>NW_027529171.1:218216-443306 GCF_008692635.1 Crocuta crocuta | reverse complement strand
GAAAGACAGTGAGTATGAGTGGGGCAGGGACAGAGAGAGAAGGAGACACAGAATCCGAAGCAGGCTCCAGGCTCTGTCAGCCCAGAGCCCGACACGAGGCTCAAACACACAAACTGTGAAATCGTAACCTGAGTTAAAGTCGGATGCTTAACCAACTGAGCCACCATGCACACCAAGATGAAATGATTTTTTAATCCTCCCTGCTATTTTTCCACCTCAGAAATAATTTCAATATCCTAAGTGATTATTCGATTTTTAGAATTACTTGTTTCCTCAATTTAATGCATGTGGGTAAAATGGTTCTTCTATGGAAATTGAAACTGTTCAGGAATACTAACATTACTGAGCTCTTAAAAGATGCTGTCAGTGAAAATAATCATGTTAAAATTTTGAAAACGCACTTTAAATTGAGAAAATAAAACACTCTTCAGACGTACTTCACAACATTCTTCTTTTTGTTGTATTTATCAAAGAAAGACCAAAGTTAAAGCAGAGTCTTAGAGTATCATGCCATGTTAGCTATATGAATGGACCCAAATGCTCCAATCAAAATAACCACCCTTATAATCTTCAACTCCATACCTCATGTGCTCAGAGCCACAACTATGGAGAAAAGTTTTTCAAACATTCTCTAAGTCACCATACCCTTTCCACAGTTCTTGCCAAAGTTCTACACAGTAGGAACTATGAAAACGCGTGCCAAACCCTCACGTTCCTCATATAGCCTCTAACAGCTGCAAACCCTTAAGCTTCAAGTGCAGCTGCCCTAACTATTGAAAGGACCCACAAAGGCAGATACACAGATTACATATGTTCAATAACTTTAGAGCAATAATAAGAATATGTGGTTACATTAAGAACATTAAACAGGAGGGAAATTACACCAGCACTCTCTAATTGACCTTGCAGAGAGAGTCTGATCTCCCTGATTGTGCCTCCGTCCATCTCCAAATCATCTACTTTTGTTAGGATATATATTCTTTCAACACACGAACCTACACAAATAGAGTGCAATGACATTGGTTCAGTTCATGCCTGCCCTCTGATTTGTAATTTTCCGAGGGAGTAACATTTGAAGAGATAATTCCTGAAAAGTCTAAAGCAGTCCCTGGCACCAGATTTCTACTAGGAACCCAATATATGTGCTATATATACCAACATGGAAAATGGAGCCTACCACAGAAATCTGAGCTATACCATATAAAAAACAAAGACCAAATTCATCTGATAGAAATAACTTAAAACATGTTTTTCCCAATTTTTAAAAACTAGATTTGACCCTGCAGTTTTTTGTTCTAAATATTAAAGTAAGTTCAGTTAATACTTAAATCTTTTTTCTCCTTTCTTTTTAAGACTGTTAGAAAACTGGATATTTTTGAATTGCTCATATATGCTTTCAGCTTCTAACTAACTTTTTTAGCTGCATAAACACTATCAGGAAGGACCATGTAAAGACAGAAACTGGCATTTGAAGATCTTTTATTGTGGATGTGGGCATGTGAATTTCCATCTCTGCCATTAGTGCCATTATATTCATTTTTGCCCACTCTGTGCTAAATCTTTCCATTTCTTCAAACATCCATCATTAGAAGCAAAGGAATAATCCTGGTTTAGAAGTAAGTGAAGCCTAAGAGTGACTTGAATGTGAGGTACGGTTATACTGTATTTAAAACTCTTCAGGATCATAAGTTTCAACATATAGAATACAAGGAGAATGAGCATTTTCATGATCAGCTCTTATTACCTGTTCTAGTACAAAAGAGGCACAATGCTAAATTTTTGAGGGGAACATCATTCTAAATAATTATTTAATTTATGGTTTAACTTCCTCATCCACCTAATCTTTACTGATAATTGAAATGTACAGAATTGTGTCACTATAGCTTTCTTTGTGGTTGTCTTTCCCTCTGTCCTACTCTATGCAACATTTAGTTTTGTTATATCATCTTCACTTAATCACTTACCCAACATTGGGATATGTAGAACATTTTCCAGTTTCCATATATATGTAAAACCTTGTGATGAACATCTTTGTCAATAAAGCTTTCGTTAGGCCTTGGCTAAGATTCAGTATCCCTGAACAGAGGCGTTCGTCATTCAGGATTCTCTGGAGGTGTCACTGCTCCTGAAATTCTTTCATGGGGAGCATCGCTTTCCAGGCAGTTCTGTATGCTTTTCTTTTTGTTTTTCCTTTGAAAGTGCCTTGGGTGCTACACCTAGATCAGGAGGAAATTGTGCCAACGCTCCTTTCCTGCACCGAATGTGGTGAGAAGTATGCCCCGACTCCCAGCTGTGCAAGGCATTTAAAGAGCTAAGGAGATTCTTTATCAAGGAGTTTCCAATGATCAAGAATGTAAGCTTGCTTCATTCAGATCTCAACACAATGATCCCTGCCTCCAAAGACTTTTTATATTAAACTGAATTCGAATCTGTTCCTCAGGGAACTTTAATCCTGAGTTAATTATGACTCAGTGTTCCTCAGCCTCCCTAGTCTTCCGTGGCTTAGGACATGGTTTTGAAACACTACCAGCTGAGTGCAGCCCAGTGTTTACACAGTGGAGGGGTGACCAAATAGCATTACGGGAGTGAAGATGAAAGCTACCTGTCCTCTTTGAATATGGCTTCTTTGTTTTCTCTTAAAATGCCCATTTTAAGGGAAAATACAGATGTGGGCTTGGGTCTGTGGATCCTTCTGTGTTTCTGCACACACCTATCAGCAAAAATGTGCTACGTACAATAAAACAGAGTTTCCGTATTTTCTCAACAGCCATTTTGGAATCTAATTACATTTTGCATAAAAATAAGACATTGAATTGGATACGAATAAAAATAACTAAAATTTATAATGCTATGTATGAGTCACCTTCACTTCCTTTAGGTTAACCCACAAATCGGTGCTTGGAAGTGGCATGATATTACCCCATTTTGCAACTGCCTTAAGAAGTTGTTAAGTTACTTGTACTAAGTTGTCTGGTGAGCAGAATTAAAACCCAGGAAATTTGCATAACCTTCCTTGTTTCTAATCACAGCACTAATCCATGTCTATAATAAAGATAACTTTATGTCTAGAGAAAGTATTAGCATAATATAGATAACAAATGTGCTATTTTTAGAAAAGCTGTATTTAGGTTAGGCTTTCCTAACCTAAGTTAGATTTAGAAGGTAAAGAAGGAAACTGTGATGGTAAATAATTGTTTTTCATCTTTTAATGTGGGCAGACTATTTTACAAGGCTGTAAGACATACTACTTAGTAAATGTGTGTGTGTGTGTGTGTGTGTGTGTACACATATATAATGATCACACTTACCGCCCTTTCATAGGCCGACTTGGGGATGTTTCTGTCTAATGCTTTCTCCTAGAGGACCCCCTGGTTTGTGTGCCTACACAGATGACAAGGCCTCCTTGGCATTCTCGTTCCTCCTCCTTAGGCACATTTCTCCCACAGACTCATAGAACACTGTCCCACTGTATGTAGATAAAATGGAGGTTGTGAAATGCAGTTCATGTTTTCATTCTTGCTTTGACTGAACATCTGCTCACCCAACACCAGCTTTTTTTAGTTCCATCTACTCATTACTATGGTTACCATGGTATATACTCTATTTTAGGCCTGTATCTATTGGCGTGTGGCCATTTTCTTTGGGAAGAGAAAAGAAAAAGTTTTCCAGAGCCAAACTGGCCTTCTATTCAGTAAATATGGTAATTTCTGCCTATGCTAAGTTTCCTTCCCTCCCCTTTCCTTTTATGTTTGGTGTTCTTCTGTTTGGAAAGGATCTTTCCATCCAACTTTTTTGTGTGGATTTAACTACACATTTTCTACTTAATTACTCCCTCTGTTTTGAAAAGTTTCCCCTTAATTGCACTCATATAGGGTTTGTTTCTATAGTTATTGTGATATTTAAATGTGACAGTTGCTTGCTTATATTCTTCTAAATATGGTATCTAAGAAGAAAAAGTTCTGATATTTCTTGAGGAAAATCATGCTGTTAGTAGCTTTTAACCACACTGTAGACTTGTATTGTCCAATATGATAGATAGCCAATAGCCTTATGTGGCAACTGAGTTACTGAATTGTGGTACTTTGGGTTGAGTTCTGCAGATTTTGAAAATGTAGCAAAAAAAACACCAAATATAAAATATCTTAATAACTTTTATTGATTATAGGTTTATTACATGACATTTTTGTTTTAATAATTAAAATGACATATTATTAAATTATTTACATTTTATAACTTTTTAAAAGTGTGATTGCTGGGAAATTTAAATAAAATATGTGGCTCACATTATATTTTAATTAGATTTTTGCTTTGGCCCCTTATGAAAGTTGAGATAATATCAGTAAACAAAAAATAATAGTTAGTATATTCATTAGTTGAGGTCATATTTGCAAGTCTTATTGTCAGCCATAATAATTTCTTTGCTTAAATGTATGTCTCCATAGTCCATAAATGCCTGTCATTTAAAGTTAATGTGTTTGAATTACCTAAGAAATGTAAATCACATACTCTTTACCTTCCAGTAAGGACTAAACAGTGTGTGTGTGTGTGTGTGTGTGTGTGTGTGTGTTAGATTATATATAATATGATAGATATATATAATATGTAAAAAATCTAGTAGAATTATATATAGTATATATTAAATATATGTAATTATATATATAATTTGCTCAACTAAAAAACTACATTTGTGTATATATATAATTAATATAAATTATCATCCTTCTCAACTGTAATAAATTAATTATCCTTCTCAACTATAACCCATATTTGCTAATGTAAAAATTGGTCTTTAGCAGGAAGTCAACCTTCATAGTCAAAATATACATGCCAAAGATCTGACAATTGAAAGTATAAAACTCATGCATTTTTTATAAAAGGTGAATGGCTCATCATCTTATGAAAATAATTATATATAAATGTAAATGTGTCTATTTTATAAGCCTGTTCCTCTAGATTCTGCATGCACTCAATATTAATAACAAGTTTACAGTGGGAGAAAGAAAATATTACTAGGGAATCCTAAGACTTTATAGAATTTCTTGTCTACATATTATATATCTATGGAACAGACCCAAAACTTCCAATTAATTGAAGTTTCTAAGGGTAGGTTTGAGTCAGTGAGGACATTTCAAAGTATTTATTTTAGAAATTATATGCCCAATATCAGAAATTGATAACACATTTTAGAAAACAATNTTGAAAAGTATATTGCATTTTCTCTATATTAAAATATTTCCAGGACTAGAACAATCCTAAAATTTGTATTGAACAAAAAAGACCTCAAAAAGCCAAAGCAATGTAGAAAAAGAAAAACAGAAAAAAAAATCTGGAGATATCACAATGTCAGATTTCACGTTATATTACAAAGCATTAGTAATTAAAACAGCCTGGTAGTAGCATAAAAATAGACACATATATCAACAGAATAGAACAGGAAACCCAGAAATAAACGAACAATTTTAAAGTTGGTTAATCTTTGACAAAGTAGGAATGGGTATACAATGAGAAAAAGGCAGACTCTTCAACAAATGGTGTTGGCAAAACTGGAGAGCCATGTACAAAATAAAACTGAACCACTTTGTTGCACTATACACAAGACAAAACTCAAAATTAATGAAAGACCTAAATAGGAGACCTGAAACGATATAAATCCTTGAAGAAGGCACAGACAATAATCTTTCTGACATTAGGTGTAACAATATTTTTTTCCAGATATGTCTTCTGAGGCAAGGAAATAAAAGCAAAAATAAACTATTGGGACTACATTAAAATAAAAAGTTTCTGTTCAGTAAAGGAAACAATCAACAAAACTAAAAGCAACCTGGTGAATGGGAGAAGATATTTGCAAATGGCATATCTGAGAAAAGATTAGTATCCAAGATATATAAAGAACTGTTACAACTCAACACCCAAAAAAAAAAAAAATTAAAAATGGGCAAAAGACATGAACAGACGTTTCTCCAAAGAAAACATACAGATGGCCAACACATACATGAAAAGGTGCTCAACATCACTCATCATCAGGAAAATGCAGATCAAAACTATAATGTGATATCACCTCCCATCTGTCAGAATGGCTGAAGTCAAAAACACAAGAAACAACAAATGTTGGTGAGGAGGTAGAGAAAAAGGAACTCACCTGCACCATTGTTAGGAATGCAAATTGATGCAGCCTTTGTGGAAAACAGTATGGAGTTTCCTCAAAAGTCAAAGACAGAACTCCCTAGGATCCAGGAATTGCACTACCGGGTATTACTCAAAGAATACAAAACTAGTAATTCAAAGGGATATATGCACCCTTACATTTATTCAAGCATTATTTACAATAGTCAAACTCAAATAGCCCTAGTGCCCATTGATAGTTGAG
The DNA here is from genome assembly GCF_008692635.1 of Crocuta crocuta. Classification (NCBI taxonomy): domain Eukaryota; kingdom Metazoa; phylum Chordata; class Mammalia; order Carnivora; family Hyaenidae; genus Crocuta; species Crocuta crocuta. The sequence continues at coordinate 436,939 of NW_027529171.1, read as the reverse complement.
TGGTTATAGGAAGTGTGGTATACACACACACACACACACACACAGGAATATTATTCAGCCACAAAATAAACAAAAAAGAATGAAATCTTGCTATTTGCAACTACATGGATAGACCTAAAGAGTATAATTCTGAGCAAAAGAAGTCAGTGAGAGACGGACAAACCCCATATGACTTTACTCATATGTGGAATTTAAGAAACAAAACAAATGAGCCAAGGAGAGAGAAAAAGAGAGAGAGAGAGACAACAAGAAACAGATTCCTAAGTATAGACAACAAAGTGACAGTTACCAGAGGGGAGCTGGGTGGAAGGAAGGGGGAAATACGGGATGGGTATTAAAGAGTCTATTTTATAAGCCTGTTCCTGAGAAAAGAAAAAAAAAAAAAAAAGAGAAAAGAATTAAAAGGAATGAGTTCAGGAAATAAAATAAATACCTCCAATATTATCCTGAAATTTATATCACATAAAATATATTAATAAATTTATAAAATAAAACTTACAGAATAGTTAATGTAAGTATAAATCACAAACAAACATGCAATTCTGAAATATACACTCTTCAGGAAAAATCGATCCAGGCATTTGGAATCGTGTAGAGTGGAGTTTGATAGCTGCCTTATAGTTAGTTAACTTTTAATAGGAAACTATTGCCTTTGGCATTTAGTCAAATTTAAGGAAAGAGAGGCATCAATATTTGCCTTTTTTTTTTTTCCAGTGCACTTGATGAACTTCAGGTATGTACTCATATCTGTTAAATAGAGGAGATAACACAGTCCAGAATCTAAAAATCACATCTTTTCAGTGCATTAAGTTTAATTTTCTGGACATGGGACCCAGTGTAATATGGGAAATTTGAAAGTTATTTCATTTTAAGGTTTAAAAATAACTTCCTTGATGCCCAAGGCTTAGAGTTCATTTAAATTATAACAGATACTTAGTCCTTGTGTATATAAGCATATGCTTTGGATTAAAGTTGCAAACGGAAAACAAAAGAGAAAAGCATCACTGGTCACAGGCATTATGACTTTGAAAATTTCCTCTGTAGAAAACATTTCAAATTAGCACACTTACCAAACTCTCTTCTGACTTTCTGGCCTTGGATCTATGCTTTCTTCACCTGGATTTTTCTTCAGAAAAATATGTATCATGGCAGGCAGGGAGAGTTTGAAATAGAAATGAACATTCTTTTGTAACTTTCTATTCATTACAGGCAACTATCTTCATTGTTTTATTTGTTTCTTTCTTAATTTCTTCTATGAGTGCTGAGGATTTTTATAAAGAGGCAAATGAGGAGTATAAGGAGTGTAGAGTTAGTGTCGTGGAAAATGTTGAAAAGCATCGTTGTAAAGTAGGAGTGTTGGTGGAGTTGAATATTGGCCAATAGAGACTTGTGTCCTTATGTTGCATTTTTACAATCTGATACAAATGTGAACACCAAATTAGTGGTAATCAAGGAAGGTTATAAACATGTTTATGGTGAAGACCTTAACTGTTGCTTCAAATGAAAATTTTGGAAGATTTTAATTTTGTACTGTATTTCTTAAATAGATACATGCAGTAAGATGCAACAATTGTTGTTTTTCTAATTTTATATAAGAAATGCTCCATCAAAGCTGTATTTCTGTCTCAAAAACAGCATTAATGAAGGTAACTAAAGGACTAATGAACTGACTCTCTAAATCAAGGCCCAAAACAGTATTCAGAGAAGCAGCCTTAGATTCAATCATTACTTTTTTAAAAAGTGAGATTGTATTATTTCTTTCTTATCTGAAATGATACAATGATTCATAACCCTATTATGTTAAGTCATTGCATTGATAGCATGTCTGCAATGAGTAAATACATTTAAAAGTAACCTACTTGGGTGTAGCAAACCTAATAATGTTACTGAATCTTTAAATATACTAAAGAGCTATAAATATTATTCTGGATTAAGAACTAATATGTAGTGATCATTTTATGTATTTTTTATTCTACAGTTGTTTTCTATGAAACATGGATGGATCTGTGTACTTATCTATATCTATCCATATCTCAAAGCATATTGACACCTATTTTATTAGTAGAGTATATGAAAACAGACATATATTTCAACTTATCAGTGCCTTGGATTGTTATAGGCAGGTGTTAAAATTATGTTCTTTTAACTATCCTGAATTTCTGCTGAAAGCCAAACGGAGATTAGTTTATTTTTTCTTCTTTTTTAATTTTAAAGAGACGATGAAAGAGACAGAACAAGAGGGGATGAGGGATGAGAGAAAGAGAATCTTAAGCAGGTGTGGAACCTGACATGTGGCTTGATCCCACAGCCCTGGGATTGTGACCTAAGCAGAAATCAAGAGTCGGAGACTCAACGGACTAAGCCACCCGGGCACAACAGATTAGTTTCTTCACAAGTTTACTTGATCTCTTTTTAATTTTAACCTTTAGTTTCATGTTGGGTCCCAGTTAGGCCTAGGATCCAATATGCTTAATTTAAGAATCAGTAAGACTTTAACTTCTCTAGACATTTCTATATCTACAGACTGTCGAAGACAACCTGGGCTAGAATTAAGAACATNCTAACAGTGCCCTGAATAAGTATTCATGATTTTTTTTTTTACAATCACACTGATTACATTTTAGTGTGCACCAAAGACGATGTCATTTTTTTTTTCTGGAAATGAGTCATGAGGTCTTAGAATTTGGAGCTTATTGTAACATCCTGATAAAACATCTGCTGTGAGCCACTAGTAAAATTCCTAAGACCACACCAATCCTCACATTAGCAAATTATACAACCAGTGACCTGGGAGTGTTTGGATCCTTTTCTGGAACTCCTTCTGAAGGAGTACTGGTAAAGGAGTAATGACTAATGGTAAAAATAAGCTGCTCAATGAAAAGGGAACACAACGAAATACTGCTTATGATAACTTTGTGAATAAACTGAAAAGATAATACTAGAAGTCAGAGTTTTAATTTATTTACTTTGTTTGGTTCTGTATATTCATTGATGCAAATTATAATGTTCCCAGTGTGCCAGAATGTTTCATTAATAACAAGGAAATACCTCATTGCTATTGGGGCTGAACAGGCTCTCATACACATTCCTATTTTATTTCGGCAGATTGAACTTCCCTTCCTTCCATTTCTCCTTTTTCTGCTGCTAAAGGACCACGCATGCACGCACACAGACTTTATTCTTTCTTATTACTTGCCAGCTGTAAGGCTAAAATGCCAAGCTCTAAAATGTGTTTTTTTTCCCCCAAACAGCAGCAACAGCAACATCTGGATCTATGCAACTTTAATCTTGGCTGGTTTCCTTCTTTCCTTTTTGGCCTTCCAGGCATCTGTGGACGCCCAGCACATACACAATGACATCAAACCATAGTTGGAAATCTGATTCTCTTGGTATAATGAACAATGATTAGTTAGAAGCCTATAAAACCACAAACCGGGAGTAATAACGCACAAGCTCCATGCATTGTAGATAAGGGGCAATGAAAACTTAACTGAAAATTAAGTGAATTTAAAACAGTTAATGAAAAGTAGAGTCACCTGAATCTTTTATTTTCAAACTTTGTTATAAAATTGTGGGCTGGATTAAAAGCTGAAATACCCCTTTTGTCTAAAGGGGAAGGCTATTGTCATAAAATATTAAGCCTTGGTTTTAAGGTAAAAGAGCTTTGGAGGAAAGCCAAAAACTTCTTCCAAATACCCCTGGCAAATTTCTTAATCATCTTAGATACTTTTGGGTTTTTCTGATACCTCAAAGTTCTGATGTCTTTTTGAACTCCTAACTGAATGACTGCAAAGTGGGATTTGGAGATTACTCAGAAAAGCAACCAATAGTTACAAAAAGAAAACCATGTCTGTCGCAGGTATTGACTGCTTGAAACTCCATTCTATATAGGTCATGGCATTCAAATATAAAACTTGAGATAGAGTCTTTGATCTACAGAACCTAATAGCATATGATTCTGTTCCTTCTTTTCATGACATGGACACACCAGTTTGTATTTAAATGCCTTGGCTAAGTACCTTCAGATATGAATAGCAAAGAGAGAGATATAGGACAAAATCCGTCCCTATACTTGTGATTCTCTTTGATTTAGTACAATACAAACCATTATTATATCAAAGTATAAAGGAAGGACCATTGTAATTATTAGCATGAGTTCATGAAAGATTTGGGTAGAAAACTGTCCTTGTCAAATTCAAAAATAACCATTTAAGTGTACAAAAGAAAATCTAATTACCTTTACCATGCCCCATATACCATGGGGCGGGGGGTGGAATGTGGTAGAAAATGAGTAGTACAATAGATAGATGGCAGATAACTATTTTGGGTAGTAAAGGAAACAGTAATTAGGTAATATCCCTTTGATGGTAAAACACGTGAAAGGGTGCATATCTCTTCACATTCACCTGCTCACAAACTGTCACTGTCTTTATAATGTGCATTTACAATGTTCACCTAAACAGAAAATCTTCATTAAAAATGTTTAAATATTAGTAGATCTTACTTAAGTATATATAATCTTTTGTTATATATTGTCTTTGTTTTAATATATTTTATTTGTATCCGATAGAGAGGGAGGGACAGCGTGAGCAGGGAAGGGTCAGAGAGAGAGGGAGATACAGAATCTGAAGCAGGCTCCAGGCTCTGAGCTAGCTGTCAGCACAGAGCCCGATGCAGGGCTCGAATCCATGAACTATGAGATCATGATCTGAGCCGAAGTCGGACACTTAACTGACTGAGCCACTCAGGCGTCCCTGTTATACATTGTCTTAGCTAGTTTTTTAAATTGTTTCAAAGTGTTGATATTTGTTTCCCTGATTGTTCAGTAGGTACATGTAAAAAGTCATTTATCTTACCCATTGTCTAGATATTTTGACATATTTAAGAGGTGTCTTTTGAATTCTCAATTAACTGTATTTTTAATAGACCAACCACAAAAGTAAGTAGTAGAATATATATTTAGGGCATAAAATAGTTATTCCTGCCTAATATTAGTCAGGGGTGTCATAAAATAAATTGAATATAATTGGTTTTGTGTTACTTTTAATTGAGTTACCTTCTTATAAGAATTAGTGTTTTCCATATCATACCTTTATTCTTATCCATTCGGTAAGAATGTGGGGCATCTGATATTAATCATTATGTTTGGCCCCAATTTGCTACAATTGAATAAATCACATGTTGGGATCCATCAATTATACCAGCAAGTACAAGCCTTAAATTTGCTAGAAAAATAATATCATAAAACACTTATAGGTTAGGACATAATTGATTAAAGACTACAAAGGCCCCCTGGGAAAACACAGAGAAGTGCAAACATGTACTATAAAATAACACAACTTTTAGCATCATTCACTGTATTTATTCTCTCTTCCTTTTCATTAAACCATGCTATATACTACGGATTTTAATAATTGTTGTTTAGAGAAATATAAGGGAACGGTATATTTTATAGGGCTTTGGTAGAAAAACCATCGCCCTCATCTTATTTCAGGTCCTCAGTGTTGTTCACTTGGGTTATTAAAATAGTCACCTGATCTGATTTCAGCCCCTCTTCCAAGTTTCTGGGAACGTGCTCTTTCTAAACTCCTGCAATGTTCATGTTTCTCCTCTGATTAAAATCTTCCTGAAATCTTTTGCCATGACAACCTCTCAAACTGCATCTTTTGCCTGCTTGTTTCATTAAAATGTATGTTTGGAAACACAAAACTGCACATAATTCTTTGACCATTCAATTTTTTACTGTATCCATGACTTTATAATACTGGTAACTCTTCGTGGAATGTCCTTACTGTTTTATCTAACCTTGCTTTGCTACATCCCCATGAGTCTGGCACAATCCAGTCAAAATCCCAGGTGAAAATAATTTTCTTAGGGAAATCTTTTGTGAATCTGAGTTAGAGTTATTGACCCCATGCTACCTCTGTATCTTCAGTTTATTTACATTTTCGCCCTTCTGTCCATAATGAATTTAAATTTTTTAAAGCCCTCATTTGGGCTTTTGAGTTTCTAAAGGGCTAAGCCCACCTGTTATTTATACATACATTTCCTGTGTCTATCAGAGTGAATACATGCTTAGCAAATATTTGTTGAATGAACCAGGGAAAGAAGTGAAGGGCCAAAATGAATAAAAGTCACTACAATAAAGATTTTTTTTTTTAATTTTCTATAAGCTTGTCAAAGTTTGTTGAAATAGATCAGGTATAATCAATTCAGTATGTATGAGGGTTATCAGAAGAGAAACTGGCAAATATTATGTGTAGCAAGTAATGTTGTGCTTATCACATGTTCAAGCTTCTTATCCTGAAAATTACCATTGATTTCCTCTCTCTTTCTCCCTCTTTTCCCCGTTTGCTTTCTCTTTTCTCTCTTCCAAGAACCAAACATTTATTATATGCCAGAAACTTCTCTAGGACATGGTGTTAAAGGGGTCATTAATGTTTATTTATGGTTACCCAACTCTCTTGTGACAGTGCAAATGAGTTTTTGAAGTGTAAAGATGGGGACAGTAAAGTATTTTTTTTTCCACATAGACTGCCATAAAAAGTAACTGGCCTCTATTATTTCCAATCCTTGATCACTTGACTCATTTCTGGTTCTCTGAGTAATGTTCCTAAAGATTATACTGGCTCTTTTATTTCTTTATAATTTACAAAAACACTTATTTGTGAAAAGGGAATTATTTGAAATCCAATAAAAACAGACTAGAAAAAATATGGGGCCACCCATACATTAAAGATTTAATTCATAAAACTCAAAACTGTACTCCATCACCATCATCCCAACAAATTAGAAAATGCTATAAATTATATTTGCATTCTATTTACTTTGCTGCAAATGCAAGCAAAAATTATGTTGTTGCCGTTAACCCAATTTTGAATTTCATCACAGGCAAAAGGACCTGGCAAAAAAGAAAACAACCTTGAGGGTTGTTCATTCATCAAAAAGACCTCATACCAAGCTGCTTTTCTGTATTGAAGTTTGTTCCATTTACAGGCATTTAAGCTTGAAATTTGTGATTAAATACTACATTCTTTACCTTAGCTAGTGATGGTGAAAGTCAGAAAGCCGGGTCTAGTTCAGAATAATGCTACTTTGACAAAATAAACTCCTGTCTACAAAGTGGCAGTTATAACTTATAAATGTTGATTTTGTAGATTTTATAAAGATCTCCTACATAGGATTATTCTAATAGATCTTATAGGATTCAAGAATACTTTTACATACTCTCATTCTTTCTCTGTTAGCAATTATGCATGCTTTTTGATGCTACCTTGACTATATGTGAATGATCCTGGTATAAGTCTTGGCACTCGTTGAAGACTCAGTATTGTTTCAGGATTTTTTTTTTTTACCTCAATACCCAAGATTCATTGTCTTGCTGCTTTGAAGAATGAAGAGCTAGACACAAAATAAAAATGAGCAGCAGGTAAAGTTTATTAGAGTATAAGATTAGAAAGTGAGAATAGTATGAAAGCTCTCTTTACAGAGAGGGGGCATTCGAAAGTGAATGTCTGCAACTATAGGCAAGGGTCCCTGTTTTTATAAGGTTTTGTTCAACCCCCCTCCTTCTCCCTGTTGCTTCTCAGACTCTACCCTTGCTGGATAGATAACTCTAAATGCCTAGTCATTCCTTTATCATTGGCTCATTTCCATTGTATGAGAGGTGGTCAATGACCATATCGTTCCTTGGGGGTCATATGTTTTATGGTCTACTTCTTATATTTAGTAAGGTTTTTTGTCAGATTCCCAAAGGGAAACTGAGGAGGAGTAGATGGTGTCTGTTACATTCTTAAAAGGAACCTATGGCCTCCTGGGTGGCTCAGTTGGTTAAGTATCTGACTTCAGCTTGGGTCATAGTCTCTTGGTTCATGAGTTCAAGTCCCACATTGGGCTCTATGCTGACAGCTCAGAGCCTGGATCCTGCTTCAGATTCTGTGTCTCCCTCTCTCTCTGCCCTGCCTACCCCATCTCAAAAGTAAATAAACATAAACAAATGAGTAGATAAATAAATAATAAAATAAAAAAAAGGAACCTTACTCTTGAGGAGCTTTGTAACGGTCAGAGGCTCCCAGCATTGTTTTAAAAGGTGAAAGATTTATACGATCTGAAGAGAAAGCAGAGTATTGTTTTAAAATATGTGTTTTACCCCACCAAGGGACCTCAGTTCCTCATCTTTCCCTCTCTGCCTATTTCATCCTATCTTTCCCTATCATAGTACTTCCCCACTTCCTTTGCTTTTTTCTTTCTCCCTCATTGCCTTTCTCTTTCCTTTTCTCCCTCTTTGCATCAGGACTACTACATTTAAGTGAAGTCTTGCCTGACTATTCCAGCCAAAAATTATCACTTGTTTCCTAACTGCCACTGAACACACCTAATGGCCCAGAATTAAGTTTATATTATGAATTGTATTTTGAAAACCCTTGTGGAATTCTCTCATATGTAAATATTTACCTAATTGGGCATAACACATATCTATTGAGGGTAGAGATCAACTCATAAACAGATTTTGCACATTAGACTGGCTATCACTTTTAAAATGGGTCTATAATACTATGCCTACAACAGCCTCTAAAACATTTTTTTAAACAAAGATTACAAGCTTTTGTGATAGACATTTTTCAAAAATGGAATGAAAAAGAATCAAGTGAGTGAGTATACATGACAACATTTGAAAGACACATACCATTCATATAGCCCATTTTCACAGGGAAATTTTATATTTTTTTCACTAGCTCTAGAGTGACTAGGATTTGCCAACAGGTTTTACTTACAAATCCCAAGCTGAAAAAAGTCAATAAGTCACGAGCAAGTAATTCAAGAATACACATTTGTGGTTCATGAAGCACATTTAGTTTATAATATTTTTCCTTTCATTGTAGAAATGGTCAATTTAGAATTTGGCTGCAAACCTTCATTTAGCCATTACCACTACTAACAGTCTTGTTGAGACAAAACCCATGTCTTTCCTGTGAACGACTGTACAAGCTGTCTGAATAGCCTCCGTGCTACACAGGCACCTTCAGCAATCCCTGCTCTGCCAAGTCGCAGAGGGCCGTTTTAGAATACCCTGCACCATATCACTACTCTGTTCAAAACTTTCCAGTTACAAGGCTGCCCATGGCCTGTTAAGTCCTTCCAAGCTCACAGGCTCTTTATGCTAAGTTCCCCTCTCCCTCTGATTTCATCTCACCATGCCCCTTGCTTAGGCCACCAGAGCCACATGTGCTCCCTTGCTGTTCTTGATAAACTCCCATTTGTATACTTTGAATCTCTGCTCCCTCAAACTCTCCTCCCAGAAGTCCTGTGGCTGACTTTCTCCACTAATTCAGATCTCTGCAAATGAGACCATGGTTCTCCACGGCCTTCTAATCTCAACTGGCACCTCTCACTACTCTTTCTCTCTTTTGCCCCACTTTGGTAGCTTGTGTTTTTAATATCGTATTATAATTTACTTCTCCATTTATTTACTGTCTGCCACCTCTCCCTAGAATAGAAGTTTCATAAGGGCAAGGACTTTGCTTCTCAATGACCTCAACCCCAAAGTCTAGAACTATTATATATATTCTTAATTATAGTGAATAGGTCTATTATAAAAAAATAAAGATAAGTATAAATTATTTCATAGAAAGCATTCATTATATTATATGTGTCATTCCTGTTCATATGCTTTAATATGCAGTGAATGTCTTTCTTTCCACTCAAATATGAGGTCTTTGAGGGAAGGGGTTGGTTATATCTGTAGACCTTGCTACAATACAGAGTACAAGCCTTATATACATTTTATCAAACAATAAATGCATATTGAATGTTGAAAGTACATTACTTTTGACATTACCTTTGTCATTGGTAATTATAATGTAGGCAGGGATATTGTGAATCTTCTAACCACCTATACTGATATTGTAGTCTATAATGTTAGAGATACTTTGATATGTACTTTATTTTTCATAAGAATAGAGAATGATTTTAAGACCACACACTTTATGATAGATTTCATTCCCTTTGAAACAAAAAAAAATTCAAGAATAAGTTTTGAAATTTCCTGTGAGATATTTTTAAAAGTTACCTATTTTTGTTATCCAGAATTCCAATTTGGTAAAATATGATTGTCAGCGTATAAATAATCATCATTTTGCTATTTATCTATCAGCCAAAAACAACATTTGTTTTGTTTCAACCATATGTTCTTTTCTTTTTGCTCTATAACAATCTTGTTTTTGTTCATTCATTGGACCTGGCAGATAACTCTAAGGGTTTGAATTCCAAAGCCAATTCAGCATTTACTTTATATCCATGACCAATGTCAAATCTGAACTCTATCTAAGAACTATTGAGTAATCCCATGTTAATCTGCTCTGTGTACTAGCCCTGACTAGCACTAATGAACAAGGTTTGACTGGAAACCCCAATAGGTTACTCTCATCCTATGGAATTTGATTTTGTAAGAAACCCCTCCATGGATTTATCCCATCCACCTTAGTCAGGCTGCTGCGGCTCAACAATATTTGAAAAGTCTTTCATACACCCTGTAATTAAAGAAATCCTTGACTCATGGTGCCAGGAATGTAAGTGGGCTCCACTTTTATGTTGGCAAATACTAGTTCTCCAAATCATTTTTATTTATTTACGCACTTTGACATTCTGTTGATTTACCATTTTTCAAAACAGTTAGGAAAGGTAATACATAATTAAAAACTTTTTTAAAAATTTAAATTACACTTAAAAGCTAAAATGCTCTACTCTCTTGAAGAGAAAAAACAGACATGCATGATTTTAAAGTCATATTTAAAATAAAAATATTTATGTCAGATATTTTTATTGTGCAGATGTTGTGCTGTAACAAAGAAAAATTCATAGGATATTACTTTTTGTCTGTTATAATACCAAAGAAATTAAATGTTAAATTAAAAAGTAAAATCCTTAGTCTGTGTTGCATAAACCCTGAATGATGGTAATCAACCATGATGCGTGACTAAGGCACACATCTGTCCATATGATTTATGACAGAATATAATCAGAGAATAAGCTCTCCATTTTTTAAAGAACTATAGTTCATTGTAAGAAGCAGTCATGTTTATGTAGAAACATGGAAATATTTTTCATTTGTACTATTTCTGTGGGGCTCTTTCCACTTTTCTCTCCAAATTTACTCTTTTTTACTCATTGCATGCTACACGTACCCCCTTGTGAACTTCCACTCAGGAAATGACATGATTTCTTCTCATCAGAGAAATGTTTTCTTTTTAAGAGGTGAATAGCACTTATATTCTGCTTTAGCTGAAGGTGGCCTGTGATATTTGGCACGCTTGATTATGTAATGATTAATGCCAAAAGCACATGTAGGTTCAAAGCCTTGCTAAAATGAATATTAGTAAACTTTAGCAACCATATACCACAGTGAATTATATCTTCAGAAGAGGGAATCAAGCTCTCTTGAGTATTTGACATTTTTGATTGGTATAAACATTACAGTATAGAGAAAAATGCAGTTAGTTTAAAGCCAATCTATTGGTAGCTAATCTTCAGAGATCATTTAAAAAAGAATCTTCTCCTGTTGTTACTTGTTAAGCACTTGTTATGCATTAAATTACATTCAGTAATGGATGACATTGATGTAAAGATTTGTTTAATCTTTACTACATGCTAGCAAGCAGTGTATTATTATATCCTTCACTGGACAAGTGAGGGAACAGGCTAGAGCTGTAGTTATTTGCAAAGGGTTGCCCAGCGAGTAAGGTGACTGTAGAGTCAAATTTCCAATCTAGGCAGTGTGCCTGTCGGCCATGCTCATAACTGCTGAGCCTCCTGCATATGGGCAGTGAACTCCTCTTCTCAAATGCAGTCTTCTTCAGGAAGCCCATCGTGAGTTTAAAGGTGACTGATGTGATTTCCCATTTGTTTACATTTTTAAAGACTAATTATTTTATATCTTTCTTAAAATATGCACATTTTCCTTGAATGTAGTTAAAGTGTGACGATGATGGTGATGATGATCACGATAATGATAGTGATGTGAGATAATAGCAGTCTTCTACTGAGGGTTTACTTTTGAAAAGTATTTGTTTTACAAGTATTGTCTCACTTATTGATGTGATATCACTATGAAGGAGGTGCTGTTACTCTCCACATTTTATATATGATTAAACCAAAGACACACAGCTAGTTACTTACAGAGCAGTGATTGGAACTCAGGCAGTCTGATCCCGTATGATGTGTATTAAAAGTTTGTCTTAACAGCGCCTGGGTGGTTCAGTCAGTTATGCGTCCGACTTCGGCTCAGGTCATGATCTCGCAGTTTGTAGGTTTGAACCCCACATCAAGCTCTGTGCTAACAGCTCAGAGCCTGGAGCCTGTTTCAGATTCTGTGTCTCCCTCTCTCTCTGCCCCTCCCCCATTCATGCTCTGTCTCTCTCTGTCTCAAAAATAAACAAAAAAATTTTTTGTTTAAGTTTGTCTTATCTTATTGTTGGATTCTACAGTAGAGAAAGACAACACTTTACTTAGGCTCTGGAGCACTTTTATAAAGTAGTAACCCAACATTTTAATTTTACCAACAATTATCTCCCATATTATGTCAGAAAACACGTAAATGTAACTTATGGGAAAAAAACTTAGGAAAACCTTACAAGAAAGAGCACTTTAATTTATTAATAAATTAATAAATAACATATATAATATATGTTAAATATATAACCCTAATATAACCATAATATACATAAAAGTAAAGATTATGAGGTAAAATTGGAATTATGAAATTAAAACTGGACTTACAAACTACCTGTTCTCCATAGATTTCATCCAAACATCTTGGTTTTATCTAGGTAAACTGTACTTTAGGAAAATGTAATTGCAATCAAATTGTTACTAACAACTAAGAGCCATAGTTCCTAAAGTCAATAATGAAGAATCAAACTCAGCTAGCTACATTTGGCTAATGTTAGGTAATTCACCAGTATTAACAGCCACTGTATATTTAGTATACCTGTGATACAGACCTTTGCATATGTCTTTTCATTTTGTCTTTAGAATATCATATGTCTTTATAATAATCCTGAATGGCAATCATAATTATAATCATTTTGTAGAAGGAAAAATGGTGTCAGAGGGAGAGTACATAACCTGTACTGGCGTAGCACAGCAAGTGAATTGGACACGTCCATGTGACTTCAAATCTCTACTTTCTTGCTACATTACAGTATTGAATCATGTATAACGTAATTAAATAATTATACATAGTTCATCCATTTTAGTGTGAACTATAACTGCCCTGTGCCAAGGTCATAATTTATACAGATAACTGAGTGACAAGAGGAAAGCTCAATGTCATTACAGAAAAACACTTAAGGTTACAATTTCCATAGAATGAGATGCATGGCACACCATGCATTGCCATGTGAGAAGCAGCATGTTTTGGTCTGGAAGAGAAGCAAGACCATCTTAGCACGGAGGCTTTAGTGGGATTTCTTCAGGAAAGGCAACGTAAGGCAGAGAAGTTTATACAATCCCAGCAGACTTTGTGCTACAGGAGTAGTCCTTAGGTGTCTGGTACCTGGCCCTGGGTTCAGGGGAAGTATTGATTTTATCTGTGAGTTAGGAAGGTAAGTGGTGGTGCAGCTTGGGATTTACAGTTCTGCACATAAAAATTATGTTTCAGGGATGCCTGGTCGGTTCAGTCGGGTAGGCGTCCAACTCTTTAATTTTGGCTCAGGTCATGATCTCACTATTCCATGAGTTGGAGCCCTGCATGGGGCTCTACACCGATGTTGCAGAGCCTGCTTGGGATTCTCTCTCCCCCTTTCTCTCTGTCTGTCTGTCTGTGTGTCTCTCTCTCAAAATAAACTTTAAGAAAGTTCCTGGTAAGTTCTATACTACCCCTAAGAATTAGCTACTCTAGGAAGGTCAGTCTCTACCCAGGACAGTAAGGTCCCCAAGAGATGTCAAAATATCATAAGATACATAAAATTAAATATATACTCAATATAAATATAAATTAAATATATATTAAATCTATTATATATAAATATAATACAAATAAAATACAATAATAATGACTAATGTGCTTCTAAAACGTATGAGATTTCCTTTTCATAAAGAAAATTAATTAATAAAGATTCCTATACTGTTCATTTTCACAAATGGAGATGTATCCCCCTTTTACTTTTTATACATAAGTCTATATGACCAAACACATGCATTTAGTAATATAAGTAGTTGAAGCTAGCAATATGAAATTTACAATTTTGCTAGCAATGAGAAACAATTTTTTTCATTTCTTTAATATACTTTTAGAAATTGTGCTTAGGACAAATTCCTACTAAAACTTAACAACTTTTTAAATGTGCTACGAGCATATCATTTTTACTATATAGAGACAGAGTAAGTATCGAATCTATCGATAGAAGATACAAGTAGTAATACATTGTAAGACTCAATGAAAGAAACAAGAAATCATTTTCTTATGAGAGCAAGATTTAAGTGTGTATCTCCTGTTAAGTATCATTAGGATGCTTTGGTATGTGGTCAAGGCATAAATGACTCCATAATCATAGTAATAGCATAGGCCTGGGAAACAAGAAAGAGAACAGAGGTGGACATGATGTCAACGTGGCAACAGAAAAGTGGGTACTTTGCTGCCAGTTGGGCTCTGGTTTTGGGTTGACCTACTAGGGAGTTTCAGTATTTTCATGTCTTTGATAGTCTGGTGGAGTCTATGAACTGCTTCTTAGAATGATGTTTTTAAATTCAGAAATTAAATGTATAGTGTTTCAAGGAAAATAATTACATTAAAATTATAAGAATCCTGAAATGAATACATCTGTGACTTAGTAATAGATGCCTTTTAAAATTAAAGCATTGGGGAACTTAGGTGGCTCAGTTGGTTAAGCATCTGACCTTGGCTCAGGTGATAATCTCGTGGTTCATGAGTTTGAGCCTCGCATTGGGTTCTGTGAGGGCAGCTCAGAGCCTGGAGCTTGTTTCAGATTCTCTGTCTCCCTCTCTCTCTGCTCCTCCCCTGCTTGTGTGTTCTCTCTCTCTCTCTCTGTCTCAAAAATAAATAAACATAAAAAAATTAAATTAAATCACATTAAATTAAACTAAAGCATTAAATTAGAGGATCTAGTGGAAGATCTAGTAATATCATAACTTGAAAGAAATGGTCAGTATAAATGGCATTCTAAGATTTCTGAAAGAAACAATGTGATATGAAAATATCTGATTTCTTTTGGTGATACAGTTATAGGTACTACTTTAACCTCTATGATTTTTTTTTTTACTTACGTTCATAAATGAAGGAAATTCTACCTAACAGTTGAAATTTAGTAAAAATAAGTTTTATTTCTAACCCAAGTTCATTGATCACCTGCATTTTATACCATATTCTTGGCCTACTGTTTAGCCTGGTTAAGGAACCTTCGGGATTCTTAGGAATCTTTTCATGAAATTAAGGAAACGGCTGTTATGTCAGTGTCTTTGACATCATTTGCTTCTTTACCTGCTGCTCCCTTCCAGCTAGTTGCATTTCCAATTACTGTACCTTGGAAAAACCAATTATTCAAAAATTATTAAGCACTTCATCAGGGTTTGGCCTGAGTAAGCTTAGCACTCTGTGGCTTTTCTACCCTTCCAGTTTCCCTTCTCCCCCTAAATGTCCCCAGTCAAAATACTGACTCTAAAAAGCCACAGAGCCTAAGAACTAAGTCTTAGTAACAGGATGAATGATCTTCAAAAATCCGTTCCATTATTGATTATCCATGTTCATTAAGTTCTCTCCTCCAAATTTCTTACCTATAAAGTGAATTAAAAATATCTAACTCCCTGAAATGCTGTCAGAATTAAAATATCTAATTGGCACAGAGTTTTTAAAACAGGTTTTGAGTTATAATAAATGCCCACTAATAGCAGTTACTGCTATCTTGACTTCTGGGATTTTCTGCCTGACATGTGATATGTTGCTATGTGGTAGATAAGAAGATTGAAATCCGTTAAATGAGGTTTTTGGGTTTTTTTTAAAACATTTGTTTATTGTTTGTTTGTTTGTTTTGAGAGACAAAGAGAAAGCATGACCAGGGACAAAGAGAGTGTGAGAGAGAGAGAGAGAATTCCAAGCAGGGCTCATGCCTTGAGTGCAGAGCTGTATGCGGGTTCAGATCTCATGAACCATGAAATCATGAGCTCAAGAATTGGATGCCTAACTAACTGAGCCACCCAGATGCCCCAAAGTAAGAGTTAATGTTTTGTTCAGCCTTATGTATTTGTATTATCTGGTGAGAATGTAACATTCATAATAATCATTTATATGAATAGAGTTAAGCGATACAATCTCGAGGCCATACCTACATATATAGTGATGATTTCTGAGTGGTTAGATCTCAAGCAAGTGGGTTTAGTTAATTCCTGGGTCTGGTGGTATTATATCCAATTATGCCACTCACATACAGGTGTGATAAAGGTGGCTATATAAACGAATGTTATTGAGCAATGTAGAGGTACATGAAAGTAATTTTATGCCAACTGACTCATTTGTTTTAATCTATATATGTTATTGGACACAAAAAGATATTATTGATTTATACAATAAGTGATAAAGGTAGAACTTTTAATGATTTCCTTATTTAAACTATGTTTCAAAATTATGATAACATATCATTTTTATTAATAATTTATTGGTGCTTACCAGTTTGGTATTAGCATTTAATAGCTAAAGAAAGCATGGAACTAAATATGGAAAAGCCATATTCCTTTCTTTTAAATGCTACCAATATTTAAAAACTATACTCATTCATACTAAATGCCTAAGAATTTTGTATCACTCATTTTAATGGATGAGGAAAAGGAGGCTCAGATCTGACCCAAAAAGTTATTTGCTGAACAATTCATTTTGTTTATCTCATCATTCATATTTTGTTTCATTTACTATATAAAAATGTAGCCAATACCTCTAGAACAATTGAATTTTAAGAAACAAATATATCTTCTCATGATATTTATTTCAAAGCTTATTTAGAAAGGAGGCATTTTTAATAACATTTTGCAGTTTCAGGACTTCCTGAAGTAGTTGAATTTTCATGGAGTTTGTCCTAAGAAATGGTGTCCACCAGAGAACAGTTATTTCAGTTAAATAATTTATTGGCAACTCAGCGACCATAATAACTGATGAAATATGTTGAGACAAGGAGTAGTCAAGTATAGTGAATGTGAAATGTACTGCGAATTTTAGAATAGTAAGAGCATATGCCAGAAAAAATGAAGAATAATGCGTATGAAAGAATGATTATATTTGTTATTAATATTTTTGAGCTGAAAATAGTGATATTTAGAGAAAGGGCAATTGTGTTAAAATACAAATTAAAACTAAGAGTGACACAATGATCTGACAAAGTTCTCTTAGCCTATTAACTTTAACATGTACGTAAGATGAGATGTCACTGACCGCATAATATCATGGGTAACGATCATAAGCCCGTATTTAATTTTCTATACACAGCACACTTATCTCTGCAAAATAAGGGTAAAACTTAGGAAATTAAATGAAATGGAAGAAGTCAAAGTGTATTCTTCGGTTTACTGTTTTCACAGTCGCCATCAGTGACCTAGTTTTGTTTTGTCTTTTTTCCTTCCAAGGAAAGAATCTATACATTATTTCCACAAGTTTTGTATAAAAGTCCCTCAAGGCTACATGCAACTAATGCTTCTTTGGGACAAATGTAGCCCGAGGGATGGAAAGGGCTTTTTAGAGTCCAAAAGCTGAATCCCACATTAATATGGAGAAGTGGCCTATTAGCATGATGGGTGCCAGCTAATAGTAGAACTTCCTAATGTGTGAAAAAAAATTTTTTTTCTTTTTGCTGGTATCATGAGCTTTGTGCGGGGCGTACTGGTTTATTTGGAGCCCGCTACGTGTGAAAGCTTCACCTTTTCCATTTTTAGAAAATGTGAGGCAGCAAAAAGGGTTTTGACAAACTGCAGAGATCCTGCAGAGTTTAATCAGCTTGATTGTGGGCACCCCGCCGCTCTCCTTGTGTCTTATTTTGTTTGACCACTAACAGTTTTGAAGAAAAAAAATGCTATTGAATTATAGTTTTAAAAGAAAGTAAAAGAATGTGGTTGGGGAAGATTGAGAATCTGCTTTATACAAAACCATCCGCAAGTCATAGGAAAGAAGACTCACAGGAGCTCTGAAATGGTAACTCATCCTCTCTCTCTCTTTCTCAATATTTCCAAGTCGTGTACTTTTAATATACAGATTTAGAACACCTCTTTTATCTGTAATGACTGATATGTGACGGTGGCAGTGTATGCTCTATGATGGAAAAGCAAAGGAGTTTGGGGTATGTTAGTAACTTGCTGCATTCTGTATGTTGTGAAATAGGTCCTTTTCTCAGCTTAAGAATTTTAAATTATTATTATTTGGAAATATTAACTGATTTACCTCCACACAGTCCTTCGTAACAGCGCTTATTTTGGTTTTAATTTGGTTACCATGATACTGAAAGTTAAAAATGATACATATAAACTAAGGCAGTGGTCTCTCTCACTAAAACAATTTTACCTCAAATAATTTCTCTCAAATGAAAATGAAAGAAAATATGAGAACATGGTAAAATGCATGGTTAGTTTGAAAACAAGGAGAGGTTTTTAAAATAAACAACAAAAGCCAAAGGGAATTGAAGTTAAAGGAAAAGGACCCATGCTTACAAAAATGAAAAGAAGAAAAAATAATTAGTAATACAAAAATAACTTAGAGGAAGTAATCTCTACTATTTTAGCCAATGCATATGTTAATTTTAATGCATGTATTTAAATTTAATAATTAGATTATTGGGCAAATTTCTAATGAAAAATAATAGCATCGAATAATCTCATATCAAGGTATATGTATCAGAGAAAGCTATTTGAATATAATATGAAACAATAAGTTTTTGTGTAACATTTTTGAAGGAATTCTTAACCATAAACCTGAAACATTTGCTACACTTAGTTATTTATGACAATAGTATAGATTTGATCGCTTTTATCAGTGTTTTGGGGTTGTATTTTGTATTGTTGCATCACATTAAAGATAAAATGGAGAGAAACTTTGCTCGCTAAAGATTGCTTACTGATTTTGAGGAAGGCAATGAACTACTGCAAGACTGGTTTTAACAGAGACAATTTGGATAATTCCCAATTATTTGTTTATATCCTGTGAGTTGGTGACTTATTAACTATAGCTGATACTTTAAAAAACAGAGTTGAAAATTGTATCTATTATTTTTGTGCCACATATCCAAGAAGAATAGAAAGTGTACACAGTTTCATATCTTAGGGTCTTTCCTCCACGGGGCTTACATTTCTAGAGGTAATGCCATCAGTAAAACCAAGGTCTTCAAAAGTTAAACATCTCTGAATAATAGCTCATGTTCTCTCCAACCTAAAAGTTTACATTTGCATATTTTACCTGTGCAGTATGCTGACAAGTTTAACAGTTACATTTATATATTTTTAAATTTCAACTTGATATGATGCTTTAGAATCTTTTGCAGTATGATTTTGGTAAGGTTTAATTGCCATTTGGAAATGGATGGCTTACTGAGCCAATCCTCCCAGCTAGAACGCTTAGTAGAAAATTATTCACAGCAGAGAACTTCTCTGGATACTATTCTTTTCAGGGATTTATTTATTCTTCATAATTCTACAGTACTTTGAAAGATTGATTATAAGACTAAAACAAAACAAACTACCTTCCATTACTGTGGCATTGTTCCTCTCTTCTTTTTATATTCAAAGAAGACCAGACTTGAGTCAGAAAAATGTCATTCTTACTAAATCTTGCGTGCCTTTTCCCTGGAATTCCTGCTGTACTGAGACAGGGCATAAAGTGAGTCCTTTCTAAAGCAGACATTGCTCATCTGAGCAAAAGTGACTATCGTCTCTGACATGCTGTTTTCTCTGCACCTTTTGCTTCTGTGCACTTTCTATTGTATTGTTCAATCACTGAGGCTACGCTAAGTTGTGCCATGGTAACGGATGATCTCAACAGTCTCGGTGTCTTTTTAATTTATATGTTTCATATGTTGTATGCCCATCACGGGACAGTTCAGGCTCTGCTCTGTCATTCTAAACTGAAGAAGCCCACCTATCTGAGACATGTGAATCTCAGCACAGAAGGAAAAGAGCAAGGAAAGAACCATGAGCTGGATTTTGAAGCTTCTCCTCAGATGTGGCACATTTACTTGCAGTCACATGTCACTGCACAAAACAAGTCAGATGACTACGTATAATAAAGTCAGTGGTGCTGCAAGTCTAATGCTCCTGCAGGGTCTGGCCCGGTAGCACTTATCTTAACAATGATACAGTTTGCAAAGTCTGGTCATAAATATTCACTTCCCTCTTTTCATAAAATCCCATCTCATCACAGTGTCAGACTCAAACTCTAGAACCAAATGAAGATCTGGAGAACTAGGCACTAAGTAAATCGTTTATCTACTTTATTGCCCCACCCAACCCCATACCCCCCACACTTCTAATACCTATGGTTATTAATACAGTGACATATTTTCAGTCAGAAAGGATAAGAAGTCAGCAAGTAGATCGTAGCAAGTCTGAAATGATAGTGGGCATGATCCTTTCCTGATTATGGGCAGTGTTCCCCAATGTGTCCCCTATTCTAATGCCTTCCAGCAACTGCCTAGCCTATTATTCTCTGTGCTTTTCTCTGGCAGATCTTTTACATTGTTCATCTTCCTTGGCATTATCTGAAGAGGG
Source organism: Crocuta crocuta (assembly GCF_008692635.1). NCBI lineage: Eukaryota > Metazoa > Chordata > Mammalia > Carnivora > Hyaenidae > Crocuta > Crocuta crocuta. Next base: position 416,191 of record NW_027529171.1, on the reverse strand, counting down.
TGCTGTAGAAAATCCCCAACCACCACCACTGCCCAAGAGGCTAAGCAGCTTTCTAAGGCTGATTTTGCTGCCAGTGGGAATTTGGGACTCCTAAAGTTTACTTTAAATCTTGAACACTTACATTCTCTTTTATTCCAGGCTGATAGTTGTCTTGGGTGTACAACTTTATGAAAACATAGTAGACTTCTTATTTATACTATTTTATTTTATTCACAACCATGCACCAATGGCCTCATCGGTGATTTTTCTCTCTAAAATCAGGTACCTTGAAATTTTTGGCTTCTAGAAAACTTGTGCCCTTTTTTTACTATAGTTTCTCTGAGCCATTTCATCCAAAGGAAAGTGTTTACTGTCTTCTACCTTAATCAGTTCAGAGACACACTTGATTTGCTCTTTGCTGAGAGGCCGAGTTGTAATGAGCTTTTGTAAATCAAAGCTTTCCACATTTTTCTACTTGTTATTAATGTTTTTGAGCTGAAAATAGTGATATTTAGAGAAAGGGCAATTGTGTTAAAATACAAATTAAAACTAAGAGTGACACAATGATCTGACAAAGTTCTCTTAGCCTATTAACTTTAACATGTACGTAAGATGAGATGTCACTGACCGCATAATATCATGGGTAACGATCATAAGCCTTTCAATGCTGCAAGGCCTGTAATCTCCATATTTTCTCTCTTCCTGTTGACTCTGTTTACAAATTGACCATAACTTGAAGCCACAGCTTATTTAGAGCATTATTTGCTTCCCGAGCTATAGAAGTTTGCAGTTTTACTGAATGTTTCTCCAGTGCATTACGTGGGTGGCCATCTTTTCAGTCTCCAATAAAAATTTTCTTACTACTTACTGCTTGGCCTCAGGGCTGATATATAGTTGATTATTATTGTAATTCTTTACTTCTGAGCACCAAATTTTGTATCAATTAGTATAGGCTAAGTTTGTGCTGAGGTAATTAAAGAGTCTACAAGAAGAATAAAGATTTTTCTGTATCACTCACATGATAATTATTCATGTGATAGTTTCAGTTCTGCTTTATTATTTTGTACCCAGATTTAAGAATTAAAGTATGTTCCCAAGGAGAAAGGTGATGACAGAAGCGTGTTGTGGTCCCTATAGCTTCTGCTCAGAAATAGACCGAGTCACTTTTACTCACGCTTTATTTGCCAAAGCAAGTTACATTGGCCACTCTTAAGTCAAAGGAGTGGGAAGTATAATCTTCCAGGAAGGACAGACTAGGGCAAGGATATAAATATTTTGACAGTAATACAATGTTATGCATTTGTCTTAAACACAGCTTGAAAGTACATAGAATCTGGAGTTACATGACTAAGACCTGCTAATTAATAAGTATACTAACATACCAGTTGCTTGACAGTTTTGATAGTTGTTGTTTTTTTTTCTAATGAGGCTGATAATGCTGATGCTGCTTATAAATATTTGACTTGTTGATATTACTAAGATTAGTATAATATAAAAATTTGCCTCACTAATATAATATGAGTCATCGGGGAAAAAATAGATGTCTTGTAACAAACATAAAGTTTACAATGTACCTAAATCAATGTCTGTAATTTTTATTTCCGTAATGCTTCCAAGAAATTAAACCATAGGTTTATATCAGTCTCTGTCTTAGTTAGAATTTTACCTCTTCATCTAATTACAAAACTAGATATATTCCCTGAGTGAGGCCTGAAGGGTTTTTATAGACATGAGACTATCAAAATATCTTGGGACGTGGACCAGGTCTAGAGTGAACATAGAAGCTATGGGGCAAACACTTGAAGGGTAGAAAAGATAGATGTTGTATTTATTTAAAAAACAACAACAACAAAATTTTGTCTCTTCACTTATCACAAGCATCCATCTGTGAACATAGGATACACTTGTAGACCTCTTTATCAAAAGCCTATTCGACAAGCATAGTTTCACCTAATAATTGTAAAACTAAATATGATGCAATTAACCTTAAGAGGAAAGAAAACAAAACAGTTTCTTAACAGGTAATTTAAGAATACAAGCCTACTGTTAAAANATTAGTATAATATAAAAATTTGCCTCACTAATATAATATGAGTCATCGGGGAAAAAATAGATGTCTTGTAACAAACATAAAGTTTACAATGTACCTAAATCAATGTCTGTAATTTTTATTTCCGTAATGCTTCCAAGAAATTAAACCATAGGTTTATATCAGTCTCTGTCTTAGTTAGAATTTTACCTCTTCATCTAATTACAAAACTAGATATATTCCCTGAGTGAGGCCTGAAGGGTTTTTATAGACATGAGACTATCAAAATATCTTGGGACGTGGACCAGGTCTAGAGTGAACATAGAAGCTATGGGGCAAACACTTGAAGGGTAGAAAAGATAGATGTTGTATTTATTTAAAAAACAACAACAACAAAATTTTGTCTCTTCACTTATCACAAGCATCCATCTGTGAACATAGGATACACTTGTAGACCTCTTTATCAAAAGCCTATTCGACAAGCATAGTTTCACCTAATAATTGTAAAACTAAATATGATGCAATTAACCTTAAGAGGAAAGAAAACAAAACAGTTTCTTAACAGGTAATTTAAGAATACAAGCCTACTGTTAAAATGTTTGAGACAACAGAAAAGGACAATCAAGAATTAATTTGATTTATTCTCAAATAACTGTGAATCTGTATTTTTGTTTTTGTAGGCTTGTACAATAAATAGCTTATGTGAGATTTAAGCTTCAGAAGAATGAACATACAGTTTCATTCTTCTTATAATTACTATGGTTTTATTCTCAAAATTGGATTCTTTTGATTTTAAGGACAATAGAATTTCAGGGAAAAAAATAAGGATTTAACAGTGTACCACAGCTGATATTCTCAAAAAAAAAAAAAAAAACAGTGATAAATAACAGTGCATGATTTCATTAAAGTCACATGGCCACTGTGGTTAAAAAATCTGATATTTTATTTGCAGTGTTTCAAAAAGAAGAATGCTAAATCTACATTGCAAATAGCTTTACAGTAAGAAATGTTACAGACATCAGGAAGATTCAAAATATGTTTGTACCAATAATGTTTATAACTATAATTAAGAAATAGTATATTCAGAGTCTTCTAACAAATCATAGATATTCAGGATAAGAAATTCTACATATTTAGAATAGGCAATCACCTATATATTCAGAAGGAAATAGGGATTCCAGAATTTTTTGTGATCCTAAGGACTTGGGTGATTTAAGCTTAAAGTTTAATTAAGATATAAAAATGTATGTACAAATCAGTTAAGGATTCTCCACGATGTGTGTATGTGTGCATATGTGTGTTTGTATGTGTGTACATATGCATTGTGGGTATGTAATATATGATTGCATATACTTTATAAGTTGCATATAAATATAAACTGTGTATATATATATTATGAGATAAATATGAATGAAAATTTATAAGATGGCACTGTTAACAAATGTGTACATTTAAACATTTAAGATACAGGTGACTTCTTCTATAATAATTCATAAAATTTTTGTTATTTTTAAAGGGGAAAATTGTTTTCAGTGTAATTTTTTTCAAGCCTTTGGAAATTATATTTTACCATTGGAGTTCTCTTCATGATCTCTTAATGACCCAAAACTGTCCCAAGAAATTTGTCCAGGATAATTTAAGTTTGAGAAAGACACGGCAAGTTTATTTAAGGCAACAATTGTCCTTGAGAGTCTTAAGCTAAAGACAAATGCTATAATTTTCTATTTGTATGTACTTTGTGATATCATTAAAAAATAGAAATGGTATTTTTAGTGTCATGTCGCCATTCTAAATTTGGAACAATCAGTGACAGTTTAGGGCTTAGAAATTACTTATGTAAAGGATATATATGATGCAATATTTTCGTTAATTTATGTGTATTTTCACCTAATGTCAGAACCACTCTAAGACTGGATGACACTGGCCTGTTTTAGGTCTTCTGAAATCCTAGGTATTATTTCTTTGTTCAGAGGGCTTGCTTCATAGTGTTTCAAATATATTAAGTCTACCTTTGTCTCACATTAAGCACTTTTGTTTGTTTATGTTAAAATTTTGAAAGGATTTTATAAATTTTCCCTTTTACTATTCTGGCTTTTTTCCCCCAATAATCAGTATGCATCTTGAGGGATAATTGCAGAGTAAAAGAAACTTAATTATAAGAAGTTTCAATTTAACATAATAAGGTTGTGAGGTTAAATTGAACAGGCGTTTAGTTAAATATTCCTTAATATCTGATTTGCATCTTTTTTTCATATTCTAGAAGCCATTTAACTTTTTACAATTTAAATATTTTTCCAGGACCTTGAGAAGTGTATACTTTATCCCTGAGAAATTTTTTCTAGTGCCTAATGAGATATTAGCCCCAGATGTATGTACTCGAAACCTTGAGTATACATCTGTTTCCAGACTTGGAGCCCTGAACACCCCTTTACACTGATTGGGATTCTTACCTCTGTGCTTCCTAAGCTTTCAGTACTTGTGACCATTATTATATTCATCACATTGTACTGCAATCAATAGTATAATTGTCTGGTTCATAGTAACATAAAAGAAAGGAGATGGGAACACATTCATTCATTGACTCAAATATATATAGTTATTCATATATATAGCGTCATATTCATTACATATATTTAAATGATACTTCCCACCAGGCATTGTTCTATTCACTAAGGATATAGTGGCAAATACAAAGCAAGTCTCCACTCTCCAAACGTTATATTTTAGTTGCACACCTAATTTAATTTTGCACCTAAAACATTGCTTAGACATACTGGATACAGTTAGTAAGTATTTTTAAATGCAGACATGAAGAAATAAAGAAACTGTGTAATGAAACATAAGAATGTTTGGAGTTACTTAAATTTAGATACTTTAGTACAATTTAAATATTCAGGACAACACATATCTTCACGTTTTTTGAAATATGATACATCTACTAATTCTAATCAAAATCAATTGGAATTGTAAATGAAATTAAACCTCAGTTGATTAGTTTTTAGTTTATTCATATCTTTCTCCCAGAGGACATCACTGTCTCATCTTCTCAGGAGAGACAAAGAGGAGAAATGAAGGGGGAGGAGGATGGAGAAAGAGCGAGTAAAGAGACTGAGATTAAATTCGGAATGAACTTTTCTAGAAATATTAATGACAGTTTAAGTCTTTCCAATAAATTTGCCATGCTATTTTTTAAAGAAAATGACCAATGTAAGTTTCAATTCAGCTAACTCCTAGTAAATCATTGTTTAATGAAAACAAGTGAGCAGAAAGTAGAATGTTGCATTTGTCCTTAGTGTATCCCTGTAGGAACTGGCAGACATCACATTTGTCAAAGTCACAACTCCTTTAGAGTTTCCAGGAGAACACCAGGATCAAAGAAAATAAATAGATAAGATAAAGACTTACATTTTATTTGCAATAGGAGTTTCCCATTTAAGATTCACGTGTTCCTATCATTTTAGAACCAGTTAAAAGTATGCCGGTTAGGAATCTTTACCTGACACTAATGGAACCCTTTTGACAGATTTTTTTTGTTGAAAAATTATATGGTGTAAATTGATAAAAAGAACTGTCAGGTTGGATCAGATAGTTTGTATCTGCAGGTGCCTGCTTGGCTCTATAATGTTCCCAACGATACGTGGAAAACTCATCTGTGCTAGAGTGTTCTCTACGCTATCAAAGAAGGTGCATATTTTCATTCTGTCAAACAAGTATATTTTAATCATAGTTATAGCTATTGAATTAACCAATATTCCAAGTGTTAATTTTTTTCCCAACTTGATGGCTCCATTTGATAAATTTTATATAGAGATAAATGAAGTAGTGAGACTTCCATTGTGTAAGTAAGCTGTTTTAATTCAATTATCCACAGCATGTTTTTCAGTGTTTTGTTTTGATCAGTTTTGTTGTTACCTAGAAACCTATATTCATGGCCTAGATTTTATTGCTGTTTGTAGTATATTTTCCCATCAGTTCAAATTTGTTTATAGTTATAACCATATTATACTTTGTTTCTCTACCTACCCCTTATCATAGTAAGTAATAAATATTTAATGAATTAATCGTACATATCTACATGGGTTATGAACAATTAGATCAGTTAAAGTTTATGAAGCTGCTCAGGAAATAGAACACTCATAACATCAAAATAAAAGAAAATTCATATGTAAAAAATATGGAAGCCCTTCTATTTGGAATAATATTTCTCTTTGTTTAGGCTTCCAACAGCAGAAGTCAGAAGGGGATCAGAATGCTGAAGTATTCTGATCGTCCTTCGGCAGGTCTTCATACACAGGAGATCCAACCACATGATAGGAATGAGGCCAACATCAGAAGACATGAGAGATTGGCAATGTGTTTAGAGTAAGTTGACATCTAGACTGGCCATAGGTGCCTCCTGTGTAAGTCAAAAGGGAGCCCAATGTGGTGTATATTCCTCCTCTACAGGCCACCAGTGTTGCGACTCAAGGGAGAAAGTCCCTGTGCCAGTCTAAAGATGTCTATCAGAAGTAAAAAAGAATTATGCATCCTTAGCTGGGTCAGAGACCACAATCATCAAGAGTAAAATAGTTACCGTGAAGTCCTGAAAACTGACAAGACCTCGCAATCATACCCCTGCCCCCTACAACCCCCACAGCCTCATCTCTATGGTCTCTCTTGATTTCTCATGCCTACTCTCTCATTTTATGTCAGTGGCTAAAAGGAACCCAGAACTTGGAAGGCATTCCTGGTTCTCAAGTCCCTAATCTTCACCATGATTCCTCTGTCTCCTGATACCCTTTCACCGTGCTCTCTGGAACTCACCAACAAGCCCCTTTATCTTCAACCACTTTTATGTGATTTCCCCTTATCTTCTATATCAATGAAGCCTAGTCCTTCTTTGATGACCTTGCTTCTCATTCCAGCCTCCGAGAGATGCCTTTTTCCCTGCCACCCCACTTAAATCACTGAGATTGGAGGTGAAGTAATGTTCTCTTGCTCTTCAGTGTCACTTCCAAAACAGTCTTCCCTCCTCCCTAAAACTGCCTCACTGTGATCTCATGACGTTAGCAAATACTAGCTGCTACTCCTCTTTAAGAAGTCTTTTACCAATCCCTGATCACTTCCTCTCTTCTGTTAAGATTTTAGCTTTAATTTACTGTCTCTCTTTCCAACTCTTTTCTTGTCATACAATATGGTAATTTCAATACCCAGGTAGACTTCAAAAACCCTAGTCTCTCAATTAGTTGACTTCTCTCCCCTAAAGATCTTTTCTACTCTATCACTGCCTTCAAAAAATTTCACTCTCCTGTGATACATGTATCCAAGGAATGTTGAACATGGTACTGACACTTGAGTTTCAGTTTTTGCATGTACACTTGGGGTAATAGATTATCTGTTTCCTTACTTATATACCTAGCATAAATTCTTTGCTTAAATCAACTCTAGAAATTTTCTCTAATCCTATCAGAGAGATCCAATAAAAACATGTTGTATAAATATATATAGGATAATATAATCTATGTTTCTCAAAAATATCATAATCTAGAAATATTCTATTTCTCAGAAAAAGTACAATAAAAAAGGATTGGACATAATGAAAGAAATGCTACTTCAGAGTCTATGTTACTATAGTTTCTCAACTTAAATAAGACTAAATTTGTTTAATACCATTAGTACTTAGCCATCTCTGTTACATACTCTTTTTTGTTTTGAAATAATTGTATATTTTCTCAGTTGAGATATTTTTAAGTCTCTGGCCTATATATGAATTGTCTTTGTTTTCTAATTTTTTCATAATTTACTGAAACGTGATATAATGTATACCGGCAGAGAATCTATTTTAGTAACATAAAGTTATACAAAGCATGCTTTCATTTCATGTTAAAAGATCTAATTATTTAAAATTTCTATTTGCTTATCATGTATGGTATATTTTCTTTATTCAGGGGGAAAAAGCTTTTGTTAAAGTAAAATCCAGTTACTTGCTAGCAGCGCCATGAAATTTCTGCTTAGCTGGCTTGTCACTGGGAGCCTTTCATCATCAGTAGTGAAAAATGTTAATGACATCATAGCATTATGGATAAATCAATAGAGCGTGTGAGAATTTCAACTAATTCTCAAATAAATGAGTTGTTCTTTACCAGAGTCAGAGCCTAAATAATGAATAATTTCAAAGTACCTCAAATCCAATTAGTATTTACAAATTGTAATTTGGTTGGAGGAGCTCGAGTGAAATGTGTGTCAAATTCAATGTCTGCCTCCCATAATGCCTTTTTCCTTCCTACGTTATATTTTCCTATGCAATGTATTGAGGTTATTTGAAGACATTTATACTGACTTTTAATTTAGTGGAACACCCATCAATTGATTGCTAATTGTTTTAATTATATTGTAATTCTGAGAATGAATTTGTTTATTTTTATAGGGTACTTACAGTGTCCAGGTACTTAAAATAACCAATTGGACTGAACAGATGTACCTCAGGACTTAAGAATTTTTCCAGAAGGAGGTAAGAGATTTTAAAATATGCACATAATTGCATGTTAATAAGTTCTAGTGAAAATTTAGGTATAGCAGTATATTTCTTTGACATATAATTTAGAGGACAATCTAAAAATTAAGGGCACTTTCTGTTTTTACTTAAGTAACCTTTTATTCTGTGGAATGATTTGAATATATGAGATTGCTCCAACATTTCAAAAAAATAAAAGGTTTGTAGGGAAGCCACATTACCACTTCAAAATGTCAAGTCTGGATTGCTACTTTTTTTTTTTTTTTCATCTTTATATGTAGGAATTAGGCTGTGTTTGCCATGTTCTCCAAGAGCCACAGTGCAGAGATAGTTGACATGTGGGCAGATTGCCATCTGGAAAGATCCTTTGCCTAGCCTACTTCTTCTACATTTCCTGGACCACATATGGTTACTATCAACTAGAATCCATTCAAAGGCTTGAATGCCAAGCACAAAGGAAGGAGTCAGTTTTTAATGTGTTACACTATCTTAATTTTGACCTAAGATGTGAGAGTGAAATATTACCCTTAAAATAAAATACACTTAGAAATCTGAATGTACACGCATTACTTTTTTTAATCCTCTTCAACTATAAATGTTCCTCAAGCTTCACTGCATTGTTAGTACAAGAAAATTTAGCAGCATGAGGTTAACCATTTTTTCATATAGTGCTATCGGCAGAAATTCCCATTAGAAGAATTAAAACATAGAATTAAAACATTAAAACATATACTTTAAGGTCTATGACTACTGTATGGGAATGATAATAAAAAACAGAATCTAAATATTAATTCCTTTACAGGTCTTTGAGTAGATAAAATTCATTCACTAATTTTATCTTGATTTCAGTAAAACTAAGGAGTTCCAATTTTATTAGGACCTTTGGGATTTAATTAGATGATCATTTCTATTTAATGTGAAGAAATGCCTTTTCCCTCGGTTTGTCATAATTAGTATCAAGAAAAATAAGATTTTTAAGAATTTTAAGGAGATTACAACTGCTAAATGGAAGCATCACTTACATATGCAAAACAAAATCACATAAGGTAAAAATTTAGTGATTTGAGATGTACATTAAAGCTGTTAAAGTTGGGGCGCCTGGGTGGCTTAGTCGGTTAAGCGTCCGACTNCTCTCTCTCTCTCTCCTAGAAATAAATAAAAAAATAAAAAAAAAAGCTGTTAAAGTTAATATCAAGTCAATATGGATTGTTAATTTTCTACAAATGACATATCTCATATCTTTAGTACTGGTAGGTCAATAAAGACTCCAAAATATGGCATTTGTATTGCTAATTCTCTACACACACACACATATACACACATATATATACTTATATGTAAACATATCTAAAGTATGTATAAATATCCATTATTGGGCTAGATTAATTTTTAGCCTTCCACAGTACTAATTTACGGGATGCTAATTTTTATTAGGACATCCTGTGCATAAATACTAAACATTACTTTCGTTTTTTAGTAAATAAGAACCTTATACTTGGCCAATTACAATTGCCTAATAGGGCACCAATAAAGGAGGAAAAGTTCACAAAATAAATTTCTTGAATACTAATTAAAATCTGTTCCAAATATATGAAGGCCAAAGTCATGTATAGACATGGCATCAATGTGATTGCTGTTATTGCCTTTTAATGTATACTTGGAGATCAAGCCAGTTTTTCAAAATTAATTTATAAAATGTCAACAATCTACATGGATGAGTCTTAAATGACTGAATGCAATTAACAATGTACACATGAAATTTAAGTGAGATAGTAATTAATTAGTAGTCAACTAATGAGAATTTATTAAAGTCAGAGTAGCAAATTTGACTGAAATCTGATTAAATTTACTCCAGATATTGCATCTAAGGCAAATATTCAAAGAATTGAACTTGTAATTCTAGGCTTTGAGTAATAAAAATGTAAACAGGAGCTGTTAAATATTAGCTTGTTGAAAAATATGATCTTGCCGTCCCCAATTAGAGGACTTGAGACCGTTTTATTTTCTGTTTTGAATTGATGTCCATTTCGGTGACAAGGTCATTCTATCCCTTAGCTTCGCCTTTCTTAAATTTTATTTTAATTTTATTATTATTTTTTTTAGAGAGAATGCAATAGGGGAGAGGTGCAGAGGGAAAGAGAACGTTAAGCAAGCTCCATGCTCAGCACAGAGCCCCGCATGGGGCTCGATTCCAAGACCCTGGGATCATGACCTGAGCCTAAATTAGGAGTGGGATGCTCAACCAGCTGAGCCACTCACACACCCTTCTCCCTTCATTTAACGGAAGTAAACTTAATAAGAATTATTGGCATGTCAAATGCATTATGAAATATTTAATATAAATAATTATTTAAAAGAGTAAATGAACAGAACAGTATATTTTGCTTGTCCTGCAAATTCCATTGTTGTGTGGCTTACTTGCTGAGAGAATGCCAATATAACAAGATCCAAGACAGTTTTTTTCTTTCCTTAATCTAAAAATTATTCTGCAGTTATTGATTATTCCTCTGACATGGCTTCATATATGTATGATTCTAAGTAAATTCTAGATTGAAAAATAAAAATACCTTACTGGTAAGCTCAGAATAAAGATTTAAGCATTTAAAAAAAAAATAGAAGGCAATTAAAAGCAACTGTAGTTAAGAAAACTATGTACTAAATTGGAAAAGAGGAAAATGAGATAAAAAATCCAATTAACTAAAAAGGAAACTTGAAAATGTATGGACGAAAAGGAGTAAAAAGTGATAAAAATATCAAGAGTATTATATATAATTTATTATTATACCTGAGATTCATTCTATATGACTATTGAATAACTGATATGTTTTTAAAGAGGTGTCTCATACACTAGAACAAAGTTATACTCCAGACTCATATAGTTCTGAATTTCCAAGCTGTATCACTTTGTGACCTTGAGAAAATTACCTTGGCTTATTTGATTGTCTCATTTCTACATTGGAACTAGCAATACCTAATTTTATTTGCTTATAATTTTTACATATTTTGCAATATCTTATAGTTTTTAGTTAAAGTTTGATGTGTACAGTATAGATTTCCCTTTAAATACTTTTCAAACTATTTTTTATTTTATTTTTCAAAAGTGTTCTGCTTTGTTGTTTGAGTATAAGTCTTATTTTTGTATTCTAGATTATGAGCTTTTCAGGATTAAAAACATATATATTTTTTTTATTTATGCTTACCCCTTCCCAGCAGTTTAAGGGATAGACAATATTTATTTAGTGAGTAACTGAAAGAAAGAAAAGAACCTTTTCATATAGGCATGTTGCTGCCAAATTGAATTANAGACAGAGAGAGCAAGCAGGGGAGGAGCAGAGAGAGAGAGGGAGGCACAGACTCTGAAGCAGGCTCCAGGCTCTGAGCTAGCTGTCAGCACAGAGCCCGACGCAGGGCTCGAACCCACTAACCGAACCCACTAACCGTGCGATCATGACCTGAGCCAAAGTCAGACACCCAACCAACTGAGCCACCCAGGCGTCCCTAATTTTGATTTCTAAGTAGGGTCTCTTAGCTTACAACATACTGATGTTTCATCCAGTTTTAACCACTACAAGTTTCTAAGGAATTAGAATGTATTTTCCTAATCATAGAATTCCCTAGTCATTTATTCTTTTATTTTTTAGAGAGAGAAAGAAAGTGTGAAGTATGGAGAGAGGAGAGAGAGGAGAGGAGAGGAGAGAGAGAGAGAGAGAGAGAGAGAGAGAGAGAGTAAAGAGAGGGAATCTTGAGCAGACTCCACGCTCTGTGCAAAGTGACCTGTGAGGCTGAATCCCATGACTCCGGGATCATGACCTGACCTGACAGATATCAATAGTCACTGACTGAGCCACCCAGGCGCTCCCTAGCGATTTTTAAAAACAAAAGAGAAGGGGCACCTGGGTGGCTTAGTCGGTTCAGCGTCCGACTTTCGCTTAGGTCATGATCTCGCGGTTCATGGGTTCGAGCCCCGCGTCGGGCTCTGTGCTGACTGCCAGCTCAGAGCCTGGAGCTTGCTTCAGTCTGTGACTCCCTCTCTCTCTGACTCTCCCCTGCTCACACTGTCTCTCTCTCTCTCTCTCTCTCCTAGAAATAAATAAAAATATTAAAAAAAAAAAAAAGAGAAAATTACATTGCTCAGGTGTATAGGAATTATGCGGGAACTGAGATCCCATTCAATTCTAGTAACAAGAAACCATCTTGATCTGTATACATAGCAAACCCTCACTTCCTCACTTTGGCTCAGATATTAGTGTCCACAGGGTCAGAAGGAGTGCTTAGAGGTATGTCTACACTCCTGAGAAAATCTAGCACATGATTAACCTCCTCTGCATCTAGTGAGAGTGGAATTAGCATGGCCATGGGTGGGGGTGGGGGCTGTTACTACCTCTTTGAAAATGTAATTGTCTATATGTTTGTACAAATTTTATCTCAGATTCAGACTGAATCATTTATTTATTTTTCTGGCTAAGAATTCCTTAATCATACTGGTCTTCCTCCCTCCTTCTCCTCCTACATCTCTCCCTCCTTCCCCTCCCACCCTCTTCCCCCTCCTTTCTTTCCCCTCCTTCTTCTCCTCTTTCTCCTTCTCCTTCTTCTTTATCTTTGATAATTTATGTGAAATGTTTTTAGGTCCAGAGAATTTCTGAGCCAAAAAGAATTTAAGAGAACATTTCATTGTTTACATAAGGGAACTGAGGCCAAGATAAATCTAATACAAGTTACAAACGCGAGGAACCGAAACTCCAAACTCTAATTTTAGAGTTCTTTCTTTTATATCATAATATCTTACTCTCAAGATACTCTTTCTGCTGGACCTATTTGTTACTCATTTTAGGATTTTCTGTTGACAGTTTCCATTATTTATCAGCATTGTCTTCCACTGAAATTTATACTTGTATAGACAAAATAAAGAGGTGGCATCCTCTTCTTCCACAAAGAAAAGCTTGTCAGTGGGTAAAAATAATTGAGCAAGAAAGATTGGGTAGTAAAAGAAACACATACATTGTATGTGTTTGTAGAACATCAGGGTCTTTGGAAAGTGTATACTTAACTTTTTAAGAAACGATAAACAATTTTTCCAAGTGTTTTTACCATTTGATGTTCACCTGAGTAATATATGAAATTTCCTGTTGCTCAGCCTCAGAGGTCTTCCAACTATAGTTCTTGAGCCAAATCAGCTTTATTTGTAAATAAAGTTGTATTGGAACACAGCCACACTCATTTGTTACAAATGAGATGCTTTTATGCTACAAAAGCAGAATTAAGTAATTTCAACAGAAACCATATGGCCCTCAAAGCTTAAAATATTTACTTTCTGTCCCTTTAAACAAGAAGTTTGCTGATCCCTGCTCCTCCCTCACGCAAAATTTCTTGTTGTCAGTTTTTTTTTTTAATTTTAACCATTTTAATGTATATGTGATGGTATTTCAGTGGGATTTAATTTGCATTTCCCTGATGGCTGATGATATTGAATATCTATTAATTTGCATATTTGCCATCTATGTATCTTCTTCTCTGAAGTATCCATTGAACTATTTTGCTCTATTTTTTTTTTCTTTTTAACTGGCTTTTTCTCTTACTATTTTTTCAGTTGTTAGAGCACTTTGTATAGTCTGGATATAAATCCTTTGGTAGATTTATATGTTTCATGAATATTCTTCCCTTTCAGTAGCTTTCATTTTCATACTTTTAAGCTTCTTTTGAATAGCAAAGATGTTAATATTGATGAAGTGCTATATATCTTTTTTAATCATTTGTAGTGTTGGATACAAAGAAACCTTTGCTTACCCAGCGTAAACTTTTTCTCCAATAATTTTCCAATATTTTCTTTTTAAATGTTTATTTGTTTATTTTGAAAGAGAGAGAGAGAGGGAACTTGGGCAGGGGAGGGGCAGAGACAGAGAGGGGCAGAGAATCCCAAGCAGGGTCTACATTGTCATTGCAGAGCCCAACGTGGGGCTCAAAGACATGAAACCAGGGGATCATGACCTGAGCCAAAAATCAAGAGTTGGGTGATTAATGAACTGAGCCACCCAGGCACTCCTCCAATATTTTCTTCTAAGAGTTTTATTATTTTAGTTTTTGAAGAACTATGATCTACATTGACTATGATCACTTTTTGTACATAATATATGTTGAGATTAATCCTTTTTTTTTTCTATGCCATCATCTAATTGTTCTAGCCTTATTTGTTGAAAAGTCGTTTCTTTCATTGTTTTACATTTGAAACTGCCAGAGATCAATGGACTACTCTGGGCTAATTGTCTCCATTGGACTATGACTACTTTTGCCAATAACACATTGCCTTGATTTTTATAGATTTATACTAAGTCTTTAAATCAATGACTTGTATAAGATGACCAATTCAGCTACATCTTAAAATTTCTTTGGTATTTCTAGACTATTTGCTCTCCCATATGCCTCTTGCCTGCCCCCTCATACATACAAAAAGCCTCCTAAATTTGTATTGGAATTTTATCGACTCTGTAAATCAGTATGTGTTTCTTTAGAATCTTATTATTATTGATTTTTGATTTAATTCTACTGTGTTCAGAGAACATTATCTGATATCATTTAAAATCTCATGAGTGTTATTTTAAGGCCCACCATATGTGCTTCGTTGTGTTCTTTAGATCCACTATGTGTTTACTGATTTATTTTTGTCTAGTTGTTATGGTTATATAATCTTACTTTTCTTCTTTTAATGCTATCACTGATCATTTCTTGGACATTGTGTTTGTTTGCTAGGTGCATACATATTTATGCTTAGTATCTTTTCCTGATGAATTGGACTTCTTATCATTATGGACCATTTCTTTTTATCTTCGATAATGCTATTGCCTTAATGTCTATTTTAGCTAAAATTGAAATAGTCACTGCAGCATTTTTATCCTTAATATTAGTATCAATTCATTTTCAAGTCGTCTGTTAAAGCTGCAGTTGAGCATTTAATGCATTCTGATTTCTGTTGCTTTGTAATATATATCCCCCACCCCCAATCCCACCAAGAAAAGTGTTTAGTGCTTTTATCCCTGATACTCTGAAACAGTGTTGTTATGCCTTTTAAGACTTGTTTTATTTTATCATGATTGCAACAGGCATGAAGCAGACTCTTTTAATCTGAATACTTTTGCCCTTTCAGTTATGGGAAGTAGTCTTGATGTAGATATGTAGATATAAAGATATAGATACAGATACAGGTATAAATAATGGTATAGATATATCTACATCTTTTGATCTCAATTTAGATAGATGAAGATATGTCTATATATATGAAATTTGTGTCAAGATCTATATAGTTACATGTATATGCAGATACATGTATATATGTACATATAAATATATATATTTCTTCCCGGAGTTTTCTATCTTTCTATTATTTTAGTTCTAAAAATCTGATATTTGGTTGCTTTGATTCATCAATTTTCTTTTACTTCTAGTCTTCCTTCTCATGTTTATGCTGTTTTCTTTTTTGGAAGTTTTTCTTGATTTTGTTTTCCAACCCTTCTATTGCAGTACTTCTTTCAGTTATGATAATTGTAATTGCTAAGAACATTTTCTGGTTCTCAGTTGCATTTTCCAATAGTTTTGTTCGTTTTTGATTCAAGCTTAATTAGCATACAGTGTTACATTATTTTCAGGTGTACAACATAATGATTCAAAAATTCTATATATCACTCAGTGCTGATCAAAATAAGTGTACTCCCCTTCCTCTGTTTTACTCTTTACCTGACCCACCTCCCTTGTGGCAACCACCAGTTTGTACTCTATATTTAAGAGTCTGGTTTTTGTTTCTCTCTTTTCTTTCCTTATTTGTTCCCTAAATTCCACATATTGATGAAATCATATGTTGTCTTTTTCTGATTGATTTATTGTAAACATTTAGCATTCTCCCCTCCTGATCCATCCATGTTGTTGCAACTGGCAAGATCTCATTCTGTTTCATGGATGAGTAATATTGCATTGCATGTATATGTACCATATCTTCCTTATTACTTACCCATTCATCTATGGATGGATACTTGGATGGATACAAGTTCATATCTTGACTATTGTGAATAATGCTGTTTTCACTTGCTTTGATATATATCCAGTAGTGAAAGTGCTGGTTCATATAGTAATTTTATTTTTAATTTTTTGAGGAAACTCCATACTGTTTTCCACAATGGTTGTACCAGTTTACATTCCCACCAACAGTACATAAGTGTTCCTTTTTCTCCTTGCCAGAGATTGCTATTTCTTGTTATTTTTTTTAATTTTTATTTTAGCCATTCTGAGAAACGTGAAGTGATATATCATGGTTGTTTTGATTTGTATCCCCTTGATGATTAATGATGTTGAGCATCTTTTCATGTGTCTGTTGGCCACCTGCATGTCTTCTTTGAAAAAATGTCTATATATGTTCTCCACCCATTTTTAACTGAATTATTTGATTTTTGGTGTTGAGTTGTATAAGTTCTTTATATATTTTGGATATTAACTTCTTTTGGATACATCATGTGCAAATATCTTCTCCCATTCAGTAGGTTGTCTTTTTGTTTTATTGATGGTTTTCTTCAGTGTCCAAAAGCTTTTTTGCTTTGGTGTAGTCCCAGTAGTTAAATTTTGCGTTTGTTTACTCTGCCAAAGGAGACATATCTAGAAAAATGTTTCTGCAGCTAATGTCAAAGAGATTACTTCCTCTCTTCTTCTAGAAATGTTAACGTTTCAGGTCTAACATTTAGGCCTTTAATCCGTTTTGAGTTTATTTTTGTCTATAGTATGAGAAAGTGGTCCAGTCACATTCTTTTGCTTATAGCTCTGCAGTTCTCCTCAATACCATTTGTTTAAGAGACTGTCTTTTGCCATTCTATATTCTTGCCTCCTTTGTTATGCATTCATTGACCATAATATCATGGGTTTATTTCTGGACTCTCTGTTCTGTTCTTTTGGACTAAGTGTCTATTTTTTGTGCCAGTACCATATTGCTTTGATTACTACAGATCTGTAATATACCTTGAAATCTGGGATTGTGATAGCTACATATTTATTCTTTCCCAAGATTGTTTTGTTTATTTAGGGTCTTTTGTGGTTCTATATGAATTTTGGGATTATTTGTTCTAGTTCTGTGAAAACTGGTGTTGGTATTGTGATGGGGATTGCATTAAATCTGTAGATTGCTTTGGGTAGTATGGACATTTTAATGGTATTGATTCTCCCAGTCCCTGAGCATGGAGAATCTTTCTATTTGTTTGTGTCATCTTTATTTCTTTCTACAGTGTTTTATAGTTTTTAGGATACAGGTCTTTAAGCTCCTTGGTTAAGTTTATTCCTAGGCATTTTATTCTTTTTGGTGTAATTGTAAATAGGACTGTTTTTTGAATTTCCCCTCTTGCTACTTCATTATTAGAGTACAGAAATACAGTAGATTCTGTATATTAATTTGGTAGCCTATAACTTTACTGAATTCACTAATCAGTTCTTGTAACGTTTTTGGTAATTTAGGGGTTTTTGTATGTAGCATTATATCATCTGCAAATAGTTTTACGTTTTACTTTATCAACAATTTGGATGCCTTTTATTTCATTTTTTGTTTTGTTTTTGTTTTTGCCTGATTGCTCTGCCTAGGACTTCCAGGACTTTGTTGAATTAAAGTGATAAGAGTGCATATCCCTGTTGTTTGTTCTTTGTCTTAAAGGTAAAGTATTCAGGTTTTCACCATTGAGGATGATGTTAGCTGTGGGTTTTTCATATAGAACTTAATTATGTTAAGAGATGTTCCCTCTAAACTTACATTGTTGAGGGTTTTTAACATGAATGGATATTGTATTTTCTCAAATGTTTTTCTGCGTCTATTGAATTGATTGTTTTTTTTTTGGTCCTTTCCCTTGTTAATTAGATGTATCACCCTGACTGGTTTGGAAATGATGAATCACACTTACATCCCCTGGGTTAATACCACTTGATCTCAAGGCAAATGATTTTTTTAACATATTATTGGATTTGGCTTGCGAATATTTTGTTGAGAATTTTTGCATTGTATTTAACAGAGATGTGGGCCGATAGTTTCNTTTTGGAATAGTTTGAGAAGAGCGGGTTAATGTTCTTTAAAAGTTTGGTAAAATTCACCTGTGAAGACTTCTAGTTGTGGATTTTTTGTTTATTGGGAGTTTTAAAGTTACTGATTCCATTTAATTGCTAGTAGTTAGTCTGTTCAAATTTTCTATTCTTTCCTGATTCAATATTGGAAGGTTATATGTCTCTAGAATTTATTCATTTCTTCTAGGTTTCCAATTTGTTGGCATATAATTTTTCATAAAATTCTCTTACAATCTTTTGCATTTCTGTGGTGTTGGTGATTATTTCTTATCATTAATTTCTGATTTTATTTTTTGAGTTTTCTCTCTCTCTCTTATGCATCTGGCTAATGGTTTATAAATTTTGCTAATATTTTAAAAGAGCCAGCTACTGGTTTCATTGATCTGTTCTGTTGTTGTTGTTGTTGTTTTTAGTTTCTGTTTCACTTATTTCTGCTCTAATCTTTATTATTTCCTTCATTCTGCTGGCTTTGGGCTTTGTTATTCCTTTTCTTCTAGATCTTTAAGGGGTAAGGTTAAGTTGTTTGTTTGAGATTCTTGCTTCTTGAGGTAGGCCTGTATTGCTATAGTGTTTACTCTTATAACAGCTTTTGCATTGTGACTTCGGAACATTGTGTTTTCATTTTCATTTGTCCCTATGTATTTTTTATTTCCTCTTTGACTTCTTGGTTGGCCCATTTATTGTTTAATTGTGTGTTATTTAACCTCCATGTATTTGTGTTCTCCCCAGATTTTCTTGTGACTGAGTTCTAGTTTTATACCATCGTGGACAGAAACAATGCATGATATGATGTCAGTCTTTTGAATTTGTTGAGACTTGTTTTGTGGTGTAAAATGTTATTTCTTTAGGAAAATTTTCCATGTGTACTTGAAATAATGTGTATTCTGCTGTTTTGGCTTGGAATATTGTGAATATATGTGTTAGATCCATTGGGTCCAATGTACCATTCAATGCCACCTTCTGCTTGTTGATTTTCTGTTTCCTTGTTTATGAGCTCAGATTAGGGTAGGAAGGATTAAAGGACATTTTGTGGACCATTAGATAGACTGCGCTTTATATTGACCAGTAAGCAAATCAGTCTTTTCACAGTAGGCCACCAAACAACAAAATATAGAAGACACAGGTACTTTCTTGAGATCTATGAAGTTTCTGCAATAGTTGTGATGTTATACCCAGATCGCAGTATCCTCAACGACCAGAGACCACCAGGGAGACTGAGTCACGCAGGCAAAGGCAAAGGGCTTTATTACAGGCTCGAGCTCGGGCTCCCAGACCTCACCAATGCAGTGGATCCGTGCTGAGAGCCCCGAGCAAAGGCAGAGTAGGGTTTTTATGAGGTTTGTGACGGGGAAGTTACAGAAGTTGTGACATGGGAACGGTGATCCCATCGTAATTATTCAACATTATTGACAGCGGGTTTAACCATACACATTGTCTAGAGTATTCATTAGTTTTGGTGGGATCCAATTACAACATTTAGAGTACCTTTAAATTCAACCAATCACAGAGCGAGCCTAGGGTCTTGTTCGGCGACTAACGGGTTAACTTTAACTTTAGGTAACAGTGTCCTATCTATAGTTTCTATCTCCAGGCCTCTCCCTTAGTAATGTGGAGGGTGGTCGCTGGCTTTTCCTGATTGGGTGTTGCAAGGGTGGTCTCTCCTGCCTTGGGCAATGTGTAACTGCCTGATAGTTTCTGGGAAGCTGAAACTTAGGCCTTCAAGTTTAGAGGGCAAACTTAAAGTCTGTCATGGAGTCAGTTTGGTTTAGACTTGTGTCCTTACAGTGAGAAGAAGTGTCTGCTGATTGCTGATATTCAGGTGCAGGATGGGGGAAAGCTTCCCTCCCAATTTTCTTCTAGTAAGGAATGCGGTTCATTGCTGATCTCTCAGTTTCCTCAGAATCAGTGGCCTTGCTTGTCCTGAGTGGTTTTCTGACTCTCCTCTGCCATCTAAATAAGCTTATTTGAATTCTTTATCCCCCAAATTCCTTGAAGTCTTTTATCATTCTTATGGTCCTAGTGGATTAACATATTTCTGTTTGGTTGTTACAATTCTTTTGTTTTATCTTTAGTGGGGTTAAACTGGGGAGAAGAGGTGAAATTGTATGTTTAATCTTTCTCATTTAATTAGAATTCACATTATATTTTTAATAAATAATCAGATATTTAAAAATAGATTTGCTTCACTTAAATATTATTATGGATGATGGTAATGTGTATTCAGAGGTTTGAGAGTCAGAAAAAAATAATCTCCTGAGTTTCTCAGGAACAGATTTCCAGACTAGTGATTAATCATTCTCCCCTCCTTTGTGGCCATATTTTGTGGATCATTTTATGACTTATTGGCACCTTTACATAGGAAGAGAAGAAAACTCACATCTATCCATTCAAATACATGGTAACAATTTTTACTAAGAGGTTTTATAGAGGGAGAATTGGAAATTATTGGCTAAAATGATGCTTTGAGATTATATGTGGATTTCATTACTCATGTTATTTTTGTTCTCCTATTACCATAGATAATTGGCTATAATTTAAGTGGCAGTATAGACTGAAATATAGTTGCAGCTCATCTGGGTTTCATCAAAATTATATCCCTATTGGGCCACAACTGGACTTTGAAATAACTTATGTCTGGAAGTGCTACCCATAGTCATCAGGGATTTGCCTGAGGTCTGAGACAGTTGCTGTGGAATCTGTCTCACTCCACTCTTCTTCAATGAAACCATAACCAACAGCAATTAGCCAAAACTGAAAATAACAAAAGGTGAAGAAATAAGCAAAAAGAAACAGAGTTTAACTATTGCACTTGTAGACTGTTATACATAGATCCATACGGATTACTTATTATAAATGGAACTTCTGGAACAAGTTATTTTCATCTACATTACAAAAAACTTTATCCCACATCATTCTAAATATGTGGTCACAAGTTTGTTTGAGCTTTCTTTGTTAAGGACAATTTTCTTTTGTTTCTAAAATAGTGAAGTTAAAAAAAAAATCAGACCAAACCATAGAATTGTTTTTGAATCAAAGGAACATGAATTCAGATAAAATTCCCTACCAGTATTCATTTTGAGGAGTACTTTCCAACATATTTTTTAAGAATCTCAAAAACAAGTATCAAATGGTATTTGGAGAACCATCTTACTGACTAGTGCATCAAAACTGATATGACTTGAAGTTAGGTTAAGGCTTTCAATACATTGTCCTACTGCAATGCTGTGATTTACTTACAAGGGAATTTAGTATAAGTATGTAAAAAATAGCATTTAAACAACTTTTCACCAGCATCTGACAGAATTTTCTTTTTTTAATTTTTTTAATGTTTTATTTATTTCTGAGAGAGAGGCAGCGTGAGCAAGAGAGGGGTCAGAGAGAGAGGGAGACACAGAATCTGAAGCAGCCTCCAGGCTCTGAGCTGGCTGTCAGCACAGAGCCTGACGTGGGGCTCAAACCCACGAACCGTGAGATCTTGACGTGAGATCAAGATACCCCAAATTTACATTAAGCAATCAGGAAATCTTCCTGCACAATGACGACTATGACTCACTATATTGACTACTAGTCTGTCAAAGGTTCAGCTGGGAAGGAAACAATGAGACCAAATGGGCAGAGATTTTTGATTACTTGATAATAGGCAAAACATATGCATTCTTAATCATGACTCTTATCTGATTTCTAAACTGGGAGATAAGTGTATTGGTGGAATTCATAATCTAAAAGGAGTGTACCCATGTTGAGGAAGCCATTTTGAAGAAACTACATAAAACGGTTGTATCAGTTGGTCTGCCACAATGCCTAATTTCAGTCTCATAACTCATCTATCTAAGTCTGTATAAAACTTCGTGTCTCAGCTTAATATTACTTCTACCAAAAAAGTCTTCATATTTTATAGTACTTTTCACAGTTATCATTTCTTGTTCAATGCCTGTCTTCTATAAATTACATTTTCTGTTAAATTGGGGATTATATTTCTGTTTGCTAGTTTATTCACTCATAGTTGCTCACTTAACATACTGATCATTTTATTAGTTGAGCTTACACTAAATAATACATATTTTGCTTAATTGTTTTCATGGTTTCTTGTCACTTCCAATAAGATATGAGAATATTAACTATCAAAATACTTTTGAATTGTGTCTTTATGGACATGTCTGAGTTATCAAAACTAGCCATGGTAATGGTTATCATATCATAACCTCTTGCAAAATTATCCTCAATGTGTTGTTTGACTTATTGTCAAAATCATAATGAAAATCCTTGAATATAACTCAGAGTTAAGTACTACCAAGAAGTGGTAAACAATATATGTGTGTGTGTGTGTGTATACATATATATGTATGTATGTGTAAGCTATATGTATTTATAGTTATATAATTATATGTATAGTTTACAACTTTGGATTGCATATCAGAGGACATAATTACAAATTTACTTGGTAGTTGTTTTGTTTAACAAATGAGCAAAGTTAGATCAGGAAGAGATTTTAAAGATCATTCTGCACAATTCATTTAGGCATAAGAATGAAAGAAACGAGAAAAGGCAAAATGATTTGTCCTAAGTAAACAGAGTCAATAGAAAGCATAGGTATAGAAATGAAACTCTGGAAAGCTATAAAGATGCTTTTCTACTGCAAACATGTGGGCTTCATTTCAGTTATTTCCCACCTTAAAATTTTTATTTTATTTTGAAGTTTTGCCTTAAGCAAAAAATAAATTATACCTTCTACATTTTGTGAATGAAGTATTTTTTTACCTCTACAGCCTGGTGACTTAGTACAAGAATATCCAAATAAAACAACAAACCTAATGTCACTCAGTTAATAATAAAATGATAACCGTCAGCATTTTTATTAATGTCTATTTTGAATCAAGAGACCATTGTCTTATAGAAATATTCTAGACCAATTGCTAGTCTAGACTCTGAAGCTAGATGGAGGTGCCTTGTAAATTAAATCCTTTCATATCCCACAGGCTGAGATCATGCACATCTGAGTTGTATTAGTTGAAATTCCACACAATCCTCAGTTGCCAAGTTTGGACGGAATGAACATAATACCAAAAGTAAGGAAGCTAAGAAAACTTAACATTACAAAATGTGTATAATATATAGGTCCTACAGACAGCAGTGAGAAGAGAAGGGCCTCTAGCATTCTTCACTCACAGATGTAAACTTTGAACATGAAGTGTTCTTAGCCCCAGGGAGGAGTTGTGAAGGTAGAGAAAAGGGTTACGAGACTGAGCAACCACAAGTGAAATAATGATAACTCAGGCAAAGACAAATACTGTATGATCTCACTTATATGTGGAATCTAAAAAAGCTGAAACAGAGAATGACCTTGAGGGTGGGGAAAATGGGGAGATTTGGGTTAAAGAGTACAAAATTCCAGTTATAAGATAAGTAGGTTCTGGGAATCTAATGTATAGCAGGGTGACCAGAGTAGTACTGTATTGTATACTTAAAAGTTGCTAAGAAAGTAGATCTCAGATCTTCAATAAAGACACTCGCGTGCACGCGCGTGCACACACACACACACACATTAATTATATGCAGTGATGGTTGTGTTAACTCATCTTATTGTGGTAATCATTTAGTAATACATACATGTATCAAACCATCATGGTGTACACCTTAAACTTACACAGTGTTGTATGTCAATTATATCTCACAAAGTCTAGGAAAATACAGATTGTGCTACCAATTAATTCAGAGGAATTTTCTCAACAGCTTTGTGTTGGAAACATATGAATAAAAGATGTGATTCCTTCCCTAAAGTATCCATCAGTTTAATTGAAATTGTACTTTTGTTACTGTTTTCCTGGTTTAACATTCATTTCCTGAATATTTAGAGTATTCCAGGTATTATGATAAATTATTGGAAAAGAGGAATAAAAATAAATGCCCTGCAACCACAGAAATGTCATCATGGGAGCAATATAGTAAAATGTTCAATAAAATATGGTAAGTGCTAACATGGCATAGTGCCCACTTCTCAGTCTTCACTTAGCCTTCTCATAATTCCCACGAGAAGAATATAGGAATTTAATTTATTTAATTATGGTGATAAATATAGACAAATAACCTAATATAAAACTGGCCAAAGCACATAAATAGGAAATTACAACAGACCAAGCTATAACAGACAGCAAACATATGAAAGGATGCTGAAGCTTACTATTAGGGAACTGCCAACCACACTACTGATGAGATAACAGTTTTCTTCCATCACGTTGGTGAAAATCAAAAAGAAATTGAGTCAATGTTTTCTAGGGTGCCAGAAAGTGGGCACACTCATTGCGGGAGGGAATCCAAATGGCCATGAGTTTTTGAAACCTAGTCAAGAAAGGTCTACTAAAAGAAAAACTCATTTACAGTTGACCTTTGAACAATGCAGAAGTTAAATATTCACATACAATTTTCAACTCTCTCCAAAATAACTTTTGATAGCCTATTTAGTTAACCGACAAGCCAATAACATAGTCAATTAGCACATATTTTGTATGTTTTATATATTGCATATGTACTTTAACAGAAAAATAGACTAGAGAAAGGAGAATGTTAAGAAAATCATAAGGAGGAGAAAATACGTTTGTGGTCCTATACTTATTGAAATAAAATTTGTGTGCAAGTGGACCTACACACTTCAAATCTGTGTTAAGGGTCAACTGTATTTTAATAAAATACCAACTAACCAAAAAGTAAGACAAATTGAGAAGGACAAGAGTAAAAACCCTTCCAGGAGGATCTAAATGTTCATCATTGGGGAAAAATAATGTGGTTTTAATCCCATACTATTGAATATTACACATTTAACAGCATGGGTTAGATCTTTGCATTTCACTGGAGGTATCTGTTTCATGAAAGGAAGCATTTTTGTGAGGCAATATTTATATTGTGATGCTGTTTATTTAAAAACAACATAAAACTCAGTCTGTATGATGTTTAGGTATATATGTTTTCGTCAATGTGAATAAAGATGGGGAAGAAGCTACTGTTGACCTCAGAAACCTGGGGCATGAGGATGGGAGTTAATATACAAGGAATTTGATTTTAATTTTTCCCCTTACATAGCTTCTTATATTTCTACTAGTTAAGGTGAACACATGTCCATTTTGGTTTCCAAATATTAATTATAATAAAATATAGAGATATTCTGGAAAATAATAAGATGAATGCACTTGAAATATTTTGGGGGTTATTAATTATTTGTAAGTTGTAGACCTGTAGCTATTTCCCATACGTTGGTACAAGTAAAACTGATAATATTACTTTTAAAATTAAGATGTTTTATCCCATAGGTGCCTGATGGTCTATTCGGTTAAGCCATGTTCTCAGCTCAGGTCATGACCTAATGGTTTGTGGTATCGAGTCCCCCCATGATTTCTTTGCTGACAGTGCAGCGCCTTCTTGGGATTTTCTCTCTTCTTCTCTCTCTGTCCCTCCACCACTCACATTCTCTCTCTCTGTCTCTCTCTCTCTCTCTCTCATAATCAATAAATATATTTGAAATATAAGATATTTTAAGCCAAAATAGAATTGTTAGTTTTCTTTTTACCTTAATTTGTGAATGAATTTGCTATCTTTTATCTCCCTACTAGCAGATAGATTGTGGTAGGTAGTATTTTCTTATTTTACAAATGACTTGCCCGTGGTCCATATGCCAAATATAAGATACACCATTGATGGATGTTCAGAAGGAAGCCCTGATATGCTTATATTAATCAAGATGCAACTGCGAGAAAACAGGTCTACCCCTTTTGAGAAGATAGTCTTTCAAGAAATCCAAGTGCTACCTTGGCTCTGAATCATGTCAATCCGTGGTGTGGGGCACGACGGATAGTACAACTAGGATGAGGGCTCTGAATCATGTCAATCTGTGGCACCGGGCACTACAAATAATACCCCTACAATGAGGGCTCTGATTCACGTCATTCCGTGGGGCTGGGCACGACGGGTAATACGGCTAGGATGAGGGCTCTGTGTTGTGTCAATCCATGGCATGGGGCATGGCAGATAATATGGGTAGGATGAAGGCTCTGAATCCCGTCAACCCATGGCATGGGGCACGATGGATAATACGGCTATGATGAGGCTTCACAGCAGTGACTGGTCCAGATGTTTGAATTCTGATTATGTTTGAGATGGAAACATTCAAAACTATGTGCTTTAATTATAGACATGGAAATAATTATTTTTCTGCCTCATCCATCACCCTGCCAAGGCTAAGATTTTTGTAACTACTGCTTTGTCCAATGCATTTGTAAACAGACGTTCCACAATTTTGCTAGAACCATTTTCAAATTACTACTTATATATACTTTCTTCAAGTATGTAAATCAACATTCCCGTCCATGCATTAATATAGTCACCAATTAAGGCTCTACTGGTTGGTCCACATGAAATATTTTCAGAGAAACAGGCAAGATAGTTTTCACAGTATAAATAACACAAAATATACAGTAAACACTGACTTTTAAAATATCTAAAGGACTTTGAATGTTACAACCTATTTTAAATTTCTAGTATAAAGAGATACAAGTCATTATCACTTTTGTACTTTTTAAAATTTATGCATTCTTGTAACCACTGCATTTTGTGGATCATAAAGTCACTAATGTTACCTTCTGTGATAAAGTTTGCTGAGGAGAAGTTAGGAATAGGTTTTGGTTGATTGCAACTTGTGTGTTTTCCGCCTCCTACATATTTTTACGTAATGATCCCTTCAGTTAAACTAATGAGCATCGCCTTCATTTTCAGAATAGCGGGTCTTCTCTTAAATGTTTGAAATTTTATCTACTTGGTGATTAAACTAGACCCAGGGTTTTCAATAAAAAAATAGTTGCGTGTTGTAGTGATGGATTTTTTAAATAAGGCATCAGTATACCACAATCTGACTAAATTATCTAAAATAAATTCATGAAATCAGCCATAATTGATAGCAGCAATTCTTAAATCATATCTTAAGCCATGTATCATACTAAGCACATGTTTTCCTTTTCCATTTTACCTTCCAAATAAGCACTGACAATTAGGCGGCATTTAACATCTATCACGCTTATCTTCACAGCTGCAGCGGCAGGAAAGGTGACTAAGATTGGCAAGAGGAGTTTTGTGCAAAGAGTTTAAAATAAAGGGAAATAACGATTGATTTTCCTTTGCTCGTTGAGTGGTTGGAGGTAGATAAGCGGATTTGTAGTGAGGTCATCAGTCACAATTGGATAGTAATTTGAAAATGGATTAGCTTAGAAGTAGCAATTTCTGCTCCATGGGTTTTAGTGAAAAAGTCTGCCTAATTCTGTAAGAGACCTCATAAACTGGCAGAGATCAATGCCTACCTAATGTGCCATTATGCACTGGGCACACTTCAGTGATTACAGCACAGCTGTGGCTGGATCCTGCCCGATATTTCTTTAGCACTCACACCACAGGTGCTCCCCATGGTTATTTTGCCCAAAGGAATAAAGTCTTCAGGGAATGAAAATGGACGCAAGGCTTTTCTTTATAAGAGGCTTTGCACTTTTTAAATGAAGGAATGACCAGTGTCACATGTCAGTAATGCCAGCCCAGTAACAAATAAAGACTAAACAACTCATGAGAAGGAAATGATCCTCTCTTCTGTGTCCGGGTGGCACATTCTTACATTTAACATTTTATAGCCTAAGACTACCTGCCTTTGTAGCTTGAAAGAGCACGGTTATACAAATTCTAAATTGGACATGTTCGATAATTTTAAGATTAAGAGTTTCATCTTAAAATGTGCGAGCTAGCCTTAACTATTTAAGTCTGTTAACTTTTCTCATAGGCCATGCAAATTAGTTGGCAATGAAGAATGAAAAGAAATTCAGTCAAATGAATTTACAACCAAATTTGAATATTAGATACTCTGCCAATAATCCTTACATTCTTATCGTCCCTGGATTTCTTCTCTGGTTGTTTGCAAATATTATGTAGAGGAAGAGAAAGTATATTATTAAGGGACGTTAAATAATTTGAATTGCAAATCTGTATAGTATAAACAAATAAGTCCCATTTTCTACTTTAAACAAATAATATTTCATATGTAAATAATATTTGTTAGAATATTCTTATTGTGTAGTTTTTAAAATATATGATATGTAACGGGGTGGTAGGAACAATATTCCAGGGTAATGCAACACAAGGAAAAGAATTTATCAAGAATAATTTATGATTAATTCTTTGGCATTAGTCTGAACAGTATCTGGTATATGGTCTAAAACCTTTGAAGTCTTTTGTTTTTATCTAAGACAGATGATGTGTTTAGAGTTAATAATAAATTTATTAGCAGCGTTACATTTCAGTCAGCTGCCTGACCTGTTCGGGAGAAAAGGAATGCCACACAATGATTAGACAAGCAAACTGCTTAAGATTTTAGGGGCAAAGTAAAGGGCTTCTTGTTCTAAATTATTCTTCTATTTGCTCATCAAAAGCCTCTCAAGAAAGGACACTTTACCTCAACTGCAGTTGAATGTTAATCTCCAAGTGAAATATTACTAGTAGAGGTAGCCTATTACCTTGAAGAAGTTTAGTTCATGTAGCAAGGATGGTGTAAGTTCCATTTAATACTTCCAAAGAATTATGTTCAGACTTCATATGAATAATTTTTTTTAAAAAGGACTTAATTCAGAAGAGAACTGTTGCCATGGTGAGGGGACACGTCATGCCTTTTAGAAAAAAAAGTCACTGGAAGAATTGGAAAAAAGAGGCAGTTTGAGGCTATCACATGGAAGGAAGACTAACTCAGCTGAGTGAATCCACCATGGAGTATTCAGAATGCTCTATGTTCATTAGAAACAATCTAGAGAAATATAAAGAATAACTTTTTAGTTTATAGAAACCTCTCACAATGGAAGGAACTTTTTTGAAGTTATTACAAAGGAAAACTCTTCTCTGAGGTTACTTGAGCTTATGTATTAATATGATTTTATTATTCCATATAAATATTAATATGCACTATTATATATTAATTTATAATGCATTGCATATATATTTGACATATACACTATATATAATGGTGTATATCAAAATATAAAATTTGATAGTAAATGGTAAAAATGATAAAGATGGAAGCATGTCTTGCCTGAAGTCTAGGAAACCAAGACTTTACATTGTGTTTTTGTATGGAGGATACGATGATTCTCAAGAAAAGATACTGGAATATAGAAGGGAATTCTTTTTCCATTCCAATTTTTCTAACCCCCACATTAATCATCATTATCATTTCCATGCATTGCAATGAGTTAGTAATAATCAAATAAAATCCTCACTGTCACCGTCTTATAAGAACTTTCCATTCACAACAAACCAAAAGGCACAAGCTGAAACTGCAGGTATTATGGCAAATCTGCTCCAAAAAGAAGAACATCTGAAGTACTCAGTCTAGTAGTTCACACAATGGCACACTGGACAGAATACTGAAGGTACACATTTTTCTAAACTTGTTTCCACTTCATATGAAGTGACAAGAGCTTCTGTTGGAAAGGTAACCGGATGACAGTTTCTCATAATCCATCTTCTAATCAGAAAGGCTTCTCAAAGATAGGCTCATTTGAAATTACCGAAAAATGAAAAAGAAAAGATTCACCTTTGAATCAAATGGAATATACTTTTAAAAAATGACCTTAGTGATACAGACATGCAGGATCCAAGGAACCAGAGGGGAGTCCCACAGCACCAGCCAAGAAATTTGAAGCAGGGCAGAAATCGAAGGCTAGCCAGAGAACGTGAAAGAAGAGTTTATTGAATAGCATGAGTGACAGATTATAGCAGATGGATTGCCTGGGAGACTCAGAAAGGAAAGGAGAAAGAGTTTCTCCATCTCTTGGAATTCAGGATTTATACTGGAAAGGGGTCCAGTATACATGTTGCTTCAGGAATCCAATCAAAGGTGGGTGACAGGTGAATCATAGATGTTATTTAATAAGTCATGGAAGGTAAGGG
This sequence comes from Crocuta crocuta, assembly GCF_008692635.1. Classification (NCBI taxonomy): domain Eukaryota; kingdom Metazoa; phylum Chordata; class Mammalia; order Carnivora; family Hyaenidae; genus Crocuta; species Crocuta crocuta. The sequence goes on along the minus strand of NW_027529171.1, from coordinate 385,655 downwards.
AACTGATGCCAGAATCGATAGGAGCTTGTTTGAAACATATTTTGGATCTGGCTCTTCTTAGATATTATCAGAGGTTTGGGGACCTAGGACAAAATGCAGAAAATGATGAACTTTGAACTTCCATGCTTCCGCGTTGGAGTGGAAACATAGCTTGTTTGGATTTTACTCAGAGGCAAGGTAAAATATAGAACATGAGTGAGTAGGGCCTAGCAGAAAAACAGCAGAAACGAAGCCTGTCTAAAATGGCACCCCACAGCTTCCCTGTGTCATTAAATAACAACACATAGATAGCTCAGAAACCAGATATGGATATTCAGAAACCGGACAGGTTGGGAAAACACAGTGAAAAACATAAAGTACTCAGGCCTGATGGAAGCGGAGCACTTTTGGCATGATCGCTTTGGTGGAATGAATTTTAAAATGATAAGACAATAGTTAAGGAAAAGAGATATAATGCTATATTGGGAAACCAAACTAGATTATCTTTTTCAGCTTTAAAGACATCATGATTCTAGGGCTTTAGATGATTTGAAATGAAAAATTAAGAGGCCAAGGCAAGTGTAGTTATTTATACTAAAGCAGAGTAGTAAAAACTTTATTGAGTTTTTCTTTTCACTGAAATATTAAAAAATAATGAATCATGAGAACTTAGATGGAGCAGTACCTAGGATGGTAGTTGGTATATAATCAGGGCCACTCATTGGTAATCCATTTAAGCTAAATTATCCCATTAGTTGGAGTATGGGCTGAGTTAAGTAAGCACTTAAGGAACTTCTTTGCTCTGTAAATGACTGTGTTATAGAAAATAAATGTATTTTCTAAAAACCTTATATATATATATAGAGAGAGAGAGAGAGAGNATATTAAAAAATAATGAATCATGAGAACTTAGATGGAGCAGTACCTAGGATGGTAGTTGGTATATAATCAGGGCCACTCATTGGTAATCCATTTAAGCTAAATTATCCCATTAGTTGGAGTATGGGCTGAGTTAAGTAAGCACTTAAGGAACTTCTTTGCTCTGTAAATGACTGTGTTATAGAAAATAAATGTATTTTCTAAAAACCTTATATATATATAGAGAGAGAGAGAGAGACACACACAAAGTGTCATATATTTGTTTAGACATTAAACATATTATTGATGATATGAATGGCATCAAATACTAATATCCTTGGAAATACATTATTAGTGTATTCTTAAATGGTGTAAATGTAATTCCTTGCATTTAAAAATTTGTATACTAGGACACTTGGGTAACTCAGTCAATTTAAGCATCTGACTTCAGCTCAGGTCACGATTTCACAGATCTTGAGTTCTAGCCTTGCGTAGGGCTCTGGGTTGACAGCTCAGAGCCTGGAGCCCAGTTCAGATTCTGTGTCTCCCTCTTCTGACTCTCCCTGACTTGCACTCTGTCTCTTTCTCAAAAATAAACATGTAAAAACTAATAAAATAAAAAGTTGTACACAGAACGGGATGCTAAGACAGTGGAGCACAGGATTAAAGTATGTGGGTTCTGGGGCAGGGGAGGGTGGAGGAAGATTTCAAAAGTTACCTGTCTCTGAATTCTAGTAATTTCCTTGAATTCTGCCTTTTATTTTGATAAACTTGCTCAAATTCTCTAAGAACTGTTTCTGTACAATAGTTCCTATATCACAGAGCTATTCTAAAGATAAATGAAATAAAGTATTAATAGGGTGGTTTTTTTTCAAGAAATGTTAGCTATCATTATCTAATGAAACAAGGATCCTCTCAATCTGTAGTGAATTGGAGCACTTTGAATGCTGTTATCTTTTTTTTTCTTTCCTAGGAATTCGTAGTTCTTATTTATTCTTTTATCAGGGTCTATTATTTTAGATAAAATTCTGCAATTTTTGAATACTTTTTTAAAGCAGAGGTATTATATATCAAAATGGAATTTTAAGTCCACTCCATTCTTTATCTGCACTACTTTCTATCTGTTTTACATTCCTTCCCTGTCTGGCACTGAATTCAATGAGACTTCAAGATGTGAATGAAAGAGTTTGATTTGGATGCATGTCAAACCAAAGCCACCCCTGATACATTGACGTGCCTCATATTTATTTCCTCTTTCCTCTCTTAGAGTAAAAAATCCACTGTTCTGCATCTTTTTAGCTGAGGTAGGGGGAAGGAGGCAAATTAATGTTTTTAACTAAATTTAACATTCCAAAACTTCAACAACATTCAAATCATTATAATGTATGCATATTTATTAAGGGCTATGCTTTTGCTAATGTAAACAGCTATCTTTTCTCTCTTCTGAGAAGCTGTCTGTTCCCAAAGAAAAAATTCTTTTATATGCAACTTCTTTTGTGAGGACCATCTTGTCAGTTAAAAGTGAAAATAATAAAACATTCATTAAAATTCTCAGAAAAAAATAAAGATTTTTATGCTAACATTTCTATTAGTGGTTTAATGTTGTTGGCATCACCAGCCTTTACATCTTAATATTTAGTTGAAAAGAAATAGAATAACTTTCCTGTTAAATGAGTCGGTTTATTACTTATTTTTGCTATAACCTCATGTTTTAGGAATTCAGCCATGTGTGTGAATGTTGGTGTGCATGTGTATGCACATATTTTTTTTTCTTAGATACCTCTGTTATACTTGTATTGCTTTCACTTCCTGGAAAAACCTTTAGGATTGCCTAAAGTCAGAATTCTTGATGTCTCTTCTTTGTCTTCCCATACCATTTCACACCTGCTATTTTGGTCTTTGCTATTTAAACAGTTAAAGGAAGTTTGGTTTTCTTCTCTGAAACCACCTGGGAATTGTAGATGAACAGTATAAATAAAATGAGAAAAAAGATTTGGAACACCACAACCACAGCACACATAATAAAGTTTTGGTTACGTTGTCAAAACTCAAAAGAGTACAAGAGAAGACTACAATAGAATATGCCCCACCAAGCACACATTGAGACCTGCTGTTTTCCGTGTTGGTGTCACCAACACGGTTGATTTTCACCTAATTGCAAGAAAACACAAACATTGGGNTGTAGATGAACAGTATAAATAAAATGAGAAAAAAGATTTGGAACACCACAACCACAGCACACATAATAAAGTTTTGGTTACGTTGTCAAAACTCAAAAGAGTACAAGAGAAGACTACAATAGAATATGCCCCACCAAGCACACATTGAGACCTGCTGTTTTCCGTGTTGGTGTCACATGGCTTTGATTTTCATCTAATTGCAAGAAAACACAAACATTGGCAAAGTTTTACCGGAGTTTGGTGACCCCACTGCGTTAAATAGGACTTGAATTTGAGTGCCTAAAGAAAACTTCTGTAGATGTTTGTTTGACTTTTATTCCCAGAAACTTGATAGGCCCATCAATCAGAAAAGAAACATCATCGAGACAATTGGAAAAAGTTTTGATAGTGAGATTAAAAAATAAGCACATTCTCTTACCTCATGACCTTTGTTATTTATAACTTTGAAAAAGCCATTCCCTTCACAGGACATGATAATTGAAGGGGATTAAACAGCATTTCGTTTGAATTATTCAACACTCTACAAAATAGGACAATAAAGTTGAAAGCCAAGACTGTTTTTAACTTTTGATGAGTGTGAGGAAATCAAGCATTTTTAGCATCCTAAGGATGACCATCTACTTAGCCTTGTCTGCTCTCACCCCAAAATTTCATAGGTCAAGTCCAATGATCCTAATTGCGAATAATATTAACTAGGATACATCTAGGCCTGATCGGATTTTTTGTCTATGTTCCAGTATTTAAAAGTCTACTTTTCAGATTGTTCCAGAATCCTAATACTTGAGAAAGAAAGGAAAATGTAGTACTTAGAGAACAGTAAGAAAAGTCAGTCTTTGGCAATCAGGAGAATCAGGTTAAATATGTCCTTAGTGGATGGTCCTTTGTTATTCCTGCTAACCAGTCAGTTAAGGAGTTAAAGCAAACACTCAGAGACAGATACACATAGCATTTACTTTAAAGAGAATAGAGGTGCTGACATTTCACTTCAATTTAGACTTTACTATAAATCAGTTATTCGATTTGCTTATATAATGCAGCTATTTGGGTTTTAAAAAGGAAAATTACGCTCATTTTCAGAAGTGACGTAAATCATCTCGGTTTCAGGTATATATTTTGTATATACTGTAGCATGAAATTTCTCTGCAAATCTGTAATAGTTCTAGTTTTCTGCCCCATACAATCAGTTGCCAAATTTTCTACATTCTTTAAAATATTATATTTTGCCTGTAAATTATATTTTTATTGATATCACCTTTCTTTGGACCCTCTTTATCTTTCACTTAGTAAATTGGAGCACTAGGAAGAAATTAAAAATTATTTTGAGAATTTTCTGGGATTTTAACCCTAGACAGATGGTGTATGACTTTAAAAGTTAGTAGCTAAAACAGAAAAAATGATGGGAAAGATGAGCTTAATATTGACCAGAACCTGATATATTCATTTGAAATACCAATACACCATTTAACACAGGCATGTATCTGTGTTTGCTTGTCTTGTGCTAATGGTCAGCATGTGTTCATTGGCATACTGATTCTAAAATGGTATTGTCTTAGGTATTCTGAGTACAAAGATATGAGTGTTCAGGTAGGTTTGGAAGTCACACTACCCGATACAATCCATGACCTTTATAGTCTCAAACATGTACAAACTCATCCACATGTGCACACACACATAATTGTTGAAGTCTAACAATCCTTATTATATGTTTGCATAATTTACATAATTTACTATTTTGTTTACATAATGTTCACTTTTTTCTAAAATGTATTTGATTGTAATGCTTTATTTTATTTTTCAGAAGAGAGAGCACAACTGCTACTATAGGAAGACAAATATTTTTCCTATAGGAAACCCTAGTTCAAGGTTATCTCGTGAGTAAAGAAGACAGTGCAAAAGAATGAGAGGAGAGATTTCCAAATTTAAGGAGTAAAGATGACAGAAGATGTTGTAGGATGAGAAAGCCTTAATTGTGGTTGTTAATAGTTGGAGGAAAGTCAATAGAGATAGCATGAGATGTCAAGAAATTAGGAGGATGAGAAAAAAGATCATAAATGACTATGATAGATAATATCAATGTAATCACTAACGTTAAAAAAGTTTGCTTAAAAGCTTTTGAGAAGGGAACTTTTCTTGAGGCTTGAGAAATAATATGGCAATTTTTAAGAGAATGGAAGTGCTTTACTACAGCCATGGAAAGAAGGGCAATAAGGAGTCTGCTAGAAAATGAGGGGTAAATTAAAGAATCATAAACCAGCTGTGAAGAGTCCAGCAGTCGTTTTAAAATCTAAATTTACTTTAAGGCTAATTGAAAATGGTGGATTTACTCCAGAAGAAGATGAGTAGATACGTATGGGGGTGTTGACATTGGTCACCTTCCATAATGCAGAGTTGGGGCAGTCAAGAGCCCAGATGATTTTGAATGTTATGGAAAAGATCATTTGAAATGGGTGGTCAAGGAGCACTTGTGTGGCCCAGTCGTTTAAGTGTAGAACTCTCGGTTTTGGCTCAAGTCATGATTGCATGATTCTAGACATCAAGCCCCCTTTTAGGTTCTGTACTGATGGCACAGAGCCTGTTTGGGATTCTCTTTCTTCCTCTGTATCTGCCCATCCCCTGCTATTGCGCTCGCTCTCTCTCTCTCTCTCTCTCTCTCTCCTCCCCACCTCTCTCAAAATAAATAAAAAGAAAAAAAGAAATGAATGGTCAAGAAATCACACCTTAATATAACTTCTGGGTAGCAGCCTAACGGCAACCTTTCTGTTCTTTTAATAAACCATGGAGATATGAAAGAAAATGTCACAGTAATATCAAAGAGAACTGTAATAGCAACAGTGAACATTTCTTGAGTTCTTTTTTTTTTTTAATGTTTTTATTTATTTCTAGGAGAGAGAGAGAGAGAGACAGCGTGAGCAGGGGAGGGTCAGAGAGAGAGGGAGTTACAGACTGAAACAAGCTCCAGGCTCTGAGCTGGCAGTCAGCACAGAGCCCGACGCGGGGCTCGAACCCACGAACCGCGAGATCATGACCTAAGCGAAAGTCGGACGCTCAACCGACTAAGCCACCCAGGCGCCCGCCCCGCATTTCTTGAGTTCTTATTATGTCAGCCAATATAGTCATAGGTGGTGACTCAGTTTATCTTTGAAAATATTTTTCTTGTTATCCATAAACTATCCCCATTTTTCAGCTGAAGAAATTGAGGTTGAAAGTTACGTAAAATACTGGAGGTTTTACAGCTAGTCAACAAGACTTGGGATTCAAACCTACTAAATGTGGCTACAAAATCTGTTCTTTTAAAAACCACATTATATTTTTTAAGAATAAATCCTATGGGAAATTGATAATGATTTCAAATTGGATAAAAATATAATTTGAATGTGAGAAACCCCAACTTCTGTTCATGAACTAAATTGTCTGCCTGTCTTTTTTTTTTTTTCTTTGTGCAAGGAGTAGGTTATTCTTATCCAGTCAATCATTTTTTATAATTGTCCAGAATTGGCCAATGAGAGTTCTTTTAGCTAGATCCTTTATTATTTTGACATGTCCAAATCATTCTTTAAGTACTTTGGTACATTATGGGACAATACAATGTTCTATGACTTTCTCTGCTGCAGCCCAGAAATTACCTATTTCTTCAAGGAGCCCTGGTTCCTTTCTGTGGAAAATAGTATGTGGAAATCAAGGTCTGAGTGCTAGATGTAATTCCTGTTATGGGAGTTTTGCTACTCATTGTCCCTCTATGTGGACAGAAAGAACTAAGAAATACATATATTCACACACATGCATGCACATACACAGCTTTATATCTATACTATAACTAAATTTATGTCTATATATTAAGGCATGACTTCATATTAGTAGATTAAAATATTTTAAGAATTTATTTTTTTCAGAAGAGTTTTAGATTGGGGCGCCTGGGTGGCTTAGTCGGTTAAGCGACCGACTTTCGCTTAGGTCATGATCTCGCGGTTCGTGGGTTCGAGCCCCGCGTCGGGCTCTGTGCTGACTGCCAGCTCGGAGCCTGGAGCCTGTTTCAGTCTGTGACTCCCTCTCTCTCTGGCCCTCCCCTGCTCACGCTGTCTCTCTCTCTCTCTCTCTCTCTCCTAGAAATTAAAAAAAATAAATAAAAAAAAGAAAAGTTTTAGATTCACAGTGAAACTGAAGGGAAAGTACAGAGATCTCTCATGTACCTCCAACCCCCACACATACATAGATAGCTGCTCCCATTATCAACATCCCCCACCATAGTGGAATATTTGTTAACAAAGTTCATAGCTGAATCACCAAGATCATACTTTTGGTGTTTTGTCTAAAAAGTCATCACTTTACCCAAGGTCATCTAGGTTTGCTCCTGTGTTATTTTTTAGGGAATTGTACTTTGAATTTTACACTGAAGTCTCTCACTCATTTTCAGTTCAATTTTGTAAAGTGGGTAAATTCTGGTCTAGATTCATCTTTTTCCATGTGGAAATCCAGTTGATCTAGCCCTATTTATTGAAAAGATAACCTTTTTTTTTCATTGTACTGCCTCCATCCTTTGTCAAAAGTCATTTGACTATATGTAAGGAGGGCTATCTGTTCTGTTTCATCAATCTATTTGTCTGTTATTTTACCAATACTGCACTGTCTTGACCACTGTAGCTTTTTTTAAAGTTTATTTTTACTCAGTTTAAGAGAGAGAGAGCACAAGCTGGGGAGGGGCAGAGAGAGAGTGAGAGAGAAAATCCCAAGCAGGCTCTGTTCTGTCAGAGCAGAACCAAACAAAAGCCTTAGTCTCAGAAGCCATGAGATCATGACCTGAGCCGAAGTCAAGAATCGAACACTTCACTAACTGAGCCACCCTGGCGCCCTTTGATTACTATGTAAGGCTTAAAGTCAGATGGAGTCAGGCCTCCATCTTTGTTATTCTTCTTCAATGTTGTATTAGCTTTTCTGGGTCTTTTGCCTCCCTATATTGACTTTAGAATCAGTTTTATATCCATGAAATAAGTTGCTGGGAATTTGATTGGGATTCCATTGAACTTATAGATCAACTGACATCTTGACAATATTGAGTTTACTTCTCCATGAATATAGACTATTTTTTCACTTATTTAATTCTTCTTTGATTTCATTCATCAGAGTTTTGTAGTTTTCCACAGATAGATATACATATTTCATTAGATTTATATCTAAGTATTTCATTTCATTTGGTGCTAAATGATATTGTGTTTAATTTCAAATTCCACTTTTTCATTGGTGTGAAGGAAAAAGATTGACTCTTGTTTCTTACTCTTCTATCCTGCAACTGTGCTATAACTTTTTCGTTCCGGGAGTTTTTTGGTTAATTTTTTTGGATTTGCTTATATACATAAAACTATGAGTTTCTCACCACTAAGTATGATGTTCACTGTAAATTTTTTGTACAAATTCTTTACTATTTTGAGGAAGTTCCCTACTGTTCCTAATTTACTGAAAGGTTTTTTTGTTGGTTGGTTGTTTTTTTGTTTTTGTTTTTTGATCATGAATGAATATTGGATTTTCGCAAATCCTTATTTTGCACCTATGGATATGACCATGTTATTTTCTTCTTTAGCCTGTTTATGTGATGGATTACATTGATTGATTTTGGAATGTTGAATCAGCCTTGCATACCTGGAGTAATTTTCACTGGATTGTGGTGTGTAATTTATTTCATACCATGTTGGATATGATTTGCTAATATATTCTTGAAGATTTTTGCATCTATGTTCATAATGCATATTGGTCCATAATATTCCTTACTTATTTTTTTGTCTAGCTTGGTATTAAGGAAATGCTGGATTCATAGAATGATTTAGGAAGTATTTCTTCTGCTTCTATCCTGTGAAAGAGATTATAGAAAACTGGTAGAATTTCTTCATTAAAAGTTTGGTAGAATTCATGATGGAATCCATTTGGGCCTGGTGTTTTCTGTTTTGGAAAGCTATTAATTATTGATTAAATTTCTTTAACATGGGCCTGTTCAGACAGTACATTTCTTGTGTGAGTTTTGGTAAATTGTGCCTTTCAAGGAATTGTCTCATTTCATCTAGGTTTTAAAATGTGTGGACATACTTGTTCATGGATTTCCTTTTTACCTTTTTAATGTACATAGGATCCATAGAATAGATTTAAATTTAATCTAGTATAAGTTGTTGCTATGCAATGACTTTTAGACTGAAATGAGAAAGACGGAAGAAAAATGAAAGAAAATAGTTAAAAAACTTTGTTTTGCTAATTTTTTTCAAGACTTTATCATCATCTCCAAATATTCATTGAGTTTTAACTGTAGAAGGATTCCATTTTTTCAATCCCCTCATTGTACACCTGAAATAATTGAGGCAGGGCAAAATACTACCTGACAAAGCAGCACGCTTAGGTGAATGTAAATTTGTATGTTTTACCCACAACATGAAGGCAGTCTAATGCTTTACCTACCAAGCATTATTTTACATTTAGTTACTAAAAAGGAAATGAAATGACTAAGATTTAACCAGTAAGATTTCATATTTATTGAAGGATTACTATAAAGTGGCACTATTTCATGATTTGAATCTTCAAATCTTTTTGACAAAAACAGGCAATAGTAATTAAAAACCATTTTACTAATGATAAGATCAGTTTTCAAGAAGACTAAGTTAATTGCTTAAAGTCTAATAAGATCATTAAGTATGGCTCAAATTTTGCTGAATTGATTTTAAATATGCTGAGCTTGACAGTACATTGCTACATAAGATATTTATAATAACAGAAGGAAAGCTAGAGTAAACCATGCCAAATGGCAATCAAATTAAAATAATCATTGATTTTTAAAATTAAATTAGACTGTGGAAGTGACTGATGTTTAAAAATTTTACCATCTTGTGAAATAATGAATCCACTCAAAAATTGGTTTATGAATTATCTACTGTATGCTGGAAATTGTGTGTTTAATGGAAGATAGAGTAATTAAATCATAAACACTTAATAATATTTATTTGGAAAAACAGTTAATACAATATATATTAAATATAATATTAAGGAATGCTTTTTATGAAATAGATGGAAAACTCCATAGAAATACAGATTTAAGGAGCCAGCAAGTACTTGAAAAAAATTTTTAAAAAGAGAGGGATGTGAGAGATAAAAGGAATTTTCCTATTTGAAATAAGAAGAGTTAGTCAGAGATAATATGTTCAGTGAAGCCAGGCCATAGCTATTATTTTCTCCCATTACCTACTAGTGTTGCCTGGTTCACTGTAGACATCCAGTACTGAAGAAACAAATAGATGAAAGAACAGATTTTGAGTGAATACTAAATAACATCATCTAACTGAGACTTAGAGCATGGAATGGGGAGTGGCAAAAGGCAAATGTGGAAATACTAATTGAATGTTTTCACTATTACTTTATATGATCAGGACATTGTTTTATTATCTTGAGCTACAGCATCCAATGGAAATATTGTGTGCACTACACAAATAATTTAAAAATTTCTAGTATTCAATATTAAAAATATTATTCATGCATACTCTACATTAAAAACCACTAATATATCATTAGGGCCAAAATTATTATTTCTTATCATCAGTATTAAAATTACTAATGAATGATTTTACATTCTTTTTTGTACTACCTTTGAAACCTGGTATGTATTTTACATTTCAGAACTACATAATCATTCTCAACTTAGATTAGCTCCATTTTAAATATTCAATGATCACATGAACCTAGTGGATACTGTATAAAAAAGAGTCTAGGTCTAGGGATCTTGGTACATAAAGTGTGGTCCTTGAAAAGTTGGTAGAAATATAGAATCGTCAGCCACACTCCAGATCAACTAAATCAAAATCTGTATTTTCCCAGGAACTTCAGATAGTTGGATGCCCATGACAGTTGACAAAACAACTTTGTCAGATTATCAGCTTTAATGTTGGGTATGTGCATCCCAAGCAGTACAGAAGATACATGCTATTGGAATTCAGAAAGATCAGAACTATTATTCATAGTAGTTTTGTCCTAAAACTACAAAGTAGGGGCACCTGGGCGGCTCATTCATTTAAGCATCTGACTCTTGATTTCAACTCAGGTCATGATCTCACAGTCATGAGACTGATTCCTACTGGGTTCTGCGCTGACAGTGTGAAGCCTGCTTGGAATTCTCACTCTGCCTTTCTCTCTCCCTTCCCCCACTTGTGTTTCCTCACATGTTCTCTCTCTGTCTCTCTTTCTCTCTCAGAATGAATAAATAGGGGCGCCTGGGTGGCTTAGTCGGTTAAGCGACCGACTTTCGCTTAGGTCATGATCTCGCTGTTCGTGGGTTCGAGCCCCGTGTCGGGCTCTGTGCTGACTGCCAGCTCAGAGCCTGGAGCCTGTTTCAGAGTCTGTGACTCCCTCTCTCTCTGACCCTCCCCTGCTCATGCTGTCTCTCTCTCTCACTCTCTCTCCTAGAAATAAATAAAAATTTTTAAAAAAAATGAATAAATAAAAACTGGAAAGTAAATAAAGCTTTGCATATATGTTAAATTATATTCACACTGGCACTATTATTTTGTCCAAATGTCAGAATGTCATATGTTATTAATACCTGGTTCCTTGAGGTAAGAATTAAAGTCCCACAAAGGGGAACAAACATATAGTATCTGTCGTCAATGCCTGGTAGGTGGATTTATGAATTTTATTATTTATTATGTTTCCTAGCAATAATTAAACTAACAAAGTGGAGATTATAAAATCTTTGTTTACAAATACATTTTTGCAAATATAAGAGCACAAAGCAAAATGAAAAGTAGCAGAGCTAACCTTATTAACTCCTATACAGAGTCATCCTGAGTCTCGATTATAAGCAAAAATATAATTATGATGATATAATCAGACTTACTAAGCAGTAAGGTGAAACCTGTAAGATCAAAATATCTACTTGAAATAAAGATTAATATTCCTATAGTTAGTGGTGAATTTAGGCCCCAGTGTATATTGTACTTTGAGATATTATCTAATAATAGTATAAAGCCAGTATAATTAGTAAGACACTTGAAATATTTTTAATTTAATCTTCTTTGTTAGACACTTCCTCCATCCAGCTTTGCCTTCGAGAGTTCCAATTTACAACCGTTGTCTCAATATAATTATTGATAGCAGCCCCCTTTTGTTCTACAAAGAGACCCTGTTTGGAAAATAAATCATTTGGTCAACCCTGTTGATCACGTGAACTTAACATTTGTCTTTTGAGTGTTTTATAGTATACATAATATATAAGTACAGTACATGTACATAATTTTAAAATGAATGACCATATATTCTGGTTAAAAAAAAAAAAAACTCTTTTGTTATGTTGGAGATCGCACTGTGAAGACCTGACTTGTGAAAAACTGGAATGTTTCCCAGGTTCACTACTAGCCCAGTGCTTAATTATTCCCGGCAGCCTCTTTCAGGCCAGGAATATGTGTTCCCTCTCAGACTGATGCAAAGTGACAGTCTAAGCAGAACTGTGTATTTTTCTCTCCTCTCTCTCCTCTCTCTGCTCCCTAATTGTGGGAAGAGGGGGAAAGAATTGTTAGGAATTTCTGAAGCCTTTCCTGCATAGCACATTGTTTACTGACCGATGGAAAAGCAGAATCAAAGGAGGAAGCCACTTAACCAAGCTGAGTAAACCCTGGCCTGTAAACCCTTGAAGGCAAATTTGCCAACAGTAAAGGGGATCATCCACTCTGGTCACCTGGGATAAGTTAAAGGTACTCTGGAAATGGAAATACTTATGTGTAAGCAGAAAAATTAAATGATAAAATTGAAATGGTTAAAAACGGGCCCCACTCTAAATTAACAGATGTTCATATCATCTCTGAAATCGTTTTTGAGTTCTAAGCATCTCCATGGTGGAGAAGAAAAACGTGAAGCAGGACACAAAGCCTACCAAATATGACAGGGAATGCCATCAAAAATTTAAATTGCAGGCATGTATATTCTACTTAGAAAATGTCCGTTCACACACAGTTGCTCCCTTAGCATCCCCAGCACTGCTGACAACAGATTTTGGTTTTTTTCACATAATGATGGTTTACATGAGGGCAAGTGTTCTCAAAGTGTGTCCTTTGAAACACCAATTTTTCCAATATGCCAGGGAGGAAAGATACCACTTTGAAGTAAATGTAAGAAAACCGTCACACTCTCTTACTGTCTTAACATTTACACTGAGCATTCACATACTTAACAGTCTTAGAACTTCCTGCAGTAGCCAAATTAGTTGCTTAACTTTCTTTATTTCATCATCACTGAACCATATGAAATTTCAGAAACTTTACTGTGAGTAACATCTGATTAATATTCCAGGAAACGGGTGTACCGCAGAAAACATTTTGGAAATTGCCAGGATAGAGGAATATTGGTGGTAAACTACTATTTTTAGGATGCTCTTGGCCTTGATATGAATACCTAAGTTTAAAGATACATAATAGATAGTATGAGAAAAGCCCTTTCTTAATTTTAAGTTGAATTCGGATTTCCCTTGCTCAGTTATTTGAGCCTTCCTTTCTGTCTAAAATAGCAGTGTTGTTTTCCTTCCTATATTAATGCATTGGCAAAGCCTGGTTAACAAAGCACCTGACAAATACTGTGATATTCTCAGATATGAAACCAGTGAGTTTATCAAGGCTAGGATGGATACATGGATGTAGATCTCTATCTATATATCTATATATATATATGTATCTGAATTGTAAACATGCTGCATATTTATGAAATGAGATAGACATACCCTTAGAAGGACACTGTTGAAAATCATCGTTTTGTCTTTTGGATGACATAATATACTGTTGGAAAATAACTGCATTTACATTTCAGCTCATGATTATTATGTATTTCTTAAGGTGAAGAAAAAAAGCTGGGCTAGAAAAACAGAAAATTCCCTAAAGAATTTCTTGTTGGTGCCTAGGGACCAAATAGTATAAGTTTTCCAGATGCTCAGAGATAATGGGGTAATCTGACCTGCCTGTACTATGGTTAACTTGCTGGAAGTGTGGGAAAATACCTTTCATCACTGGACTTTGTAATCTAGTCTCATTTACAATCAATATGAGTGATACAACTTGAAGAATAAAATAAAACCAATAAATAGTATTGGTGAAGGAAAGTGATATTTAAAAATGTCCCAAGATGTTATTACCAATAAGATTTTATTCTGTTGCCTACTTTCTCAAAGCAAGTGATTTTAGCCTAAGTCATTTAACATATTTGAATTGAATAATAAATCTATTTACTCTTTTACTTTTATTTCTCATTTGAATCTAGTATTAATTACTGTTAGTGATGGAAACAAGGAGTCCGTTATATTTAATAATAAGTGATTACAAATATTTGGGTTAACACACTAGTAAAGTGACAAGCACCAAAAAGAATTATGTCTTTAATTGTCCCCCCCACACCCCGCAAAAAAAGATTTTGGATTCCATAAAATCAACAACAGGTGTGTGTGAAATTATCACACATGTCTTGCTTTCTTTTCCCAAGTTCTAAATTTTCCTTGGCTGTTGGCTTTTTTATGTGATCGATTGTAATGGCCCTATAGACATAAACTATGATATAACTTTAGCAAGCTAATTAAATATTTTGCTTTACTTATTTTATTCATAAATCCCATCAATTATCCAAGCTGTGACAGCCAAGGTGCCAAGCACTCTGGGTTTATCTTTCAACAGGACAGACGTACCTGCCTTAAAGAAGGTTATAAATTGGTGAGAAAGGCAATGACAAGCAAACAGACTAAGGAATCACAGTTAGTAATTAAAGGGAGTACTGACATAACATATTACTACCTCACTTCAAGGACAAAGGTTGTACTATGAGAAGCATGTTGTCATAATCATAATATTTGCGTCTTTGGTTGTGTGTTTTCCTGAATTTCTGAGGATGATTTTTTCTGGCTGGATTTCAGTGTGATATAACCTTTGAAGAGTGTTGACAGTTTTGAGCCCACTTCACCAGGCCCTCCTATATCCTCAGTGATTAAGGTCAAAGGTGAGAGTCATGGTTGTAAAATAAAGGACAGACAGTGGCTTGTGTAAGTTTGTTTATGATTGTGTTGGAAGTATCTTTCTAAGTACCAGAATTACCTGCTCATTTGACAAAATGAGTTTCTAATAATACTTAAAAGCCAGATAAAATGTCTTTATGAAGCTGATGATCTGCTTTTTCCTTTATTCACAATGATGTTTCTATTCGAGATTTGGTGAATGTGATCGTCCAGAAATTTTAATTCTGACCAGGGTTGAAACTGCGGAACCACTTTTGTTTTGTGGGTCCAGTATTTTAGTGGCTTCAAATGGATGTTTATCTGCATCTTTGAAATTACTGAACTTCAGAGGAGGTAACTAAAAAGTAAACAGAGAGAGACATAGAAAAAGGAGAGAAGAAATCAGAATGAGATTAGGAAGAAAGATGATATTGTCTACAGCACTGTAGTCCCTACGTATGTCTTACAAAAGTTCATGATTCTTCAGTTTATCCCATTATAGCAAATTGCTTCAGAAGCGTGAGTGACAGAAGCAGAGAAATTGAGTCCTAGTAATATGACAAATATCAACCTATTCACCAAGTGAACCAGGCAAATTCAGGGATTAAGAGAACGAATCTACTTGAAAGTTCCATTTTATAGAAATTGCTGTGTTGCTAGAACTCGTGACACACAAGTAATTTCCATCTATAAATTGTGCTTCTGTTTTAAAAATTTAATATTTATTTATTTTGGGAGAGAGAGAGAGGGAGGGAGAGAAACCCAAGCAAGCTCTATGCTGTCATCACAGAGCCTGACTTGGGGCACAATCCCACAAACCTTGAGATCATGGCCTGAACCAAAATCAGGAGTCCTACACTTAACCGACTGAGCCACCCACGTGCCCCTAAATTGTGCTACTTTTTAATTATTTTTTAAAACTTTAATAGATTACTTTAAAATTTAAAATTTGTAGCTGTGTTTTATTCTTTTCTTCCCCCCCCCAAAAAAAAAACCCAAACAAATATACAAACAGACAAAAAAACAGAATCCTAATGTGTCCCTGAGATTTACCAATCAGGAAGGCAAACTGAATCAATAAAAGATGGATGTGTATAAGAACAACAGCAACAAATAATTATGGCCTCAGTCAATGAATAGCAAACTAGACCCTAAAGAACACAGCCCTTCAAACTTGCTGGGACAAACCAGGGGGGTGGGATTTAGTCCTCAGCTTTGTCATCCTCCCTTCGTTCACTCTCCCCTTGCTTCCACTGTCACAGCAGGTCAAGTAAAGGTCTGGCATGTGGTCTACACTGCAGAGGGTCTGTAAGGCACACAGCTGTTTGTATTTGGTACACAGGTGTTTCGGTCTTTATTTTCCATCATGCCAAGAGCCGATTTTTAATGGAAAATAATTCACAAAAATTTCTGTAGCTGGTTCACAGAATTAAGCCCACCCAGGCTGAAAAGTAAAACAAGGCCTAGTGCCACCTCAACTCTTGTGACCGACCAGACAAGCAGGTAAATCATTTGAGAAGATTTCCAAGCTTAATCCTTTGAAAATTGATCTTACCTCAGGGGAATCTCAAATCATATTCTCCATCTAAATGTCCCTGCTTTAAGCTATACTTGCTCAGCAAGTTATGTAGGAGAGAAAAACGTTTTTTGCCTTGAAACAATGTGAATTCATCCCAAAGAAAGTACTTTATCCTTATTTTCAGCAGTTAAATGAGGCTTCTTTCAAAAAGTTACTTTTATTATAAACTAGTGACTATAATCTGTTTATCTATTCTGTGGACGTTCGTAGTAGCGTGCATATTTCTAAAGACACTAACATCAATACTTTAGGCAAAAGTTATTTCTGCCACAGAGTCAAATCTCAATGAAATGTCAAATGACCAACTTTTTTTTTTTTAAAGGAAATAAGATACTACATGGATAATTGCTTGTGCAAACTTAAATAATCATAATAAATAATAATAATAATAATAATAATGTGATGTTTATTTCATTAACTTTATTTTAGGCTAACATGGAACATGTTAGTTACAGAGGCAAATATTTGACTTGCAAGATAGGTGACCCCGATTTTAATCTGTGCTCTGCCATCAATTAGCTGGGTTTTTTTTTTAAATGTAATTCCCTTAACCTCTCTTGATTTAAATTCAATTATCCTTAAAATTGGAGAGTTTGACTATATTATCTCCTAGGTCCCTAGAAGCTCTTAAAATCTCTTTGATGCTAAAAGGCCAACCCCACATAATTCCCATCTCCATCAGTATATATACTTCTATCTGGCCCAGTTTTGATCAGGGTTTATATGAACTAATGACATGGATATTGTGTCCAAGGATAAACTACTTCAAAGCTATGTTTCACTTCTTAGATTTTGTTAACATACATTTTTAAAGTTAGGTGCCAAATAATTAGTATTTTAACTCCAAAAATTAAACCAAAGCAGACATACTAGGAACAGAGTGGTTCTAGTTCTGTGGAATCATAAAGATTGCTAAGTAATCTGATGTTTGTGTGTGTGTGTATGTGTATATATATATATTTCTTTTTTTCCAGTTGACAATTTCAGGCTATTTTTTGATCCAGGATGCCAGAAGGAAAGAGAATTTCCAAAGAGAGAGAGAATGGATGTGGAAGGTTGGAAAGAGGAGGGAAGGGGAGAGAAGGAAAGGAAAGAGAAGGGGAGAGGAGAGGAAAGAGAAGGGAAGGGTAAAAAGAAAAAAAGGGATGGGAAGGGGAGGGGAGGGGAAGGGAAGGGAAGGGAAGGGAAGGAACAAAGAGCAGTGAGAGTAAGAAAAGCCTTCTACTATTTGTACAGAAAGGTTCATTTCATTCACAGGAAGAGTCACTAGAAGGTTGCTCACTGATCAGCCATATGTATGAGTAGCAAATTAGAACCATTCGTTTTCTTTGAGGTGGCACTGCAATTCTCAAGAGTGGTGTGGATACACTGATGGATCATAATTAGTTGGAGGTGAATTTTGAGTAATTTGATATTTGTTAAAGGAGCAAACTTTGCAAATGATTTTCTTTAAAGTAAATCAGAACACATTTAGGTTAAGCCTATAATAATAACCCTTTTGCTTCTATTCTGACATTCTGTCTTAAAAGGAAAGAAAAAGTAGAGTAATAGAGGGTCGTAAATTGTTCATAACTCTGATAGTGCATGCCTGTCTAGCTGAGAAAGTCAAGGAAACCCTTTGGAAGAAAATTGCATAAACTGAACTCAACATAGCCTAAGGAAAAAGGTAAAATACTGGGCAGAACAGGCATAAAGGTTTCTCAGATTTTACTGAAGTAGACACTCAGTTATTCCACTGAGCATTCCTCTCCCATTTGTACCTAAAACCTTTCTGGGTTTCATTTCCTTACTGTGGACATTGTGTTACAGGACCATTCCATTTCAAAGTAGAGATGGGTGGGCAAATGTCACAATACACACACACACACACACACACACACACACACATGCATGTTAATATATTGCATATATATGTGTGTATATGCATTTATACTGTATATATGCATACATATTTACATATAGGTATATGTATTTATATGTCTCTCTCTCTCTCTCTCTCTATATATATATATATGTATATATATATATATACATTCCTAGGGAAGGACTCTGTTTCACTCAGGTAGTTTGGTACTTTGGTACTTTCACCTTACAGACAAATCATTATGGCCATAGGGAACTGATACTGTGTCCAGAGGACCATTCAGCTTCACCAGAAAAAATAGGATGTTAATATGGAGGGAGTGTGTAAAAGCAATGGTTCTCTTCTGAGTTGCATGAATGAAGGCTTTTATATCTAATTAACTCAGTTATTCCCTTCAATAATATTTAGAAAACAGAAACAGAGTAATAGAGTTACAGAGCCACCATTTCCATTTTTAAAGCTGTTGGCCTCATTCAATTTAAATATACTGTTTGCTTATTTATTGCTATAAAAGATTCAAACAAGTTACAAACAAAAACAGAAATTAATTCACCAATCAGGCTGTTAACTGTGAGAAATATAAACAAGCACTTAATATGATTTAAAAGTGGAAAAAGGGTTTTCTGCCCTAAAATTACAACTTGGCATTTCATAGCTGTGACTAAAGCACAAGGCTGATTTAATTTGGTTAATTAGTCTTTGTGTATTTGGCTATGTGTATGTTAAGGAATATTTGGTGATTTTATTAAATATCTTAGACATTTAAATGACCACTGAGTCACTTGTATTTTAGCTTTGACTTTTACACTGTTTTGTACAGACATAGTCCAAAAGCCAAAGATCATCTTGTTAACTGTGACATTATAATGTCTTTATTTTTTTAGGAATTACAAATAAAATTTCATGTGTTTTTAAGCATAGGTCTACCTGTTTGGAAATACTTAGAAGAAAAATTACATTTTTCAAGACCCAGAAACTACTGCTTAAAAATAATATATACAATTTGTTGGCTTACGTGCAGAATTTAGTTTATTACTGTCTTCTGACAAATTTACTCAGTGTTAGTTAAAATACTAGGTTCTGGAAATTAAAAAAATCTATATAGTGATCCTTACTATTAAGAAGTTGATAATCTCACATTTGAATGTGCATGTGCACATATGTAGAAAAGTTGAATAAAGACTAGAACGTGTGAAAACATATTTTAAAATATTTTATTTTTATTTTTTTAAATGTTTTTTTTTAATTTATTTTCGAGAGAGAGAGAGACAGCGTGAGCAGGGGAGGGGCAGAGAGAGGGAGACACAGAATCTGAAGACAGGCTCCAGGTTCTGAGCTGTCAGCATAGAGCCTGACTTGGAGCTCAAACCCACGAACCCGGAGATCATGACCTGAGTCTAAGTCGGATGCTTAACCGACTGAACTACCCAGGCACCCCAGTGTATAATTATTTTAAAACTTGCCATCATACCTTTGATAAAATTGGTGAAATTCACTTGACAGGTATTTTTACCCAATATATTGAAAATTAAAGAATATGAAATGACTTTCATAGATTTGACTATATTTCACTTATAATCTTTGTTATTTCTATGTGCATGATAAACAATGTGTAACTGGGATTTGATACATCACTGATTAGGTAATGCTTATATTTAAGGTTGTAAATATTCTCAATAAGCTCTTGTATAGAATATTCACGTCCTTTCTGAAACATTCTAGCAAGTTCTATGGTAACCAAACCTCAGCTAATTCATCATTCCTATTTTCTCACTCACCAGCTAAAGCAATTTCCTTCCATTTGTGTGCCAGTTGGCACTTCAAGTTTCTTTTCAATTATGATTTTAATTTTTTTGAGTTGTATTTGGCTTCCCATATCATTCCAATTTTAGGTAGTACCTCTTTCTCAGTACGTGACTCACAAGCTATTCTTTTTTTTTTTTTCATTTCTTTCTTCTTAACTCAAAAATGTAAATTCCCCAAATTTGCCAAAGGATAATGATTTCATATTACATAGTTACAGGCTCACACCAAAGCTGTTTAATTTTAAAGTCACTTCCTCATATCCATTCTCACCTACACTGTGTAATGCCATTATGGCCTCTTGCTTTCCCTGTTATTGCAGTACTACAAGAAAGTTCTCTAAAACATGACTTTTACCTACTCAAAAATGTTCAGTCAGCCCTCATTTCTTACCAAATTACATTCTAATTCCTAGTCTAACATTCAAGAACAAGTATTCCTGCTGAGGTTCTAATAATTTTTCTGGTGAAGTTTTTATTACTTATATGTAGCCTATATATCCATTATACCTCATTAGCATTAAAATGCACCATGAGCTTCATCCAAGTAAGACTGCTTGCTTACAAGGAAGAAAAGTGGCCACAGTTTGGGGCAGAGAGGAAATTTGGGAGGTGACAGGATGAGACCTGTCACTGGCTTAGTCTACTAGGCTAAGCAAGTTGTGCAGACTAGCCTACTAGCAAAGGGAGGTTTTCAGATAGTCAGGCAGGGGTGGAACATAAGTATTTGGTTCTGGTTCATTCAAAATATTTGTTAACAAAACAGTGTAGCCCTCTGAATGCCCAAAGAAAAGAGCAGAACCTAGTTACAATTCTGAGATTGGGTTCAGAGGTCTTTCCCTTGTATTCATAGTAAAAGAATCATAAGCTGGAGTAAAAGCAGTAGCTCAGAGAATATGTACAGGAGCTTTCAAGTCAAATAAATATGATTAGATATGATTCTAAACTTAGCTTTGTTGTTTACTAGCCCTCATACATGAGGTAGTTCTTTAATTTTTTAAGCCATAAAGTTTTGAAAATTTCAGGGACACCTAGCTGATCCAGTGGGTAGAGTATGTGATTCTTGCTCTCAGGCTTGTGAGTTCAAGCCCCACATTGGGTGTGGAGCCTACTTTAAAATAAATACTTTTAAAAATTAATAAATAACTAAATGTATAAATAAATAAATAAGTGAAAATAAAACTTTTGAAAACTTCAGAACAAAACTCAGGTAGAAATCTTGAACTACAACATAGTATTCTCTGGGCTTAGAAATGGGTTCAGGCATCAACAGAACCTTCGGTTGCTAGGAAAATGGGAGAGTAAGCTGATGACTAGGGTAGGAATTCAAAATAGAGGCCACATGAAAATTGGGACATATGATTGGACACTTCAGCTTCTAAGAATCTGGATGCAAACTAGCCAACATTGACATAATATGACCCACGACACTTTACCAGAGGCAGTGACTTGGTATCTACATTTCCACTAGAGATCAAAACAATGATCCAGAAGACTGAGTGTGCCCTGGCTCAAGGCAGCTTCAAGCAGTCTAAAGAAGAACTCACAAACCCTCTCCCCTCCAAATTAAAAACCGGATTTTTTTTTTTTTTTATTTTTTAAGGCACGATTGTGGCTCATTCTCATGATGAATAGTGCTCTGGGGTCCTAGAATCCTGCACGGTTATGAGGAGCATCTCAGATCCGTGTACATGAATGCATTTTATCTGAACCACATGGATCCACAGTTGAGTTAGAAACCTAATGAAAATACGTTATCTTAATATATCTGGTATCCCTGAATTTATTGCTGTTACAGGAGCCAGAACAAAACCACAGGAGTAATTTTTCTTATAGAATTTTGGCTCTTCTCCTGCCATCCTTAGCCAGAAGCACAATGCCTGAGTATTCAGAAAAATTGAAAAGAACAGGGAAAGAGTTATCTACATTGGGGCAGGCCTCCCAAGTAGTTTGCTCCAGGTTACTATTTATTTTTCTCAAATATTTACATTCTCTTCTAACACATTCTAGAATCATCACGTTGAATTGTCTAAAGTATTCCATCTATGTGAAGAGCCGAGAAGATATTTATAAACTTGTATTGGCAGGAATACAGGCTAATGAAGATGTCAAATATTCATTATCTGGTTAAAACAAAAATACAGACTGAATTAATATAGGAAAAAGGAAAAATAACATAATGTCGTAAATAGTTGTGGAGTATCAATCATCCATGTCTATCTTTTGTGGAAAGAGTGATAATGCTGACTCATTTGTAGTTTATTTACAACTTTCATTGAAAGGGATATTAACTTAAGCTATGTTTTACATTTAACCATTTCAGGTATGCCAGAATAGATTTTCATTTCCATTATTCAAATGTCAGAGCTGACACTCTAAAGCAAAGGTTCACTAATTGTTGGTACAGTTTTAATTTGGTTGCATTATTTCCTTTTAGGAGCAAGAGTCATGATTTTGATTATTATATGTATCTAATATGTACTCTTTTTAAAGAGTACTGGAAGGATGTAGGAAAAATTTTCTACTTTCAAATACTGTAAAAACTGATGCAGGAATAGAGTTTAACCATCATTTCTAGAGATAACTATTAAAGGCAGTGTGTGTGTGTGTGCGTGTGTGTGTGTAAAAAGCAAGTATTAATAGCAAATGCTTATGTAGCACTGACAATGTGCCAGATATATTATAAATGCTTTAAACATATAAACTAATTTAATCCTTACAGCAAACTATGTGTTAGGTACTTTTATTGAATGCATTTCATAGACACAGAGGGACGTATAGTATAAGGTATTCCAATAAAGGAAATGCAAAGTCAAGCTAAGAAAAAGATACCACACGTCCTGTTGCCAACATTAAAATTACTGGCCCTACAAGACTGATTTTGTGTAGTTCTGAGTCAAGCACTCCTAACCTTGTGTTCTGCACTACCTACCATAATACCAAGTGGGAGTGATTGGGACACCAGACCATGAATTCTCCTACCTGCATGTACATGGTTGTGGTCCACAAGATTACATGAGTACAGAGTCGATCACATATCCATATAATGAAATACATTTTAGAATTTGGGGATGTCTTAAAGAAACTGAGTCAGTGAAAAAATATATTACCCAATGGCTAATAAAAAGGGAAGATGCTATAAGTAAATGAAAACGTTCAGTTTGCGGAAGTATGTAATTGCCATAATTTATTTTTAATTGTGCCAAATTTTTTAAAAAAATTTTAATGTTTATTATTTTTGAGAGAGAGAGAGAGAGACAGGGGAAGGGCAGAGAGAGAGGGAGACAATGATTCCGAAGCAGACTCCAGGCTCTGAGCTGACAGAACCCTACTTTCAAAGCTGTATACATCTCATTGAATATATATAGTAGTATGATTGTATATTGAAAATATAACAATCATGAAAAATGTAATTATATAAAAGATATGCTTGATATGGTTTCTAATTCTACATAAAACAATAATGTGATCAAGTAGCATTCAGTTTAGTAGCATTAAAATTACCTTAGTGAAAGTATACAAAATTCTCTAAGGAGGATCAAATGCACATCACTTTGCTTGCATAGATGCTCTTAACTCAAAAGCTCTTGCATATATGTTAAAAGATCTCCTCTGTCAAAAGAAGATAACAATATTCACTTTAATGAATGACTGTGAGGATTATAAATAATATTAGTTGTATATTGCTGTACCCATTGGAGTGTCTGATACAGATTCCTTTTTAAATGTATGCTCAAATAAATATTATTATTTTTTTATCATTATTAAGAGAGTTATATTTATTTATCTTGTTCTCCCATGTAGCTCTCAAAGGTATGCTAGGCTAGGGGCATGTGGGCAGCTCAGTCGGTTAAGTGTCCAACTTTGGCTCAAGTCATGATCTCACTGCTCATGAGTTTGAGCAGGCTTTCTGCTGACAGCTCAGCCTGGAGCTGGCATCACATTCTGTCGCTGTATCTCTGCCTCCCCCCACCATTCCGCTCGTGCTCTATGTCTCTCTCAAATATAAAATAAACATAATTTTTTTTAACTTATGCTAGCTTAAAAATTTTAGTCATTCTCATAGCACAATTTACTTGTTTATCCATTAATTTGGTCACTTAATATGTATTAATTGACTTCCAACTAAATATTAGTCACCATTCTATCTGTTGTAGATGCAATGAAGTGTAGGAAATGTCTGAGAAGAATTTAGCCAGATGATCATGTAAAGCTTCAAGAACTCTTGCTATGTATTCTGTCCTCAGTGAGCTTTGCTCCAGACCCCTCCCTCACACCAGAGACAGCGGGGCACCTTACCCTCTTATGGTTTGTTATACTTCCAAGTGCTCCACTTCCTTTTCCCTGGGCTAATCTCCCACCTTTTCTCTTATGGCTTCCTTTAATGTCTTCTCCTAACTAAATGTCCTCCTTTATGACATCTACATCTCCTCCTGAGTGACATTTGACCTTAGCAAGGAAAGAAACCACTTCTTTCCCAGCACCATAAAGATTCCTGTTTTCTTTTCTAAAATAAATACCTGGATTTATTGCAGAAAAATTAAATAATACTTGTTTATTTTTAAGTTCTTCTTTTTTTCTCAGTAGCGTATCTACGTCATGCTTTCCCTAAACCCCTCATCAGATCTTTCCCACCTCTCCCCCCAACACACACATGTACAAATGTATCTATATCATACATACTTTTCATTGAGAGGGCCAATCTTGCACAGCTTTAAGACTGATTTCAGTTTCCAAAATGATGGGGTGGAGTAGAAAATTTGGAGAATTTTCTCATATCCTTGGTGGTAACTTATCCTAAAGGTGGTATCCAAATTGAAGGCATAAATAACAAGCTCCATTTAAAAATTATATAAGTTACACAGAATCGATAGTAAAGCATTATTCTATATAGCCTATCATCTGTAGTATAAACTGAGTGAAAAAGCTTGTTAGTCATCATTGATTAGTTAAGAATACAATGTGGCCTTTGAATGTATAGATGCTCCATTTTAACGTTTTTGGGAAAGCTAATTCATATGAAAATAAGTAACATACAGGTATCTCAGTATTGAAGTTGTTCAAATACACTGGTCTCTAAGATATAAAATCATCCTAAGATATTCTTTTTCTTTGCCAGAACTTTAGTTTCTTGGTCACAGAAACCAGTTTTGTGCAACAAGGGATATATAACAGATGGCAAAGCCACAGCTCAGAAAAGAAAAAATAATCATCCCTTCTGGTTTAGATAATCCCTGGAGTTTTGCTTTTAGAATAAGACTAGTTTCCTGCAGCAATACCTTAAGAAGAAGAATGAGGTTTTGTGGTTGGAATTTGTGACTAGAAGTGAGGAATACTAGGCTGTAATTTTGGTTACATCATTTATTCATTGTCTCTTACAGTGGTAAAGTAGCACTGATTAATAAATAAATATTGACAGACTGTTTCCAGGACTCTGTGAAAAGCACACAAGACAAATATTCATTGTCACCAGAAATATTTAAAATATTGGTATTTAAATATCAAATGGCAAAATAAATGAAACATAGGAAAGACTTCTTTTTGCCAGTCTGAAAATATGTAAAATCATACAGAAACTAAGAATGACTGTCTCAGGGTTGTTTTTTGTTTTTTGTTTTCACAAGACTGAGAGAGTGGTATTGAAAAGGGTAGAATTATCTTCTCAAAATACAGTCTATAAATCTTTCTTTGGATTAGTATGTCTCAGTTTCCCTTTACCTTCAACTTTTACATGGTGAGAAAGAATTCCTCAGGAGTTGAGCAGAAACATCGCTTTACTAAATATCCATCTATGAATACCCATGTCCAAAGGAAGTGAGTTTAATTTGATAAAATAGTCACAACTAGGCAAGGGTAGCATCTGACCCTTGGAAATAGAAGTTTTTTGGAAATCAGAACACTAATTTGAGAACCTGAAGTTCTCGTGTGCCCACTGACCCCCGAGAAGGAACAACCTAAGTAAATGAAGTGCTGGATGTGAATCTAGAAGGCGAAAGAGGGGGGACGAGTCACTATCAGATGCTGTGTAAGAAAGTACTGCCAGAAGAAAGGTAGAGAAAGAGGCTTTGAACACAAAGACTTGACCTCGGAGCTTAAAGGGAGAGGTCGTTCTCTCTCCCGTCAGATAAATCATGATCTACGCTTGCTTTGGAGTTCTCATAGAAAAGGTACAAACAAGAACTGAAGTCCCATTCTATTTAATCTGTCTAAAATAGGACAAGAAATCTTTATCATATTTTATCTGATTTTTAGCCACATGTTTTTGTTTTTTTCTTTTACTGGTTTATTAAGTTATTTGGTTCATGACACTCATTCCATCTAAACCGTTTTCTTTGCCTTTATGAATATAAACACACCGATTTTTGCTACATTTCAGCACTAGCAAAAATTAGCCTCTTTTATAAAATTCTGTTCTGAGACTTTGTTGCTTTACAGTTTCATTTATGGAGAGCCAATGCACACACCGCTGATGAATCAGATTAGGGAAAATCACAGCAGGCATTGTTTAGTTTCCCTGTGAGGATTACTGTTACAGAGCAGGTACACATTCTTGTCCCAAAACAGGGGATCTGAGCATGATGCCAGTGCCCATATGTTTATGCATCTTAATACTTTAAATGTTACCTGATTACATTGTATGAAATTCTAATTATATACTGAGGAAAATTAAAGGTAATAGAAGTCTGTGTTTCTGAATGCATTATGGCCCTGGTTCCCTAATGTCCTGGGGGAACTATGTAAGTTTTAAAACAGGTAGCGTGGTAAACTCGCTTTACAGTAGATATGAACTACAGATGCATTACTTGTTACAAGTTCAAAGAACCCAGTAGAGAATAAAATAAAATAAAAAAATAAAAGTGCCCAGCCTGTTTTTGATGAGTGTTTGACATTTATTACTTCCTTTGGCTTATTTTTTCCTTTAAAGAAATGTTGTGTGATTTAGAAGGACCAAACCTCTAGCTGCTATGGAGTCAGAAATTAAGTTAGTCAGAAAATGATATTCCCTTGTCACCGTTTGATTCATGGAAAGTCATGGAGACACTGTCTTTCCCCAAATGATTTTTGACAGTTTTCTAAATCCCCCTTTCAACTATCTTAGCTGTCTAGGTCTGGAATACCTATGCCATGGGAAAAATCAGAGAGGAAAAGAGAAAAGCAAAAATGTAATATATTACCCTTACATTTCATTTTTTTCCAGCATCCATTTCTGCTTTACCAGCAATGAGAAAAGTTGTCAAATAGACTGGAAGAGGTACTGCCTTGCCGGGCACAACTGAGCTTCTATCCAGGGAGAAAAGTCATTATAGGGTTCAGAATACTTTTTATTTATGTCTCATAAACAAGTTTAAAAATAACACCAAAAAAGGATGTTAACCATATGCCATCTCATAGTTTGTGACTAAAGGGGATAAAGTTACCAAAGTTCCCTCAAGCCCTTTGAACTTCAGAGCCAGTGTGCATTTTCCATTCCATTGTACAATATGATAAACAGTAACCCCTTCATTGCTATTCTAGACTGTGTGGTAGTCTCTCTTTGTTCAGCAAACTCACTGTAGCACATCATTTTTATTACTGTAGCTGACCAGAATACTTCAAACAGATGCTTATATTCACCAGGCTTTTGTTTTCCTCATTTGTCCCTTTTAAAAAAATCCTTTTAGATAAAATCATGATTGAAAAATCAGAGATTAAGGAATGTGCAAAAAGAATTCTTAGGTCTCAGAGCAATGACGGATTATAAAGATTTTAAAAAATTTTTTAAATGTTTTATTTATTTTTGAGAGAGAAAGAGAGAGAGAGAGAACATGTGGGGGAGGAACAGAGAGAGAGACACACAGAATCCGAAGCAGGCTTCAGGCTCTGAGCTGTCAGCACAGAGCCTGATGTGGGGCTCAAACTCACAAACCATGAGTTTGTGACCTGAGTTGAAGTCAGAAGCTCAATCGACTGAGCCACTCAGGCACCCCTAGACTTTTAATGGGATTTTAAGAATATATTTCATCATTAAAAAACAGACAAGTTAAAGATAAATCATTACTTTCAGATAAGAATAGAACCTTTAGTATTACAAGACATAATGTAGCTACATTTACTACCTTTATTTCATAAATTCACATACCATTTATAGAATTCTAAATATGGTGAAACAACATTCTTCAATCTACTTTAACATGTCATTTCTTATAAAAGGAGGAGAGTCACATTCATAGATATTCTCTACATTTTGTAAGTATTTAAGGATAAAAAAGGCCTGCAAATGTGCAAAACTGACCAACCGTACAGAGAATGAAGTTGGGATGTGATGCTGCCGTCATCGCATCACAGTTGTCACCCGTCACCTATACCATGTTCTCAAAGCTCCATATGCTAATTGCATGTTGTATTTTATTCCTGTGCTTTGGGGAAGGATTCTAAATCTCTACATACTCAGTAAAGGTGGATAAAAAGTGACAGAAGCAGGAGTGTTTCATCTGCCATCACAGCAAGAAGGAAGTCACAGTTTTAGAAGGCTTGCCCATTTTACCAGTTCGCAATTGTTTAAAGGATCGGAAAACATCAGAAGGTTGCAGAATGTTTCTGGCTTTATTTCTGGAGGTGATTTAGTACGGCTACCAAACTCTATGTATTCTCCCACTTTCTCATTAGCAATATTGGTTCTCATAATAAGACTGATGATGACTGTGACCTCAGAATGAAATTATGTGTGTTTTGCAGTCAATGAAAATAATACAAGGACACAGGAGAGATCGTTCTTCAGGGGAGATCTGAAGTTTTTGGTTACACCAGAGAGAAGGGACGGTATTGACTCCAGAGATAATCACCGAAGACTATAAATTTCAATACTTCCCTAGGTTTCAAGTTGCAACAAAGTTCTTGTGATGTAGCAGATGTGTTGTTGTGCATTTCTGGCTAAAATTCCACAATCTTTGTGAGAGGGTCAAGGTTCACCATTGAAGGGGAGCCTGGTCATGAAGGAGTGCTGCCTTTGAATGAAGGTAGCCACGGAGACCTTAGGTGGAGACAGGAGTAAGCTTTCCAAAATCTCACTTCTTTTTTTTAAAAGTTCATTTATTTATTTAGAGAGTGAGAGAGAAAGAGAGAGAGAGGGAGAGCAAGCAATGGAAGAGTATAGAGAGAGGGAGTGAGAGAATCCCAAGCAGTCTCCATGCTGTCAGCACAGAGCCCAATTTGGGGCTCAAACTCATGAACCCTGAGATCATGACCTGAGTCAAAACCAACAGTCAGATGCTTAACCGACTCAGTCAACCAGGCACCCCCCAAAATCTCACTTCTTTATGCCTCAGTTTAGGCAGGCATATCGTGAAGGTCAAAGAAAAGTAGCCTTACAGAGTGATGAAAGTGGTGGAGGTAATATATATGCAGATTTAAAGGAAATTCTGTGTCATGATAAATATAAGAAGTATATTTATTATATATTATATTATATTATATTATATATTATATTATATTAAGAAGTATATTAATTGTTATTTCTATTTGCTATTTTATTGTTCACCTTTGAGCCAAGGCCTGCTCATCCTAGGTCCTTAAAGTTCCTAGGTCTACTTTCCTTGATGATCTACTTTCAAGTTAAAGCTTTGGAGCCTCATCTTAATTCTATCTACTTTTTGCTTTGACTTTGTCCCCAGCAGACAGAAATAGAACTCAATAAGACATACATGCTTCATAGAGGAAGTACTTGTGAAATTCTTGTTCATTAAAATGTGAAGAAGGCCATTAGAAACAATGCTCTCAGGAACCTCTTATCAATGTCTTTTGGTACATTTGTGTAGGTAGAAACACATGGTCGTGGTGGCATGAAAAATAGGGAAAACTAATGCATGATGATAAAAGCCAGATTGGTAATTTTTACTTCTCTAGATGGCGGGTAATGTCTGGCAGGCAGCACAAGGCAAGCAGCTAGGATACTGGTAATCTTTTATATCTTGATTGAGTAATAGTTACTTGTTACCTCCATTTTATAACAATTTGTCAACTGGCATTTAAAATAGGTACACTTTACAATTGTCAAAGTAAGAATAGAAGTGTTTTAAAAACATTTGAAGAAGAGGTATCTAGAAGAAAGTAAGGATTTTCATGAAGTGCATAGTGTTTAAAAATCTCATTGGAATATGATGGGTTTTTGTCCTCTGGTTTAGGAAAGTCCCTAAGTCACTGCACCTTAACTCTTAGGAACAATCCCTTCTCGTCTTAGGCCTTGCGTTCAGTTTTGTCCTCCTTCATTCTTTTTTTCCCTAGTTAGTTTCCATGACTTTTAAATCATTTCCTGTTATTTACTGAAAATTTTAGCACCCAACTCAAGTTGTTTTTTTCCCCATCCAAATCCTACTGCTATCTTATGCAAATTCAATGTCTTTGTTTTTGCTCAGCTGACAACCTGCCCTCTCAGTTCCTTGGGCTCATGTCCATTTGTCTCGACCTCAGTGACTAAGTTTCATAGCCACATATGGGCCTTGTCATCACCATGAGGGGCTTGGAATAAAGGGTTGAGACAACTAAATCTAACACAGCCTCCTTCCTTCGGGCACTCTCCTTCAGCAATTTCCAGTAAAGCAGTTCAGTGCTTTGTCTCATTCACATATCCAAATAACCTAACGGTTCTATTTTCTCAATAATTGCCGTTTTTTTCATTTCTTTGCAATCTTCCTTGTTTAACTTATAATCCACTCTCAGGATAACACCTCATTTCTCCAGGCCAGTTGAACTCCCCTGCATCTTTCTGCCAAAGCCCAGTCTTGGATCATTTGAACCGCCTGTCATCTCCACACTTCCGCCAGAACTGCTGGAGAAAATCACAAAACGATCAGTGTTAAGATGGCAACAGTGCGCTCTCGAGATGCCCAGCACCAAATCAGCCTTGATTCTGCCCGGTGCTTCTTCGTTCCCCTCGTCAAGTCTCTCTCCACTTCTCCACAGCAGCCATATCAATGTATCTATCTTTCTTGCTTGTGGTCTTTCCCTTTCCTCATCCCTGCCTTTCAGAGATAATTCAGCCACTTTCAGCAGTGGACAAAGAGATAACCATCAGATGAGAACTACCCAACTTTCTGCCACTTAATGGATAAATGTAAGGATTTTATCACTTGTAATTTTCTTATTTCCTCTCAACACAGTAACAGATGGATTCTTCCTCCTATTTGATTTGATTCCTGGACCTCATTCTCTATTTCCTTCTTGGAGCTCTCACCCTCCCTTTTATTCTTTCACTCCCATAGCCTTGACCCTTAAATTCTATACCAGACAAGTCTTACCATGATTTTCAACTGTCTTCCATCTAAAGCTTCCCTCCACTCCACACCTCCCACTAGCTACCACTCCCTTTTCTCTTCCTTTCACATCTTAATATGTTCCTATATGTAGATATCTATATATGTGTATTTATATATAAACACATATGATACATATATTTGCAATACATGCATTATATATCTATATCTAACCATAAAGTATAATACATATACACAATTATATAATACATAGATTGTAGCCCTTTCTAACCCTTCCCCACTCATGCTTGTTCTCTCAGAAATAAATGATACATAGATTGTATACCTATACTTATTTTGCATACTTTTTTGTCTCTACAAATCTGATCTCGTTAAAGTTGCAGATAAATGATATCTAGGTCACTTAATCTAATTGACATTTTGCAACTCTTACCATAGATTGTGGCTATTTTGGACTTTCTCTCTGCTAAACTAGAAATTCTGTGAGGAGTGGGGCTAGATCTATCTTGCTACTCTTGAATCTCCAAACCCCACATACTAGATGTTCAATAAATATTTACAGCAGAGTTTAATTATGCTTAAAAATCCATATAATACTCATTACTAGAACTTGCATTTAGAAAATTATTAGCCTTTGTGGTAAGCGTCTGTTACTTAAGCCCAAAGGAAATATTTATAAAGCTTTTAGAGCTAAGCTTATTCAACTTTATTTAAATTCACACTTTCAGCATTTTAAAATAAACTGATGCATTTATATAATGCAGTTTGTCTAAATGGATAGGAGAGTAAAATAATGTAGTTTATATCATCTAATATACCTTGGTTCTTTATTGCATAACAGAGGCTTTTAGTGTTTCTGTGTCATCCTGAATCATTCTACAGGTGAGAACTTGCTTTACTAATTTATATGTATGGGGAAATTTGGTTTTCATAAAAGATAAATATTCTTTTTTTTTTAATTTTTAATGTATTTTTGAAAGAGAGAGTGCTAGCAGGGGAGAGTCAGAGAAAGAGGAAGACACAGACTCTGAAACAGGCTCCAGGCTCTGAGCTGTCAGCAGAGCCTGACGCAGGGCTCAAACCCACAAACTGTGAGATCATGACCTGAGCCAAAGTCAATTGCTAAACCAACTGAGCTACTCAGGTGCCCCAAAAGATAAATATTCTTAAGAACAAAGGAAATATCTTAGGTAAGCAATAATTTTCTGAAGGTTCATCACTTGTGATGAGACTTTCAACAATGGATCTTATGTGTGTAGCCCATTTTGTTGTATATGCTACCACAGACTCAATATTACATCTGGAAACACAAAACAAAACAAAATATTCCTCCCATGTTATCCTGTGTTTGCCTTTATATGGAGGCCAGTATTTCCCTACCTGTGTATGAATGGTTCTTCCATCTTTTATCTTTCATAACTGATTGCCAGTCCTATCTCCCCATGGCTGACTATTAAATTATGTGATACTATATTTTAGCAGCACCAAAGAATCATCTTCTACCAGGTAACAGTCACAGGCTCTAATGTCGATCTTACTCTGGCTCAATACATACCAAAATCTCTCCAAAGAGCAATGACATTCAGGGATGGAGCTTTTGCTGTCCCTCCACTCTAACAGGCACTCAAGAAGAGTCTATTTTTTGGATTGATTTGAATATTCAAACTGTTACATATCATTTGACTCCTAATAGAATCACTCTTTCGAATTAGGGAATATTATTTTTCAAAGCCGTATTATTTTATACGAATTTGTGGCATCAAATTTCTCAGGACCCTAAGCATAAGTTTCTCCAGTCTCAATACCAGAAATAAGTATATGGTGTGGTCTCTGCAATTGGTTTCTTTCTTTCGTGGGCCTTGAATCACATTCTTGACTATGAACCTTCATTGTCTATGTAGCAGCTCAGAGCAAGACAAGAAAGTCTAGGTTCTCTTATTCCAGGTTAATCAGAAGAAAGCTCCTAATCCTTGTAAACTGTCATTTCAGTGACCCAAGGATTCATACTCGTTGCTCTCAGGATAAAACAAACCGCTTTTGCTGCTCTAGTGAAGCTCAGTATGTGGTGAGGCCAGATGAGTCATGTAATAATAAGTTTCGTGTAAAGAGCACTGGGGCGGTCACTAGACGTGTAGCATGGTTTCTGTGGGACCTCTGCTCTGTGGATAGCCTTTCAAGATATAAAGAAATATAGTTTTCTTGAGTCAGCCTTCTGGCTCAGAAACGGTCTCCCTGTCTTCACTTAAGCATAGATGTCCTCACTTTAGGATAAATGAGAACACAGTGCTTATCCTGGAGTCAGTTCTTCTGACCATGTGTATCAGCTTCCAGTCCTCCTGTCCACTTGGAAGCAGACTCTTGGCTTTGGATCATGTAAATCAGTCCTCCTGGCTTCTAACCTGCTGTTTCTCAGTCTGAAATTCCAACCCAGCTGCTCTCCTGATGACTAACCAAAACACAGCACCTTGGATCAGGAAATGATACTTTTCGTTTCAACCAATGCTCCTGAAAACCCAATGTGCCATGACGCTGCTAGAATAAAGATAGCCAGTTGCATAGAATGAAGAAACCAATAGTGTTATTAAAGCTATAGTATGTTGCACTTTGACCAACACTACCCTGCTGTATAAGTGGCTTAAAAACCATGAGTTATATTTGAACTTACTTATATTGTGAAATCCTTATAAGAAAAACCCTACAGAAAGTATAAGCTCTATGAAGTTATAACTACAATCTCATATACATTTAGTAAGAAATACTTAACTCTTCAGGAGATTATCTCCATTCTGGACATGGGTGTATTTTGTCAAATTGAACAGAAACAAAAGAATCAAATAATATTCCATAATTGACAAGTCAGAGTTGATTCCTAATAAATTTTGTAGGAAGTGATGAAATCAGAATAAAATGCTATAACTCTGGAGTTTTTCCTTTATTGCTTACTTTTTAAAAAAACCTATTGTTACAGGTAGCCATTTGGAGAAAGTTTCCATTACGTAGAAAATAGTGAACTGTCAACTTATATTGAATTGTGAAAACAGATTAAAATGAAAATGTGAAGTGCCAAGCTTGTTTTAGAGTTAAAAAAATCACATTGGCCTGTGGCCAAAATATTTGCCTCCCAAATGTCATCTTTAGAAAATGTTTT
Organism: Crocuta crocuta; assembly: GCF_008692635.1. NCBI lineage: Eukaryota > Metazoa > Chordata > Mammalia > Carnivora > Hyaenidae > Crocuta > Crocuta crocuta. Next base: position 351,013 of record NW_027529171.1, on the reverse strand, counting down.
AAACCCTCTGTGATTGTCTATCCCTCCTCTCAACTCCCAGTGGTCTAAAACAGACTCACAGAGTCCCACACAGATGTAGACAGAGAAACTGCTCATTATCAATCAACGAACACAAACAAGTAGAAGACTGCTCAGTTTCCCCTGTTAAAGGTAAAGAGGCTTAAAGGCCCTAAAGAGTTTATTATTCTGGGCCTGAGATCGTCAGAGTCATTTGATTTTGACCTGCACGGTAGCCACAAAGGTTAAATTGAGGTTAAATTTCCCAAACAAAATGGGAGCAATTAAACAGTTAAATAATGTTGCTTTGTTTTTTTGGTTGTTTTCAACCCAGACTCCGAAAAAAATAATAGTGCAATCAAAATGCAATCAAAATGTAAATTTTTATAGACTTCGGTGATACATAAGATATTGCCCTTTATGCTTAACTATACGTTTTTGCACACTATTTTCTTTTACTAAAAGTAATATTAAGAGTACTATATATATAAGTATATATAGTAATATGTATATATAGTAATATGTGTATATAGTAATATGTGTANCAGCCAGACTGGTAATAAGATTTTCCTCTTTGCAATAGGATATGTAACATCTTTTGAAGTCTGTCATTCAATTAGGCAGGAAAAAAGTCAGCTGTATTGAAATGGCATATTAATATTACTTATATTTGTTTGAATATGGTCAATTAGAAAGAAAACTCTTCATAGAGCCAAAAGATGTGGATGTAGCTATTTTCCCTGTTTTAGAACATTATACAAGTATAACCCACCTTATTTTATACATATAATTTTCACATTTATTATCTCACCTGACTTTAAACATAACTTTTTGAAGGTAGAGGGGCATTTGACAAATGAAAAAATAGAATATATGATTTGCACAAAACCACATATTAGTAAGAGTTGGAGCCAGACTCTAGTTCACTACTGATTTCATGCATTACATTAGATCAGACCTCTTAAGTATCACTTCTTTTTAAGTATCATGGAGTATTTGATGTTATTTCTAATTTTAAAAATATATTTTTGGTGGGATCTGAGTGGCTGAGTCAATTGGGCATCCAGCTTTGGCTCAGGACATGATCTCATGGTCTGTGAGTTCAATCCCTGTGTCAGGCTCTGTCCTGAGAGCTCAGAGCCTGGAGTCTGCTTTGGATTCTATGTTCCCTCTCCCTCTGCCCCTCTCCCACTTGTGCTCTGTCTCACTCTGTCTCTCAAAAATAAATGCTATTTTTTAAAAATATTTTTGATGGTATTGTTAAAGAATAACTTTTTAGTACTATAAGCAATAGTTAACATACTATTCACTGAATCTTGTGTGTCTGCAAAAATATCTTAACTCATGACAATGAAGAATGGGAGACTTGAATGCGTTGATTGTATCTGCATATGTTGGCAAAAAGAAGTAAAAAAAAAAAAATTGGACTGTGACCAATGTAAGTGTTCTTACTAAATTCCTTTTCCAGCTTGGTCTTAATTGCTATTCTAAGAACAAATACCCCCCTACCTTAAATTAATCTGAAAGAGTTTCAGGGGGAGGGGTTAATAAAAGGAGAAGGGTAGATGTGGAAAATGACCCCTTCAGACTGGACAAGCTGCAGATCCAGTAGCTGATGGGGACAGGGCTCCCTTGAGGAAACAGAGCACTGACATCCAACAAGATAGAGAGAAGCACTTCATTCCTCTGAAACAGGAAAGGGAAAAAACTGAGTGGCATAAAATATCACACATTACTTGCCAAGTATCGACACACCCAGGTTTCCTATTCCACATGAGGTTAGAGCTTGGATCACAGATGTCCAGCTAAAGGTGGCCTTGCTCTGACCCAGATCGTGTCACGAGGGAGAGAACAGTCACTCTAAGGAGCATTTCTTTTTTTGTTCTTTGAAGCCCTACCTCCTCATAAGGAGTCATTGGGCTATTAAAGGTCTTAAGGAACCCTTTTATAGTGTCTTCTAGGTAGAAATTGTCCCAACATACACTGTATATTAAAAAAAAAGACATCAAAGAGGGTTTTTTTTAGGCGGTATACTTCAAGAAAACCTTTTAGCGCTATAAACTTCATTGACATGCTGTTTATTGAAACGTGTCTGAAAAAATATGTTAACTCCGTAGATAACTGGGCTAAAGAATGCGGCTGTTATCTTCAAGCAGAATAAGGAGAGACAAATTCTACCGGAACCTAAATGTCTATCTGCTGACTCTCAAGAAAAGACAAATGAGTGGTTGGTTTATGGTAAAATGGTTATTTGACCACATGCCACAATCTGCCAGCAAAAGGTGACACATCTCATGGATCCCTTTCGTTGTTGTGAAGTGTTTGCTTGCTGGAGCATGCAACCCAGAAACCTAAGTGATGCAGAAAGGGTTTCTACTTCTTACTCTGCCAAAATGGTGTGGTCAACAATGTGAAGTAGTTTTGCATTCCATATCAATAATTTTCCTTCCAAAATTATTAACTACTTTCTTAAAGGGTAGGCTAGAAATTACTTGAAGAGAAAGCAAAGTATTAGATACCTTTTTTAAAAAAAAACGGACAGGAGAAAATTAGGATTAATTATATTTATTCAGTGCTAGTGATGTCTGCTTTTACTGGAAAAGGGACCACAAATTTAAGTATCTACTTTGAGGTGATAAAGGTGGGTAAAATGTATGGTTATTTATCTACTTACAGGATCATGACAAGAAAGCCTACTTTATACCGTCCAACACAAAGAAAGTAGTAATTCAATGTGTCTCATTTTCTGGACACAAAGAGCCAACTTAGTCAATTTGTGTAGATGTAATACAGAAGATAAATCAGGACTAAAAGATTGTGAAGAAATAATTTACACTCAGCACATACTTTACTTCTAAACACTGAGTGGATCACCATCTGTCATTTTTAAGCTCTTCTAAGAGTCACACTTCCTGAGCAGCCATATTGTCCTCTGGACAGCTCCCTCGTGGTAGTAGTGAAGGTGGTTGATGCCGGGGTCCTCAGTTTGGTAGCTCATCGAGTTTACTCAAAGAATTTTTGAGGGAGAACAGCTATTTATTCAAAATCGTGTAGGTATTTCCCTTGTCCTCTGTCTCTGTTAACTGGCCAGTAAAATGTTTGTTATGGATTAGTAATTTTTTTCATTCTTTATTGACTTAGCTCTTCTTAACCAAAAAAGTTCTTGTTTTTGACACTTACTTTGTTTAAAAAATGGATAACTTCTTTCCCAATTATAAATGTTACAGACCAACTTTAAGATATCCTTAAATTCAGGAATCAGAAAGAAAGAGAAAGGATTGCTACATTTTTATATTATTATTTTTTTTCATTTTTTCCTAAAATGTAAAATGAGAGATCAGAAACAAATATGTCAAGATGTCAAGGCTGGCTTAATCTTGGTAGTGAGATCTAAATGCATGTTATATATATTCTATTCTGTAGTTAGATATTTAAAAAATTTAAAGGCAAAAAAAGTTCTCTGTGGAGCCACCAGAGGTTAAAAATAAGAAATCTAACTCAACTGCATAGCTATTACTCAGAATTGCTTACTTTAAAAACTTGGGAATGGGTCTTTTTAGGCTTGCTTTTATAATCTACATTCTCATAAATCTTGGTGTATTTTACTCTAAAAATTTTTTAATGTTGATTTTACTTTTGAGAGAGAGAGAGAGAGAGAGAACAAGTGGAGAAGGAGCTCGAACCCATGAACTGCTAGATCATGACCTGAGCCAAAGTCAGCACTTAACTGACTTAGCCACACAGGCACCCCTTGTTTGTTTGACTTTCTACAAAATCTTTTCATCCTGTGTACAATTTGACATTTTAGGTTTTCTAAATATTCATATTTCACCAAATTCTGCCACCCACAGAATTTCTGATATCATTAATTATACTTAAAATCATGATTTATAATCATATCATCATGTTGCTTTGGGTCGTTTTGCAATAATTATAGAGCTATCTCCTATTAGTAGACTTGCATTGTTTTTAATCATTTTCCGCTGAAAATAGTACTGTGATAAATAACCTTGTGTAAATCATTTTGATGACTTCCTTAAGACTAGTTTTTAGATAGGGCACCTGGGTGGCTCAGTCGGTTAAGCGTCCGACTTTAGCTCAGGTCATGATCTCATGGTTCGTGGGTTTGAGCCCTGCATCAGGCTCTATGCTGACAGCTAGTTCAGAGCCTGAAGCCTGCTTTGGAATCTGTGTCTCCCTCTCTCTCTGACTCTCACCTGCTCATGCTGTCTCTATCTCTCCCTCAAAAACAAATAAAACATTAAAAAAATTTTTTTGAAAGACTAGTTTTTAAAAGTTAAATTACAGTGGTGCCTGGGTGGCTCAGTCAATTGAGCATCCAGCTTTGGCTCAGGTCATGATCTCCCAGTTTATGAGTTTGAGCCCCGCATCAGGCTCTGTGCTGACAGTTCAGAGCCTGAACCCAGCTTTGGATTCTGTGTCTCCTCTTCTTTCTGCCCCTCCCTGTTTTCTCTCTCTCAAAATAAATAAATATTAAAAAATTTTTAAAAAGGAAATTAAATTACAGGGTCAAATATAATACTTATAGCACTTACACATATATACACATCAAACTTTTCTGGGAAAGTATAATTTCTCTTCTGAGATGAATATGTTAGCATTTAATTTTTGACACCCTCCTCTAAAGTGAGAAAACAAACAAATTAAGGATTGGGATTTTTGTCATTCATGGGCAACAATATATTAGTTCACTTTTATTTGCATTTATTTGATTGCCTTTCAGGTTAAACATTAAATTATATGTGAATTACATGGTTCCTTGAAGTTCTAATTTTAGTGTTGTTATAATCAGGGTTTAGTAATTTGATTTTTTATACATATATATTGGAATGATCAATCTTGTGTTATATATGGAATGAAATAATACTACTAGCTTGTATTTTAGGTTTGGCATACATAAGTTTAAGATTTTATGCAGTCAAGTATTTTGCTTGCTAGGTTTTTTTTTTTTTTTGCCGTTTTTCCATTTTATTTTTTAATCAACTGTAAACATTTATTTTATTTGTTTTAATATAATTTATTGTCAAATTGGCTAACATACAGTGTGTACAGTGTGCTCTTGGATTTTGGGGAAGATTCCCATGGTTCACCCAGTGCTCATCTCAAAGAATGTGCTCCTCAATGCCCATCACCCATTTTCTCCTCTCCCTCAACCCCCCATCAACCCTCAGTTTATTCTCTGTATTTAAAAGTCTCTTATGGTTTGCCTCCCTCCCTCTCTGTTTGTAACTCTTTTTTCCCCTTCCCTTCCCCTATGGCCTTCTGTTAAGTATCTCAAGTTCCACATATGAGTGAAAACATCATATCTGTCTTTCTCTGACTAACTTTTTGACTTTTTGGAAAGTCCTATTAGTTTTCTATGATTGGAGTAATCCATTAATTACCACAGACTTGGTATCTTAAAATAATAAGAATTTATTCTCTCATGATTCTGAAAGCCAGGAGTACAACATGTGTATCACTGGGTCAAAATCAAGATCAGCAGTCCAAATGTCCTTCCAGAGGCTTTAAGAGAGAATCCATTCTTTGCCTCTTCCAATTTTGGAGTCTTCTCCATCTTTGGCCCATGCCTCCTTCAAAGGCTATGGTGCTCCATTGTCCAATCTCTCTGCTTCCATCTTCACATGACCTTCTACCTTCTGAGTGTGTATCTAATTGCCTCCTGCCACTCTGTTGTAATTTTTAGGAAATTAACTTTTCTACCGTGTTGTATCAAACCTTAAAATTTACTTAGGGTGGGTCTGGGTGGCTCAGTCGGTTAAGCGTCCAGCTCTTGGTGCCGGCTCAGCTCATGATCTCACAGTTTGTGAGTTCAAGCCCTGCACTGGGCTCTGTGCTGACAGTGTGGAGCCTGCTTGGGAGTCTCTCTCTGTTCCTTCCTTTCTGCCCCTCCCCTGCTCACTCCGTGTCTCTCTTTCAAAAATAAATAAAGTTTTAAAAAATCTAAAAAAGTATTTACTTGAAGATAATACTTTGTTTTAGAACCTCTTATTTTTTTTTTTAATTCAGAATTGTCTTTACCTAGACTCCTAATGATAGAAGTAGTGATTGTCTAAGAATGTTTATCATGCATGGAAGTAACTTTATCAAAACATGGCCTCCAAAAATGATTAAAGTCAGTAACATGATATTGTCTTTGATTTTAACTCCTCAGATTTAGTACCTCAGATCTCATTATATTCCCCAATATATGTAAAAAAATATTCTAACCGCAGTTATTTTCTTTTATTATCCAATTCTTCACGTATAAAAAGAAATTGCTACCTAGAAAATAATTGGTATTGCATATTTAGTCAGAAAGATAACCAGATGCTTTAAAAAGCGAATTCATTAAACAAGATTTTCAAAACTTATTTTATCAAATAACAGTTTGAATAATTAAAACATATAATTTATTAACTATGTCTTTCATTTTTCTTTGATATTTCAGTATAAAATGAGAACACAAGACGGCTACACAAAATGGGTTACTTAAAAAGTGTTTTATGGATGAAATTGCCCATAGGGAAAGGACTTCTTTACAAAGAACCTTTGCTCCATTTTCTAAGATAAAATATCTAATGTTTCATAATTTGAAATGAATTTTCTGAAAACTAAACTGTTGACAAAGTAGATACCTAATAAGCCATTAATATTTTGTTGTTGTTTTGCCTAATTATGCATAGTTACACAATCATGGAATCTTGCAGACCACTCTCAAATTTAAACTATCTTTAAATTGAAAAAAGTCTTATTTTAGTATTACCATTATAATGTACTTTTCTTGGTCTACATCTTAAAGTTCTTGGATTTGAAACATGACTTTAAATCACTGTAGTTTTCACAGATACAATTAAAGAGGAAAGATGTTCATATATACACTTTTCCAAATAAGTTTATATATGGAGTGAAGTACTTAAAATTCTTTTGGAAAATAGAACCAGCATAGAAAAATCTTTATCTAAAAAAAAAATCTTTATTTTTACTCATAAAAAATTAAATAAATTATTTAACATTGTGTATGAGCGATTACCAGTAATCTATTCATAAACTGCAATTCCCCTCTTTCTTTAAGCCAAAAGATTTGCGGCAGCTGATTAAAATACATAAATACAAATGAAATGGAGAGAAGTACAAAAATATTTAAGTTTGAATTAGTTAGTAATATGTATTTGATTCCACAGTTCTTTGCTTTGGATAGTATGCAGAAATAGACAATTTAGCAAATGGAGAAATTATTACAAAGACAACCAGTCTAAAAATCACAAGATGCTAAAATTAACTGGAATACTAACAAGTACTGATACACATATATAGATTGGCAAATATATAAACAGTACATAGAAAGATATAGATCTGTATATCAAGAAACTGATACACTGATATATATCAATAACTACTGATATATAAGCCAAAATGGAAAGTATACTTACTGCTGTTATCTGACCCAATATGATATTTTTAACCAAGAACAATATATTTTATATTTGTTAATTTTCCCTAATGTAATGTCATTAAAGAGGAAAATGATGCTTATTCTTCCCCAGAGTTGAGTTACTCAGTTTATACCTGTTAAACCGATGAGAAAATCAGATGGAATGATAATAATTGACTTGTCTCGGTGATAGAAAGCCGGAGCCCTCATTTCTTGCCTTTTGGGTCACACAGTTAGCAAATAGTAGTCCAGTTTTAAAACTCATATTACTTGGCTTGAAAATTAGACCATTTAGTCCCTGATACATTCTTTTTATTAGAACTTGTTGAAACTTTGATTGCTAGAAGGCAGAGGGTTTCCAGATCTCCTAAATCTAGATGGATGTTTTTAAAGTTCATTGAAACTCATTCAAATATGCAAATTTTGACACAAGACCCTAATTTGGCCTGTATTTTTTAATTAGCATTTCATTTTCTTTAATCACACACTGTAGACATGTAAATAGCATATAAATTGATAATTTCATAATTTTGTATAAGTATACTTTTAATTTAGATAATATAGATGTCTGTAAAATGGTTACCCCTTTTCTCAATAATTAGATTTCAGAAAAACAGTGATCACTGATATCTGGTGATTTAATTCCTTCTCATTTCTTCAAGAGGTCTAGTTCACACTGTTACCTGTCACCAATGGTTTGGACCTTTACTGTGGCTACTATAGGTTAACCACTGTCCTGTCTTAAGTTTAGTTGAAAATGTAGTCAACGTCCCTCTGAGGAATTCTCATCTCCTATACCTGAAAAATAACCCATGCTTCACAAAATCTGGCTTCCTCAGTACTTCCAACACAACCTTGCTATTTGTCCATCTTGAGACCTGTACTACCTTCTTTTTTATGGATGAGTTGTCCAATAGTTCTTGAATAAACAATGATTATGATTCCCACTCTCCTATGCATTATTATAGAACTTTTTAAAAAAGCATTCCTGAAGCATGCTGTAAAGTGATTGTATGTGGGTCTTTTGCAGTTTAACTGTGTCACACCATAGTGACTAAAGGAGTAAACTTCAGAGCATGACAATCCATGGAATAGTGCAAAACTAATAGCAACCTGTGTTCTAGGTGAATGCTGAACTCCTTGTCTTGGTTGAATTCATGTTAGAGATTTTTAAAAAAGCAGGCATTTTAGAATGTGGCTATTCATTTATGGCTAGTAGACTATTGGGAAGATGAGTGTAATTGTCAATAGAAATAAAGTTTCAAGGGAAGTTTGAAAGAACATCCTGGAGGAAGGGTCTGGAATGTCAAGCTAATATAATGGTAATATCCTTTCTCTCTTGCAAAGGGAGACCATCATAATCAGAATGTTAGCAACTTAACACTGATGTCTGTATGACTAAACGAAAAGAGAATTAGCAATCTCTCTTAGAGGCTATTTTGGATATCTAGGAGAGAAGTGATTAATGTCCAAAATAGGCCGGTGTAACTGGGGGTGTAAAGGAAATAGCACCTCATCTAAAACTGTACTTCATTCACCCATTAACAAATATGTGATAGGCATGTAATCAGTGATGATATGGTGACCAGCTGTGAGGCACCAGAGAGGAAGTACAAGTCTGGAGTTTTAACTCCAACCAAAGGAGAAGGTGGTAATGCATTTAAAATCAAAGACATGAAAGAACAAAAATTTGGAAGGGAAATTAATGAATTCTCATCTACCCCTATGGAGTTTGAGATAACTTCAGGCTTATTTTATGGAGTGAACAGCAGGTTGTTAGGTGTGTGACTTTGATATTTAGATAATAATTTGAGAATCACCCAGTAAGGATGATATTTGAAGTTGGAGGAAAGTGTATTGGTGAAAAATATGTAGGCTGAAAGAAATGCACTCTGAACATGGGAACTAGAAAATGTCTTACTTAGGGAACAAGTATAATAAACTGGTAAAAGAACTTAAGATGTAGTGATATTCAATGTAGTTTAAAGTAGCCATGCTGAAAAATGAACAAACAAACAAATATTAATAAGATAAAATAGCCATGCCGTTGGAAGAGCATATGACTCTTGATCTCAAGGTTGTGAGTTCAAGCCCCACGTTGAGTGTACAGATTACATAAAATTAAAATCTTTTTTAAAAAGAAAGAAGGAAAAATAAATAAAGAAGCCATGCTACTAATAAAGGCAGTGTATTTGGGCCTGAGGATACTGAGCCTGGGTGGCTTAGTTGGTTAAGCCGTCCAACTCTTTTTTTTTTTTTTTTAATGCCTATCTTTGAGAGAGAGAGAGAGAGAGAGAGAGAGAATGCATGGGGAAGGAGCAGAGAGGGAAGGAGGTACAGAAACCCAGTCAGTCTATAGGTTCTTAGCTGTCAGCACAGAGCCCAATGCAGGGCTCGTACTCAGGAACCAGGAGATCATGACCTAAGCCAAAGTTGGATGCTGAAAAAAAGGCAACATACTCAGCCTTGTCAGATTCTCCTGAGAGTTGTCAAAGAATAAAGCATCAGTGGGTTTTATGGTTCAATGGTAATTGAGCTTCACAAGAACCCTCTTAGTAGAATAGTTGGGAGTAAAACTTAAATTCCATTTTGTTTAGAAACTAAAGGGAAATGAGGAATCAAAACAGTTACATCTAACTATTTTCCTCAAAATTAACATAGTTTAATTGTGAAATTTTTCTTATTACAATAATATATATTCATGCAGGAATTTTAAGTAATACTCAAAAGCATAAAGAAACAAATTCATAAAGATAAGAATGTATCAAAATCATGCAAAATTTCAACAAGTGAATCATTAATTATTTAGCACACATTTTCCCACATTTGTGTGTAATTACGTTCAACACAAGAAACACATATGTATAATTGCATACAGTAGTAGTTATATACTCACATCTATGTAATTGTATGTAATATTCCAGTTCATAATATTTCATTTCACTCAGTAATATTGTAAAGATCTTTTATGTTAATTAATAAAAATTAATATAAAATGTACTTCATGGCTGTATGTATTCTACTATAGATACATAAAATAATTTATTAAATTCATTATATGCAAATACAATATATGAATTTGTGCACTCATCTGATAATTGTCTTTGAATAGTGCTAATGTTTTATGAACATAATTTTTAAGTCATTTTTATACATATTACCAAATGCCCCTCCAAAATATTTCCATCAAGTTGAAATCTAGGCAAGTTGAAGTAAAAATTTTCTCGTATGCCAAATAAAAACTAAAAAGATAGAAAACAATGTTAGGATTTAAACTGATATTAATTAGCATTTGTTCATAATAGATACAATTACCCCTGTTACTTGACCCTCTTCAGCAATGCTCAGCAGTTAAGAACAGAAATGTTAAAAGCAGGGTGCCCAGGTGGCCCATTCAGTTGAGGGTTCAACTCTTGATTTCCGTGAGTTCAAGCCACACATCAGGCGCCATGCTGATGACCACGGAGCCTGCTTTGGGACTCTTTCTCTGCCTCTCTCTCTTACTCTCTCAAAAATAAATAAACTTAAAACAAATAAAGAACCAAAATGCAAAAGATTATCCTTGATTTGAAAACTGAAATGGCACACATGGCAGACAGAAGGTCAGAGTGAGTAAGTAGCACGTCTATAGGTATGTGAAATAATGATGAAACTGCCAGATAACCGATCCAAAAGGGGTAGGAAGGCAGTGAGAGCAGAGGACGAGCTGGAGGGGACACAGCTCATAAGAATAGAAAATGTTTTTATAAAGAAATGCATGTGTACGATAAAAATGGAAGTCTTTGGAATTGAAAAGGTGTAGGTCCTAGAAGGGGATCCTTACAGGCATAGTAACTTGAATATTAAGAACCAGACTAGGGAAGGGTATTCAAAGAATGTTGTGATCCAAGTAGGTTTAGTCAACAGAGGAAAGAAAAGAGCCAATAAAGTTGGAGAGATAAAGACAAATGGGAAGAAAACATCACCGTTGAATGGCATGGGCATCAAATAAATAATGCTTTTTGATAAGTAACAGGGCAATGATTTCAGTACAGAGAGGAGTAAGGAAACCACGGGCATTCTTTCTTCACTCATGAGTATGAGTGGGAGGGTGGGATTCAGGATAGGAAGCATTATGAAATTTTGGTCAGGTTTTGGTTGGAGTGAGGAAATGGAGACAATATTCTAGAAAAAATTTAGAAGTAGTAGGATTTTCTTTTAGTTTTCTAAATGATCTAGAATGTGGGCAGAAGCAAATCCAATTTAGAAGGATCCAGAGAATAAAAACGCTATGATCTGATTGCTACCACAACCCCCCAAAATCAATGTATTTATTTTTGTCTGGCTTTTTATTGATTTCCTGTGCTGCATTATGGCTATGAGGTCACCATTAAAATAAACAAATGAACAAAGAAGAAGAATAACGATGGTTCTGTAATAATTTATAAAAATGAGATAGTTGTTTAATTTTAGTACAGAGAATCTAACAGATTCACATGATACCTATAATATTTTAAATGTATTATTAATTAAATATGTCATGCACTTGAACAGACACTAAATGCTGAGTTCCTACCAAGGCTCTGAACTTCTTTAAATGCACTGTTGTGTCTTTGCATGGCATAATTTGCAAGAAATTACTTAGAAAATATAGCAGAAGTATTCCTTTTAAAATAGTTAACTTCCTGATTCAGTATAAGTGATTCTGAAAGAAAATAGAAACAAGAATCTACTTATGACAAGGGTTTAAAGAATGAGACAGCATTCTGACATCACTGAATGTATCCCTATGGGCTTGATGTCTTCTTAAGGTTTGTAGATGTTTTGGAATTACTGTTTTCTTATCATTTAGATACCCAGCACCCCATTAATTTAAATCATATTCATTGACAAAAAAGGAAGTTTTCATTTTTGGCAAGTGCAATAATTGCATACTCGTGAATTTGCCTTTGTAATTTTACCACCCAGAATAATGTGTAGTAGGTACCCTATACACATGTCACCCTCACAGCAAACCTGATGAAGTAAATACTATCTTCCTTGAGTTGTTTTTTTTCTTTTTAGTTTTATGAGAAAAAAAAAAGAGGTCACAAATAAGTAGCAAAAACGTCACACCCATCACAGACGTAGGGCTGAGGTTTAAAACAGGTTTAAAAGTATTTCTGCTTAGGGGATCCTGGGTGGCTTAGTCGGTTAAGCGACCGACTTTCGCTTAGGTCATGATCTCGCAGTTCGTGGGTTCGAGCCCCGCGTCGGGCTCTGTGATGACTGCCGGCTCAGAGCCTTGGAGCCTGTTTCACTCTGTGACTCCCTCTCTCTCTGACCCTCCCCTGCTCATCCTGTCTCTCTCTCTCTCTCCTAGAAATTAAAAAAAAAAAAAAAAGTATTTCTGCTTGGCTGGAGTACTCACCAGAAACCTAAGTTTTACCCAAGAGAGTACATGTTTGCAAGAAAAGTTTTATTCTTGACCATGAAATGTATTAACACAAAAGAGAATAAACTGAAGAAAATACGGTATTCCATGTTAACCTGAATTTTATCTTTTGGTCAGACCAAGTCTGTATATCAGCAAACGAGATATGGAAAGTACACAAAGTTATTGAAATCACTTGAAAAAAGAGTAGAATATCTCCTAGAGTAGTTCCATTTGAATCGCTTGTCAGTTTCCTGTCTAAAACAATATTCTTCACTTAATTACTTCTTGGTTACTTAGTACATACTGAGAAGGGACTTGATAAAATCAAAAGCCACAGAAGCTCTTCTAAGGAAACAGTTGACCCTTAGCTCAGACTCCTGGAAATAATCTGAGGTGGTGCTGAGACGGGAAAGCACCTAGAACAGCAAAGATGATTAAATGTCTGTTTGCCTAAAGCATTCTTTTGCATTTAAACAAAACTTGGAGGCATTTCAAGAAAATGAATGAAAATACAAACAAGTGAGTTTTGTAAGAAAATTAGAAGAAAAAAAGGGGAGGCAAACTTGTCTCAGACAAGTTCTGGGAGATTGAATTCAGTGTTGTCCTACGTGTTGGGGTTAAAATGAAGAGAATAACACATCAGAGAAGTCTAGTTAAGAAAGGGCTAGCATGGCCCATACTTAAAAAGGGATGGTGGTTGGGCACAAGTGCCACTTTTGTTGTTCACATCTGTATCCTTTACTGATTGGTGGGTGTGTGCGTCTAAATGAACAATAGGTCACTGAGAGATGTGTTCAGATCTTTTCCTCTGAACATGGACTTTTGCATTTGTCATTGGAAGATGTCATATTTTGCTATCCATATTTTGAAACTTTGCTTCTAATCGCAGGTGAATATTAGAATATTTTCTCCATTGAACTGAAAATTTTGTCATATTTGGTGAACCTCTTTAAGTAATGCTATTGATGTTTTGTCAGATATTAATAAAGGCATATCAGCTTTCTTTTAATTTAGTATTTAACTCAATGATCATCTTATTACACACACACACACACACACAGACATGCACGTATATATACATATCTTTACATCCTTTTTTTCCCCAACACCTTTCTGTCTGTCTCCCTCCCACTGTTATTGTTTTTCTTCTCTACTAAGAACCAAGTCTAAAAACCAAGGCTAAGAATTTCATGATACCCACTGTAAGGGAGTATTTTCCTACCCACTTTAGCCTTGACCTTATCTCTTGTCTTCTACACCCAGCCCATTTAAAATGTATGTTTCTGATTAGCAAGTGTAGGCTGATGTCCCTAGGGTGCTAGTTCATCTCACAGAAGTCAAACTTTGCAGTCCTTTCTGGACTCAAAAGTTTGTCATTTTTCCCATGATTTTTTTTTTTTTTTTTTTTTTTGGTAGCTGTGCCACATTGGAAACTTTCCTACAGATATCTTGTATGCCATTTTAATTAGCATTTATATAAGATAATAAGTCTCTCCTTAAAAGTTAAATGGGGAAGGGTCAATTAAGTACCCAACTCTTGATCTCAGCTCTAGTCATGATCTCACAGTTCCTGAGTTTGAGCTTTGCATCAGGCTCTGCATTGATGGCACAGAGCCTGTTTGGTATTCTGTCTCCCCGCTCTCCCCCTTCCCCTGCTGTCTGCTTGCTCTTTGTCTCTCTCTCTGTGTCTCTCTCTCTCTCAAAATAAATAAATAAATGTTTAAAAATTTAAAAAATTGGGAAGTTTACAGTCTCATTCTCTTTTAGAGTTTTAGGATGCTATTATCAGCTTGTTTATTATTTCTACTCCCAGAAAATTTCTCATCTAAGAGTTTCTCTTCCTTCTGCTTACCCTCTATTTGATGGGGACTCATAGTGTCTCTCTTTCTATCTAACTACATGGATTCTTTTTTCTTGTCTGCGCTGTATACTATTACAAGGTTGCCATCTATTTCCTTCTCTTTCCTATATTCATACTCTGTAGCTAGACACGTACTTTATTAACTATTTACTATGATACAGGCACTGTGCTTAGAACTGAGGTGTTAAGGAAACTAAGATGTATTTCCTGTAGTCAAGGCAAAAGGATATTTGGGGGAAATACTATCTGAACAATGAACCATTCCAATACAGTAAGATGCATGCAAGTAAATATATGTGGATGCACCAAGGTTGGTGTGATTCATTCTCTGTGAGATCAGGAACAGAATAAGTATCAGGTGAAGATAATTTTTAAAAATTTTTATTTATTTATTTGAGAGAGAGATAGAACTTGAGCAGGGGAGGTGCAGAGAGAGAATTCCAAGAAGGCTCTGCATTGTTAGTGCAGAGCTCAGTGAAGGACTCAAACTCATGAACCATGAGATCATTGACATGAGCTGAAATCAGGAGTTGGATGCTTAACCAACTGAGCCATCCAGGCACCCCCAGTGAAGAGAGTTTTAAAGTATTATTAGGGCTTCCCAGTTAGAGCAGCAAAGCAATCTGGCCACAATGATTCAATTATGTATATATACTTCCCTGAGATTTGCTAAGATTATGGATAAATTGTAAGTACACTGGAATAACTGGATCAGACTGCTAGCAGAGAGACATTAGAAGATAAAATTAGAAATACTGAAAAAAGCCAGATTATTAAAAGCCTTTTATAGAACAATAAGAAAAAAAGAAAACATTGAAAGACTTTATGTAAGGTAATAATATTATAGTTTACTTTTAAATGCATGTAATAAAGATTACAATAACTTTGAGGTTACTGTAAAAATGTGATCAAAAGACGTTGAGATACCAAACCAAGCCAGCGACAGTAGGGAAAGGAGCAGAACCAGACAAGACATGGCTAGGTAGTAAAATCAGAAAAAAATGATGAATGATTAGGTAAAAAATACTAGGAGAGGCAAGAGCCAAGATAAATGAAGGGATACGATGGACTTTGGCAGCTCAAGATTATTATGTACACTGGAGAAAAGTATAAATGAAAGAGAAGTGCTTTATTTGGGACTATAGTGAATTTAAATTGCCCTTGTTGAAGTTTAATTCCATAGAGGATGTCTTCAAAGCAAATAGAAATATGAATTTAGCAGCTTAAAAGAGAGTTATTGGTCAGAGACACTGATTTGGAAAATAACAGGATATACAAATAGTTGAAAGTATGATAATGAGGTGAAATATTATTTTAAAAAATGGTTACCCTGAAAAGAGAAGAGACCAAGGATAGAACTTTGATAAGAAATGAGGATACAAACAGTGATTTAGTCAAAAGAGATGATGGGGGAGGGGATTGTTGATCGTAGACCTCTGAAGTAAGAGTTCAGTGAGAGCTTTAAGGTAGAAAACAAAGGAGGGGAAATTTAAGTAGGAATTCCAAATGATTAAGAGTGTCAGGGATAAAGAAAAGATCGTGTGTGTGTGTGTGTGTGTGTGTGTGTGTACACACGTGTGTGTATAAATATAAAATACATATAAATATATAGATTTATAGATTTATATAGAATACATATAAAATATGTATTCATCTCACACACACAGACAACAGAGCATTACTCAGCTGTTAAAAAAATGAAATATTGCCATTGTGATAACATGGTTGGATATAGAAGGTATGCTAAGGAAAGTAAGTCAACAGAGAAAGACAAATGCCATACAATTTCACTTGTATGTGGAATTAAAAAAAATGAATAAATAAACAGAACAAAGTGGTGGTTTCCAGAGGACAGGGGATTGGATCCTGGGTGAAAGAAGCTAAGGGGATTAAAAGATACAAATATCCAGCTATAAAAGAAATAAGTCACAGAGATGAAAAGAACAGCATAGGGAATATAGTCAATATAATTGTAATAACATTGTATGGTAACTACACTTTACAATATAATGGTAACTGAACAATGAGTAATGTATAAATTTGTGGAACCATGTTGTACACCTGAAATTAACATAGCATTGTATGCCAACTATACTTTAATAATTTTTTCAAAAGACTGTGAAATATCAGAAATTTGAAATAGGATAATAATTAGAGAGTTAGGTGATCTTAATGTCCTACTTAGGCCATTCTATTCACTATAGAGAATTGAGTAATGAGCTAAGGAAAGATTGAAGATAGTGTCAGTTGACTCCTCTTCTGAGAAAGTTGGCTATGAGGAAAAATGGAGATTGGTGCATAGCAAGAGGGAACATAGGACAATGAGGAAGTTGTTTTTCACTCCCTTTTTTTTCTTTTTCTCTTATAAAATCATAAAATTGAGCATGTTTGTTGACTGGGAAGAAAGGAATGAAAGAAAAGTAAGACAAAGGAATTTAGAGACATAACAGAGAAAAGAGGTGATGTGAGTTCATTTTATGGGTATACTTTAGGGACCCAGAGGCCAAGAGTTTTATGTTGCAAAATTCAAGGTAAAATTTTGCTTTTCTCTCCATGCTATTGGAAACCTTTAATTAAGTACTATTATTGATATAATCCTAGAACTGTACAATGTGAATACAATAAAAATTATAGAGGCCACAGGTCTCATTATGATGGTCAGCAGAAAGCAAAAAATATTTTAAAGAGAATTTACCTGAGAAATCAAATTCTGCTGATTGACATACTTTACTTAATCAGTAAACCAAGATTAAAATGGATTGATAAGGAAACTGGAAGAAGGAAATAGTATGCTTATGACATTCTAGTGACTGCTATTTCACTAACTCAATGTTCAAAAGGAGAGCTACTCATAGGGTCATAGGGAGCACTTTGTTGTGTTCCATTTATGATTAGTAATAGTTTAAAAATGCTCTACTATTCTCCATGACCAAAAAATAGCTGACTTATTTGGTTTTACTATCCATTGAAAATGCTACTATATAGAGCACCTGGGTGGCTCATTCAGTTAAATGTCTGACTCTTGATTTTGGCTCAGGTCATGACCTCACAGTTCATGATTTGAGCTCCACATCAGGGGCTCTGTTAGTGCAGAGCCTGCTTGGGATTATCTCTCTCCCTTTCTTCCTCTCCCTCTCTGCCTCTCTCTCTCTCCCTCTCTCAAAATAAATAAATAAACTTAAATAAAAAAAAAAGAGAGGGAAAGGAAATGCTATTGCTCACAAGGAAACTTGAGAAATATAAAACTTTTTTGGCCAAATTTAATACAGAATTTTAAAGCAAATATATAACAATCTCCATGTTTCACCTAGCGATGTTTTAGTATAAGTTCCTATACTGCAGATTAAAATAAAGCCCCCAAAAGTGATTTTCATGAAAGGTAATCCCAAGTAAGCATGACAGTAAGTTACATATAGCACATGTAGTATACTCTAAGAGTCAGAGTCTGGAAGAAACAGCCAGCATGTTCAAAATGGGTAACTTGAGAAAAGTTTAATAAAAGGACAATTTACAAAGGTATGGCAGGGTGGTGTAGGGAAATCACAAAGGGTAGTGCATGTACAGAAGATGGTATTACCAACCAAAGGACTAAGGGTGGGAGAGGAGAAGGTGGAAGTGTTTATAGAATGTGGAAAAAGACACAGTATAGATGTGGCCAGCAAATGAAATCCTTGAAGGAGAAAGCAAGGGAAATAAACATGGAACCTTCTTCTCTATCCCTTTCTTCACTCATTCCTCATTCTATTCTCATGCTGATAATCTCTGCTGGCAAATCCCAAATAAAAACCAGAAGATACAAAAGCCAGTTGGCTGAGTTTATGTTTATACATGTACTGTTAAAGTCCTTGGGCACACGTGCGCACGCACACACACATACACACAACAGAAGATAAGAAAGAGGATTGAGAGGGGGAAATAAAAAATGCCTAGCACATGTATAGTTTATTTTTAACATGAACAATGATCTAGCATTTTATTAAAAGAAAGTTTCTTACTAACTTTGATTAATACTAAAATATAGAAAGAAAATATCAGGTCAATGGGGGTACTCTTGCAGCCTTTCTAAGGTTCCCAAATATCGGTCTAGCATTGGTTAAAATTATTTCTGTTTTCTCTGTAGTGAGATGTTCACTGCACTTCACAGTTCCCAATCCACATGACTCAGACCTCCATTTACTCTTGACTTAACTAACTCATACCAGTTGTACCCTGGCTTCTCCATCACCTTGTTTTAGAGCACATCTGTGATGCCATATCTCTGCATTCCACCAATGCCAGCCATATCTTGCTTTCTATACAAGTAGGGCATTTTTTAAAATATTCATTTATTTTTGAGGAGGGGAGGTACATAGGATCTGAAGAAAGCCCTGCACTGACAGCAGCAAGCCTAATGTGGGCCTCTAACTCACACACTGTGAACTCATGACCAAAGCTGAAGTCAGATGCTTAACCGACCGAGCCACCGGACACCAACAAGTAGAGCAGTTCTAACCAAAGCCTTACAATTAGAGTGGCCTTTTTCTGTTTTAATTGAGTTTTCCTCTGTCTCATTGCCTGTTCACTTTTGTTATCAATTTACGGCAAGCTTTCACCTACCCCATTCCACCCAGACACACAAACACGTACACATCACCTGTGCCTCCAGTAGCTAAGAAAGAGGAAATTACTCAATGATAAATTGGGCAGAAGAGCAGATTTCTACAGTCTGGTAGTGCCATTACTTTGCCTAAGCAGGGTTTTTGATTCCATAGAATTCATATCACACAGGTGGTCCCAGTCAGTAAAGAAATAATCCACGTCCCTAGGCATTGGGACTAATACTTTTAAATAGAATGCATATGAGGATGCTTACTCGAGAGTTATTGGAAAAACATTCATGACTATAGGAGTCCTGTTTTCAAGAGTAAGATTAATCTAATAATAAAGTAGCTTTGATTTACTAGAGTTCAATCAAATAAATTGAGCCGATGGGTTGAATGACTTTTCCGGTCAGCTATTTCATTTACAGCCCTCTTGTTGTTTGAACTTTCTCATAGACACACTTACTTAAAAGTACACATTTTTTTTTTTTTTACATTTTGCTGTTGCTTCAAAAAAGAAGATACCACAAAATGCTTGTTGCATCCAAGTTAGGATCACAAACCTGCCTGCTCTGCAATTGAAAATATCCCAATGAACTCTCTTATCTTTCTTGAGAAGGATTTCATAGAGTAACTGCTTGTCTATTTGTCTGTTCTGTCAAATCTTTGATATCTCCCCCAACTGAACAGAGAAAACTGGTTTTCTGCCAAAGCTTGTCTAAATGGTAACCTATGCAGTTCATTTTAAAGCACTCATTTATCATCCACGAATTAACCTTGTGCGGGAGAGCTCCTCTCATTTCCACTGCCTTTCTGTCCTATGAAAAATAAAACTCAAGTATTAAACGAATACCAAGAGTTGAATCTGGGAGGCGTATTTAATACAAAGAGGATTTTTAATGGCATCTCTATAATTATTGTTATTAAAAACTGGCTATAAATCTTCATTTCCCAAATGCCACAGTTATCAGGAATAGAATGATCATTTGTACTAGATGTTTTTAAGAATCTTATGCCAAAATCATCTTCGTTTCTTTTAGCTTCAATATTGGTTTTGGGGGAGTGGGAATCAGTTGTCTATTATAGAACAGAGCTATGAAATACTATGCAGGATTACTTTAAATGTTTGTGTTTTTTTTACTTTTTAATTAGAATATGATATACGACCATGGTACTGGCTGTAAATCTTTGCCCAACTGTTGGACAGCATTTTAAAAAGTTCACTTATTTAAAAAAAAAATANTTAACCGACTAAGCCACCCAGGCGCCCCTAAAAAAATATATTTTAATGTTTTATTTTTTTTTCTGAGAGAGAGAAAGAGAGAGAGAGAGGCAGCGTGAGCAGGGGAGGGTCAGGGGGAGAGGGAGATATAGAATCCGAAGCAGGCTCCAGGCTCTGAACTAGCTGTCAGCATAGAGTCCGACGGGGGGCTCGAACCCACGAACCGTGAGATCGTGACCTGAGCCAAAGTCGGACGCTTAACCTACTGAGCCACCCAGGCGCCCCGAATTGTAGTTATTTTAAGTAATAATAATATTTCAATCTGGGTCACTCTGGTAGGCAACAGGCTCCACCGAAAATGTTATCGATGTGGTTTTTACTGCAGAAATATTTGTTCTTGTGAGATATGCCATGTAACTTTATTACAGATGAATTTTTGAAGTGGTTCGAAAATTCTCTGGAACATTCGTAAGCCTGGGTCCTCCCAGCCCTTGGTTTTTTTGTAAAGCTTTATGGGCTCAGCTTGTACATTTAAAGACATTTCCTTTAAAGGCTTTCTTATAGGGAAGTACATGGCAAAATGTGTGATTTCTGACACCTTTCCTGTTCCCAACGGCACCATTCTGAATTTATGTTCCCCATCCTGAATCCTGTTCTCTAGGGACAGAGACAACAAACTGTCTCATTTAATAGTTAATTTCTGATTTGCCACCCCTTGAATACTGAATACCCTCAAATGTTTGGAGAGCTATCATTTCACCCTTAGACTCACTTCAATGTGATTTACTATCCTTCTAAATGCTCTTGCACAATTAAAATCTATCTTATATACAGTATGTATACTGAAATTGAATAAGAAGATACATTTCTGTATGGCTTTCAGTCATGCTCTCAGGGGAAATTTACCACATAGCCAACTAATAAATAATAATGTTTAAACTTGGCATCCAGGACTGTTTAAGTGCTTCTCAGAAATTAGCTCATTAATCTTCATGTGGCTGCTTATAAAGTAGACAGCGAGTTGTCTTATTCTTCCCACTCTCTTCTATCCATTGGCCTAGAATTCTATACTCTTGTGCCCACGTCCTGACAGGCAGGTTTCTTACATGTTTCTCTGAAGAGTATAACACACAGGGCTTGCGTGTCCCTATGCTCCCTTTCGTGTGAGGGCCTGGGGAGTTCATACCAACCCTCAGAGTTCTGTTTCAATGGTGAAACGAGTGATTGGTGCATGCAACGGCACTGAGTATTTGCATGAGCTGAGTCATTGAAACTAGTCTCTCTGGTTTATAAACAGGGCCTCACTTCTCCTAATGGAAACCCTGGCACCTCTTCTGTATTCATTCTTTGCTGATTGTAAAGGGGATAGTCCACTAATGGTAGAAAAGACCTTTAGGATCTGCTTCATTACTGACTTATGGAGCTCAAAAAGAATAAACTTGCATTTCCAAACAGATAAGTTTGTTTAAGAATTTTTAATTTCTCGAGGCTCCTGGGTGGCTCAGTCTGATAAGCGTCTGACTTTGGCTCAGGGCATGATCTCATGTTTCATGAGTTTGAGTCCCCATCTGGCTCTCTGCTGTCAGCGCAGAGCCTGCTTGCAATCCTCTGTCTCTGTCTCTCTCTGCCCCTTCCTTTCCCTCTCCCTCTCCCTCTCTCTTCGTCTCTCTCTCTCTCTCTCCCTCTCTCAAAAATAAACATTAAAATCAAAGAATTTTTGATTTCTTACCACAACTCTGGATGTGCTGTTCTTGTTTCCCGGAATAAAAACATGTGGCCTATCAAGATGAAGCATAATGCGTGAGATATGCTGAAATGTTTAATTAAGTGCTGTTCTTATTGTACAGAGCTGGGACCACAACCAGATCTCCTGATCATGTTTCATATCTCTTTAGAGTATGCATGATGCTTTTCTAGAATTCTATTCAGTCTGAAACTGAGAATGACAAAATGTATGAGTTGCGGATTGACCGTAAATCAGAAAAATGAATTAGAATTTTTAAGGCACAGTAATTACTATTTTTAAGTATTTCCTCTTTGCCTGGCAGGAATGTTGTTCTCATTTTATACTTCCTGATTCTTTTCTTCTCCATTTTTCTTCCTTCTAATGACTTAGACTTCAGTACATATACCTGAGCAGAATATAAAGCAGGCTCAACTTATTTTCATAATAGGAATTGGACTATTACCTTATTACATTCCGTATTGATGGCTCACAATCCCCAAACATTCAGATTCAAGGGGAAACCAATGACTCAATTAACTTCTACTTGAGTAGTTACCAGCTGTTGGGAAAAGGTCTGTGTACTAAGGGAGGCACCATTCATTTCGAGAGTGACAAATGAATAAGCATGAAGTCACATCCACCTCCCAGGGAGTGATGTGACAACAAATATTATTTATTTCATTAGTGGTACTTGAAAGAGTGCTCAAGGTGTCCTAAATCTCTTTCTCTTTCTCCCTCTCTCAGTACTCACACAGGCTAAGAAAAAACTGAAATGGAATGGACTCTGTCTTGTTTAATGGATTGTGTATGGTTCATAACATATATTTTCATGGGAATGTTTTAGCTTTGTGTCAATGCTCATTCATCATGATGTTGTTTGTTTTTTAAAACCTAAATAGAGCAAAAGATTAAGTGACCTTTTACTCTCTAAGATATTTACCATACGATTTCTTATAAATAATTAAATCTGGAGAATTTGAGGGGTTGTAAAAAACACCTAAAATTCCTTTCTGTCAGACAGAACACACAATTAGTATGGCAGTAGTTGATTTTTTTCTTCATTTTTCTATAATTTACAAAGTAGCAATCTTTGTTTGTAGAACTCGTGTCTTTTGAGTCAAACCTCCAGCTAGAAAAAACCATGAATAACTGATTTAGGGGAATCACCTATCACATAGGTCACTTTTATATTTTCCAACCTTCAGTCTAAATTAGTCACCTTTAAATTAATGTTGAATAGAACATGAAGAGCAGAAAAGTAAAAGTGGTCTTCAAATGAATGATTGGGTTAAAGATGGGGGTAGCACAAGAGAAAATTATAAGCTGTTTTGTTTATGCTTAACATTTGAAAAATGTAGTTGTGGTAAATTTTTCTATTATCCCCCTTTTAATTTTTGACATATTTCTATAGAAGCCTTTTAAGATATTGCTTGGCCGTGCACTTTTATTCACATATCGGTTCTCATTTTTGGCAAGATTTCATTCTGTAATTAACCTTATATATACCTGGATATTTATTTCAATAGGAGTATGTAATACAAGTCTCAAGGTTTCTTACTGGTGAACCCAGCAACTGGGTTCAGTTAAGATAAGATTTCTATTTTATTTCTGAACTATGATATCATCTTATCTTTCCTAAAGTTCATGATAGCTGAAATTCTCTAGATGTCATGTTAATTTTATTATCTTTATTCCTCGTATTGGTTTCATATGTTGAAGCCTTAGCATTTCACATAGATATAAAGTATTACCCTTCAGCACCCATATTTTGTGCTTTTTAAAGTCCCCATTTTACTGACTAACCCTTGCATATCAAAGCACACTATATGTTGTGTTAAATTTTGTAACCCAAGTAACTTAAATTTCATTGTGTTGATGATGCAATTATATGTAATCCCATCAAATAAGTTCACTTTCCTCTAAAATATGAGTCATGATATTGGAAACATTATTGATAAGATTTGAGCTCCATCAGAGTTAACTTCTATATTAATCAGAAAGAGTTTACAGACGACGTTGGACACACGTATACACACCCAGACACACATATTCCTGAGCACAGAAAGGTGACAAACCAGTGTTAATACTGTAATGTATTTCCTTCCTCTCCCACTTCCAAAAACAATCAGTGAAGCTTGCTGTGATCATGGCAGTTTTCTTACTGTCTGTATTCCTTCTGTTCTTTCCCGTCTTCAGTTAACCACCTTTTAATGAAGGTGCAAATCTGTAATCAGTCTACACCTACCTCCTCGGTTGTCAGACTGAGGGAGTCTACTGTAAAATATTTTGTGCATGATGTGTCAAGATTCTGTTAGGATAAGATGTTGTATTCAAAACCATGTTCAACTAATTTAATATGGGTCTCCAGCATCAGAGCCGTCTGAGACATTGGAAAAAAAAAAAACCCCAGGTAACAGATGATTATGCCTTACACCTTTGGACCTTGAATCAGAAAGTGTGAAGTGACTTCTATCTATCCCTATGTTGAACAGCTTCCCCAGACTCGCCAGTGCACAGTCAGTTGTGAGAACCATGGCCCTAACACAGGTGTCACACATGGTAGGTATTAGATGCTTAAAGAATGATTTAATGGGTAAATGAATAAGGCTAAAAAATATTAATTTAGAACCAATAAACCTTTCTATACTGAAACTAAATATAATGCATTTGTAAAAAAAAAATAACGACTATGTGAAATTTGTACACATATATTCTTTGGGAAAATCTATCCTGTGATCACAGTTAATATTAAGTTTTGCAACAAAAATAAAAACTAATTCCTTGTAGATTGCTTTGTCAGCAGCTGTCATTTCCAAACCTCTCAGTTGTGCCAAATCGCTAAAGGCAATATGAGATTTTAATTGTTCTTGTTTTTATTCCGCCATCCTATCTTATCTGCTCGTTATATTACAAGTGATGGATTGTCTTGCTTGGATCTAGTCTTATGTGTCCAGTCCTCTGTATTTGATTTTGTTGTGTGTAAGAACAGTCTTGTGACCTGGTTTGTACCTAAGTATTTGTCTTTGGTGATATGTCCTTCTACTCTATCTATAAAGCGTAAGGAGGTGGAAATATGTGGTGTTCATAGTTCAGAGGCTATGGTTAGTGTTTCAGGTATAAAACTTGAAATGAAACTTCCTTTACATAGCTCAGTTTAATATCTGTTTGATCATCTTATCATTGAATAGCATTGATCCTAAATATCAGAATCAATGACAACTTGGGTTTTTTTTTTTTTAATATAGATCTTGTTATCTTAAATTTTGACAGGAATGACTAGACTGTAGAGTAACTAATACTATAGAGACTCATATCATCATGATAGAGCTTAATGGTATTGATATATGTGATAAAGTCAAGCTTCCTGACAAAGTGCCATGGCTACTTCCTCAAGTACTTTTGGGAAAACTACTGTTGTCATGCTTGGAAGTTTCCTAAGATCTCTATACATTTCAACATCCATTCAGGAAAGTTCATACTCTTTATACTGTACCGAGGGCTAGTTTTCAGGACCTTCTGCTATTACCTATCTTTACTTCCTATTCCCTTTCTAGGCCCTACATAATCAGTTAATTTTATTAAGGAGTGAGGTGCAAATATAGAATTCTTAGAGCAACAAAAAATAAATATTTTAATACCTTTACCAAAAATCCTTTTACTTTTCATTGAAGATAATCTTAATCAGACATCACCATCGCTGGTTTATCAGCCTTCTTTTAGTGATGTGGAGCCGTTACTAGAAGCCAAAGGCAAAGAATTATGTACATTCAGCATTCTGAGTGGGGCATGGAGTGCTTTCTGTGTCCTCTGTACCAATATTTTTATAAATAATTCCTTGTAAGTAAACCCTATTCAAAATATCTTATTTTGCATGCATCATCAATTTGCTGTTGGGATCCTAAGACAGGAAGTCATGACATGAGCATAAATGAAGATAGGTGAGTTCAGAGTAATGTGATAGGGATATTAATTTTAAAAATATAACATTACTTCACCACTGAGAGTAGAGTTGTTTCCTTCAAGTTACAAAAAATTATAGGCACAACTCATAGGAAATGTCACAATTATATTACTATACTGTTTAAATCTCCAAATATCATTAATGCCTCATTTCTTTTTGCCTTATTTCTCTTTCTAGAAATTACATTAAATTAAGAAATTAAATTCATTTCCATTATTTAATGATGGCTAACCAAACAGTGTAAACTCAAATTCAGTTCATGAAGGCCACAAAATAATGAAGAGTTTTAGAGTTTTTAGTACTCAATTTGATACTTCTAAAAATATCTAGAAGCTAAAAAGTGTTGTCTCAAATTTATAAAGTGTTCAATGACTTTCTCCTTGAAGTTAAGCAATTTTTTCCCAGACTATTATCTCTCTGGTGTACATCATCTTGTATACTTATACTACAACTTAGTTATTGGGACCCAACATTTTTTTTTTATGATAAAGCATGTTTAAATTTTTACTCATTTCTTCAAATACACATATAGGAGTGTTCCAAATTATGGCAATTTTGAGTGAAAAGAATTTTAAAATAGGCTTTACTTAAGAACTATAAAATGAGGACCACCTGGGTGGCTCAGTCAGTCAGTTAAGCATCAGATTCTTAATTTCCTCTCAGATCATGATCTCACAGTCTCTCGGATGGATTCCCATGTCAGGCTCTGAGCTGACAGCTGGCAGTCTGCTTGGGATTCTCTTCTCGCTCTGCTCCTCCCCTGCTCATGATTTCTCTCTCTCTCTCTCTCTCTCTCCCCAAATAAACAAACAAATTAAAAAAATGATTTAAGTACATTAACTTAAAAAAAAACTATAAAATGATTCACATGTAGGCTAAGATGAGCCAATAACAGTGTATCAATCATTTTAGGCTTACAAATGATGCTGTAATAAAAAATCTCAAAAGATTTCTTTCTTGTTCACTTCATACCTTTTTGTGAGCTCTGTCTATCTCTGTTCCAAGTTTTCTTCACTTGATTTACAACTTGAAGGAGTAAACTTATCTGAGACATGGTTGAGAAGCTGGTTCTCACAGCTTCTATTCAGAGGTTGCAGCAGTTGTGCTCATTCTTCATTGGCCAAAACAAATCAGAGGACTAAGTCAAATGTCACTGGGTAGTGAATTTTGATTTTCCCATACGAAGAGGTAGCAAATCGTGAGGAACCATACTTCAGTTTACTTTTATGAAAATACTTTTTCCTGAGGGTGTCCTGAATGATATAAACAAGTTTATCTAAAAATCTGTCATAAAAATGCAACATTTAAGAAAAAAGTATTTCCAAATAAAAATTATATTAAATTATATATAAAGTGATGCCTGGGCACTTTCATATAAATATAAAAGTCACTGGGGCATCTGAGTGGCTCAGTCGTTAAGCATCCAACTTGATTTTGGCTCAGGTCATGATATCACAGTTTGTGAGATGGAACCTCACATCAGACTCTGTGCTTACAGTGTGGAGCCTGTGTGGGATTCTCCCTCTCCCTTTCCCTCTCCTTCTCATATAAATAAAAACAAAAGGAATATATATATACATATATACATATGTATATGTGTGTGTGTACGTGTGTGTATGACAATTAACATTATGTGAAAAAAATGTAGGTTTTTTTCCTAGTCAGATGCAGGAAAAAAAGCTTTGTTATATTTAACAACTTCACAAACAAATATACACCTGCCTGAACTGATTTTAATGATGAACCACTTTTATCTTAATTTATTTTTTTAATATTTTAAATATTTTAATTTCTGAGAGAGAGAGAGAGAGAGAGAGAGAGAGAGACAGCGTAAGCAGGGGAGGGGAAGAGAGAGAGAGGGAGACACGGAATCCGAAGCAGGCTTCAGGCTCTGAGCTGGCTGTCAGCACAGAACCCTATGTGGGGCTAGAACCTACGAACCACGAGATCATAACCTGAGCCGAAGTCAGACGCTTAACTGACTGAGCCACCAGGCTCCCCTATCTTAATTTATTAACACTTTAGTATAAAAGCAGAAATCTGCTTTTATTGCTCTTCTAAAATGTATGCTTATGTTTATAGCATGACACAAATATCCTTAAGAACAACAATAATGACAACATGAGTAAATAGAGGCAATAACTTCAATTAAAATATATAAATATTTCAGATTTGGGATTAGCATATATTTGCCTATAAAGATCATTTTCCTGTTTTAGAGATAAAACCAAAATTGTTTCATATCAATTTATAGAAAAGCATCATATTTTTCATCATTCACATTTCTCTAAGACTAAATTTAAATTCCTTTTTGAGATCTTTCCAGCAAGAAACTTTACTGTATAAAAATCATATTTCCTTCATTTTCCATTATCATTAAATAACATATTCATCATCATAGGGGCGCCTTGGGGGCTCAGTCGGTTGAGTGACTTCGGCTCAGGTCATGATCTCGCAGTCTGGGAGTTCAAGCCCCATGTTGGGCTCTGTGCTGACAGCTCAGAGCCTGGCTGGAGTCTGCTTCAGATTCTGTGTCTCCCTCTCTCTGTTCCTCCCTCCTCATGCTCTGTGTCTCTCTGTCTCAAAAATAAATAAACATTAAAAAAAAGTTTTAAATGAAAAAAACATATTTATCATCATTTAAATATTCCTTTATTATTAACCACTACAGTGTTCTTTATAAAATCTTCAGCAAATTTCAAAAGTTCTTTATAAAAATACCTTTTAAAATATTTTAGTGTTTTTAATTTTAAGTTATTTGTACAGCACATATTAATGGGAAATATTTCAAAGTCATTTCTGTAGTAGGAACTGGCTTTTGGTAATTAAGGAAGTTAGAAGCTCCATTCAAATTGCAAAATTAGGTGTGAATTTATTCATATCTCTGTTCTTTCTTGCAAAAGGAATGAGCGCCTAAAAAGGATAAAGGATATATCTAATTCCAGGGGTGGCTGGGTGGGTGGGGAAGATATTTTTAAAAAGAGATTTTTAAACCTGGGGTTGTTTGATTTCTTCCTTATTCCCTCGGTCCTTCCCTTCTCTGGCTCACTCTTCATCTTCTCCTCCCTCTCTCTCTCTAAATGTATCCCATTTCAACACCGTAGCACATGGTACAGCTAGCAAGCAATGAGTGCCTAAAAAGCACAAATTTAGAATGGAAGCTGAATTTTTTACACACTTGAATTTTTACACGAATGTTCATTACCATAAAAATTGACAGGCCTGCAATTTAGAAATAATAACTTTGTTCCCTTTTAATGATAGGAGACAGCACATCTCAACGCATCAATAATGTATATTGGAGAGTTCAGTTTTTATCGCTAATTTCTCCTAATCTGGAAATATTTTGGTATTTTTAAATGATGAGAGAGGAGGAAATTATAGTACAAATGTGTTAATTA
Organism: Crocuta crocuta; assembly: GCF_008692635.1. NCBI lineage: Eukaryota > Metazoa > Chordata > Mammalia > Carnivora > Hyaenidae > Crocuta > Crocuta crocuta. The sequence goes on along the minus strand of NW_027529171.1, from coordinate 321,435 downwards.
ATTTTTGCTTGAAATACTTATGAATGAGATCTAAATTCTCGTCTATCAAACAGAGGCGTTCGTTTTATTGAATTGAGTATTGGTTTCAGGAGAATATGCAATACACACTGAAAACACATTACAGCTGTGCCAGTCTTTTTGCAATTATTTGGAATAGTTGGCTATTTGCCCCATTTGACAGTTTGTGAACATGGTGAATAATTTAGCATTCATGCTGCTGCTGTTTTGGCACAATTAACATGAGTCGCATATCCGCTGCTATTCAAACTGATTGCAATATGGGGGGAGCGAGAATCACTGCCTTAATGTTCATTTCTTTGTAGTCTCTTTTTTCTAAAACTGGCTTGCAAGACAATGCTAAACAAAACACAATGAAGCCCACTTGTGTGATGACTGAAAAGCCACTGAGGACATCCCTTTTTATTAAATTCCTGATACCAAATTAGATCTGGTATCTAATTTTAGAATTTTCTTGGAGAGCCTGTCAACTGGACGTCCATGTATTCCAAGCATGTGCAAAATATTTATGGACCTCTGCGCAAAGCCAAAGACTGCCATGTCATTATGTATATTATCGTCCATTTGTCATTCTGCCTAACGTGACTCAGAGGCAATGACTGTTACACAATTTCTTTCTTATTCTCAGTGGCATTACTTGAATTTAGCCTTCTGCTGTGCTGTTTTAATCTGACCAAACATGTCAGTGTGATTTAAACGTGAGAAGGGGTCAGGTTTGGAAAACAATACTTTAAAAATATAGTTACCGTAGATTCTTAATATCTTAGTAAAAACAGTTACATTTCCAACTTCTCTGTTCTCTTATAAGAAAATCTGAAAGGTAGATGGTTTTATACTCCCAGAGGTGTCTCTTTTAAGTATAAGCTAAAAAGGATCATCATCAGTATTTGTTCAATGAACATGTAGTAGTGTTTAGTAGTTCATCTACAGATTTAAGGTAACAATAATAATATATTTTAACAGCTGATGCTACAGTCTTCTCTCAGCCTTATTGTAAAGGATTGCATATTTTCTTTTTCTTTTTTTTTTTTAATGTTTTTATTTGCTTCTAGGTGAGAGAGAGAGAGAGACAGCATGAGCAGGGGAGGGTGAGAGAGAGAGGGAGATACAGACTCTGAAATAGGCTCCAGGCTCTAAGCTGGCAGTCAGCACAGAGCCCGACACGGGGCGCGAACCCACGAACTGCAAGATCATGACCTAAGCGAAAGTCGAACGCTTAACCGACTAAGCCACCCAGGCGCCCCTGCATATTTTCTATACAGCACAGAAAAACATATCTGTTTTAGAATGAATGAAAAATAAATCATTTCATTTTCCACAGTTATACTCCTGGACATGTTAAGAATTTATTCATTCAGGAGATACTTAGTTGTACTTACCATGTACCAGGTAGTATCTCAGGTGCTGAGGATAGAGAATAAAACAGACTGGTCATGGGGAATACTTTCTAAAGGGAGCAGACAGACAGAATCTATATAAGTATAATTTGTCAGATGGAACTAAGAGTTATAAATTTAAATAGATCAGAGTTAGGGAACAGAAATGAGGGCTACAGATTTTATATATATATATATATATTTCATATTTTATTTTATTTTANAACGCGGGGCTTGAACCCATGAACTGCGAGATCATGACCTAAGCGAAAGTCGGATGCTTAACCGACTAAGCCACCCAGGCGCCCCTCATATTTTATTTTTTAAGAGACAGAGAGGGACAGAGCACGAGCAGGGGATAGGGACAGAGAGAGAGGAGACACAGAATCCGATCCTCTGTGCTGACGGTACAGAGCCTTGTTTGGGATTCTCTGTCTCTCACTCTCTCTGCCCCTCCCCTGCTCATGCTCTTTCTCCCTCTCTTTCAAAATAAATAAAAGTATTTACTTTAGAAAAGTACATACATACATACATACATACATACATTGGGTGCTCAGGGCAAATGTATCCTCAGTGAGAATATAACCTGGGAGTGGATCCCTGAAGAAGCTGAGAGAAGCAGTGAACTATCTGGAAAACGAGCATTCCAGGCCCGGGGAAGAGAAACTCTTGGGCTTCTGGTTATCGATGTTCAAGGATGTGAAGCTTCAAGGAACTCCTATGAAATGAGAAGCTGAACTCTGTATAATTCAGCAATTCCCTTGCGTGCATAATGCCAGAGCAAAATATTCTCTCATTACCATTCCAGTTTTGTCCTGTAACGTTCTATCATCTTAACAAATGGTTTTGAAGGGGCGTCAGTGCTGGCAGCATGTTTGTCCAGCTTTGCAATCCAATTGAAAGTTGTTTAGTCTTGTATATATCTAACACACTACTTGTTATCTGACTACAGATACCAGTATAAGTCCAATTGAACTGTAACTACATCAAGTGCAATGTGAACTCTTTGTCACATACCGGATCATTTAATTTGCCCAGGGCTCATCAGTAAAATGGGAAAAATTTTCATCTCACAGATTCAAGGTATCATAAATGAGTATGTCTAGGTTAGTGTCTGGCTTATTGCGGGCAGTCAAAACCTGATGCTTGTTTTACAGTGGAAAAAATCATAATGTTTATTATTAAAGTACATTAAGAAACTTAACTGTCGCTGGTGGCTCAGTTGGATAAGCACCAAATTCTGCTCAGGTCATGATCTCACAGTTCGTGGGTTTGAGCCCTGCATGGGTCTCTGTGCTGACAGCTTGGAGCCTGGAGCCTGCTTCGGATTCTGCGTCTCCCTCTCTCTCTGCCCCTCCCCCACTCGCGCTCTGTGTGTGTCTCTCTGCCTCAAAAATAAAAAAAAAAATTAAAAGTTATTTAAAAACACTTAACTGTCACAAAACATGTATTGTTCGCATTTTCATGACAATCACATTCCGTATAAATAGAACACTTGTAGCCACAAGAGTAGCTGGTAACATACTTCAACATTCAAGGGCATCGCGTTGGGGCATAGCCTAATGCATCTATTTTCATAATTTTCCTGTGTTGGGACCACCTTCCCTTTTCAGAAGATGAAAGTCCAGGAGATTTATGTGCTGTGCACTGCCACAAGTGGGCTTTGCATCCTTCTTCTTCGTGCCTCCATGGGTGTTCTCGCTCCTGGTGATTTGCACATTTTTCTGCTCATGCTAATACATTCAGACATATTCATTCAATCTTCTTGTATTCTGGGAATTATGTGATATTTATAGGTGATTTTGCATCGCGACTCCAGAGCGCTGTGTGAATTTAATGTTGGCTTCGTAGGACTCCGTTTCATTTCCCAACTTTTCAAACTCTTGCTGGAACCTTTATTCCTGACGCCTCATGCCATCAGTAAAAATTATTACCACCAATTCCATAATCACTCTGAATGTACAGCAAGAGAAATATTTAAAATCCAGAGTGATTCCTCATTATCCCCATTATTCGGCAGTTTTCACCAAAATGTCTGACTCCTCCCATCCTTCATTCATACATTTCAGCTTTCAAAAAAAAAAAAAAGCCTTTGTTGAGTACCTACTGTATGCTACTGCTTAGTTTATAAGGTACAGTAGGTATAATTTCTCCCTAGAAGAAAGGAAGGAAGACGACCCTTACATAAATCATTATAATATATTCTGAGATTCCACGATGATCACTAAGAACAGAGAGTGTCAGGAACCCAGAAACGGACACACACAACTATGTAAAGTTTTAGAGAAGGGTTCAAAACCAAGATGATATTTGAGATGGGCCATGAATGGCGGGAAGGGATTTAATCACTAGAATGCCTTGGGATTTCCTACAGAAAGAAGCAGGTTTTTCCAGTTCTTAAATCAATCCCCCTACAATTCTCACACCTCTACCCAAACTGTAAGCTTTCCACAACTTTGGATATAATTTGTATTTTTTTTACTTGCACCTGCCCCTCTTAACAGTATTCTTAGGATATTCTGTATAGGGAGGAGCAGGCAGAAGGGCGGCACACATAAACATAAAAGCGTGCTATTGGAATATGAGAAGAGAATGCCATAAAATCAGCTCGAATTAGGTTACATAATCTCAAGTGGTTCTAAGTGCAGCTGAATGTCCTGTAAGAAAATCACCGCTGATATTTGTATTAATTGTAGCAGGATCGGGATTATATAATGAAAAAATAAAGATAAAAAATAAAGATAATAATAATGCTTTTCCAACCAGAATTAAATTATATTATATCTCTTTCCTTAGAATTAAGTGTATGGCAGAAAAGGAAATCATAAAAGAAAAACTCATAGAGAATGTATCTTTAACTAAAATAATACCACCCCAAAATTATGAGTATGTGAAGAAAAAGAGAAATAAAATGCTGACCACATACCTTACTCCTACTATTTATGTGATCAATTGCACTTCTTAATTTTAAAGCATATAAAGAGAACTTTAGTTAACATTTACACATGGACATACATGCATGTTTATAGTAGTACAGAATGAGAATGCATAGAAAAGAAAGGCAAAGGTACTCTCCAGAAACTAGAAACCAGAAGGTACAAAGAGCTGGTTTCTTCGTGGGAGCTTTATATGTCATTTTGAACTTCCCAACAGCAAAGGTTAAAGGGAAATATCTTTCTATTGACTGATAAAAAAGGGTATATTAGTTCCTTATTAGGCAAAATCTTTTTCTGGCAATAAATTCTGGGAGGTATTTATCACGTATATTATTTTTGAGACATTAGCTAGTATAATGAATAGTGGTTTTGCAGACGCTGGGAGAGCATTGTTTGTTAAGATTGTCTGTTTTATCAGCCTACAGTAAAAGCTAAGGGCATAATATTACATTGCGGATCGGCGACTCAACTTCTATGAGAAACCTGCTTTTGAAGCCTATTTTTACACTTGGGGGAAAAATGCAGAAAGAAATTAAATCATTTGGAAGAAAAGAGATTTAATGTCCCTACTGTGGTGACGGTAAATGAAAATCGTGTGTTCTAAATCGTTTCCTTCCTTGTAGTAGATGTTTCAATATTTGTTGTGAATTCAAAATTCTAGGATGATAAATAATTTTTAAGTCTCATTGCATCTTTGAGAAAGAGAGAGAGCTGGTTAGCCAGAATGAGCTCATTACTAGTTAATTATTTCTCTCGCACTGGGTCTTCCCCAAACCCCCTGCACTTGCATTTTGCTCTTAGCACCAGCTCTGTTCTCACGCAGGGTAGGGCTCATTTTCCTCCGACCGCGTCACATAGGACTTTTGTTACCCAGTTTCCACATCCTTCTGCCACATCTGGCTGACCTTCTTAAAGGTTTATACCTGATGTTCTTCCCTCGTCATTTGTCTCATTCTCCTGTTAGGGATTCTCCTCTCGTGCCTGTTCCTTACGCTATCTAAGTTCTGTCTGCAGCCTACTTTTGCTCTCTACATTCATCCTGACTTCCACATATATCCCCATCTTGTGTCTAGCATTGGAGTCTTATACTAGTTTACCAAACTGCTTGTGTGTACCTAAAATAATCTTCTTAAAACTGACAGGTTCCCAAGTGAGCTCCCTTGTCTTTCTTCAGGCAGGTCTGTTCCTCTTCTCTTGTTGGTATGCACGGGTAATAGCTCTATCCATCTGTGCCATGATCATGGCAACTATTGTGAATAGTAACATTATTCATAATATTGTAATAACAGCATAGAGAATGTCGTGAAGCCCATGTCTCCATTCCTCTTTTTTTTTAATTTATTTTTTTAATGTTTACTTATCCTTGAAGGAGAGACAGAAGGAGAGTGGGGAGGGGCAGAAAGAGTGGGAGACACAGAACACAAAGCAGGCTCCAGGCTCTAGGCTGTCAGCACAGAGCCCGACGTGGGGCTCAAACCCACGAACCATGAGATCATGGCCTGAGCCAAAGTCAACCGACTAAGTCACCCAGGCAGCCCCTCCATTTTTCTCTTTATCAAACCTTCCCCTAGGACTAGCATGCCTCCTTTATATTTACCTGACTGACCTCTCTCTTCCATTCATAATCTACTACCATGATTTGGTGCCTTGTCATCTCTGGTCTAGACTTTTACAATAGACACTACCTGGCCTTTCTCCCCTACTGCTTGTTGCTAGTAATCACGTCCTCATACTGCAACCAGACTCGTTTATCTAAACACAGACCTATCTATGGATTTCTCCTCTTTAAGGTCCTTCTATGTCTCTTCATCACCTTTATTAGAATTGCAAGTGTGACTATATGGACACCTTTTGATTTGGCCCCTGCTGATTACTCCTTCCTCTCCTCTTTGCAATTTGCATCCCATTAATGGAAAAATTGCTCCCATTTCCTGCACTCACACATGCTCTCTCCTATTATGTGACTTTGTCCTTTGGTGGAAGCCCTGGCATGACCTCCTCATCTTTCTTCACCTGCTCTCACTCATCATTTCAGACCCAGCTCAGGCACCCTCTCCCAGAGAAAGCCTCCGGAAAGTCCCAGTTGGGCTAAATGACTGTCATCTGTGCTATATGAACAATTAGCATGTATTTTCTTTTCCTGTCACTTCCCTTTACTAGAATGAGACCTCTTCGAGGGCAGAAATCACAATTTTTGTCTTTCCCGTAGCAACTAATTCAGTTCCCGGAAGTGATTGATAAATGGGAATTGAACTCAGTTGAATAAAAGTTGTCATCAATAGTGTTGTTTTTCCTTCATATCAAATTCATATCCCAGTATAACCAAATGAGAGGAAGGTAAATTGAACATGTGTATTTTGGTCTCTATTAACCCTTTGGAGGATGAAATTTAACTTTTTCCTCCAAAATGGTAGGAGTAATAAACATTCTCTCAAAACTTCAACTTCAGCCAAACTTTCCTGCATCATGCTAACTATATTTAACATCAGAACCATGTGATTGACTTTCATCCCAAATTTCTCCTTCAGAGACTAGTATGGGGTATATTGTAAATATATTTTATTTAATAAATTAATATTTTGATATTGGGGCTATTTTAAATATTTCAAATATTTTAAGAACAGAAGTATATAATAGATACTACATTCTACTCCCCAAATGAAATTACAGTTTTAAATGGAGCAATATGAATCATTAAATTCTTACTTCTAACTAAAATAATGAAATATTTTTAGTATTTTAAATGATAAATTTCATACGATGGTTTGGAAATACACCTTAGCGCATAGTACTTTCAGCAGTAGAGGGAACCAAAGGTGGAGTATTTCTAGTCCAGCTAACTCATTTATGGAGAATGATATTGAAACCCCAAGAAATTAGTGCCCAACTGGAAGATAGGACTCCTGTTGAGTTTCGCTCATCACTTGTACTGCCTGCCACCTTACTTGTTATTTAGAAATATAGTCCATGTATTTGGATCATACACATACATGCTTCCAACATACACACCTCCCTACGTGGAATGGTTAAATAATGGAATTTTTAAAAATGTTTATTTATTTATATTTGAGAGAGAGAGAGCACAAGCAGGAGAGAGGCAGAGAGAGAGACAGAGAGACAGAGAGAGAGACAGAGAGACAGAGAGACAGAGAGAAACACAGAATCCGAAGCAGGCTCCAGGCTCTGAGCTGTCAGCACAGAGACCGATGCGGGACTTGAATTCATGGACCCTGATATCATGACCTGAGCCCAAAATGACGCTTAACCGACTGAGCTACCCAGACATCCTAAATATTGGAGCCTTTTTTGTTGTTTTCACTCTTACTTGGACCAGTGAGGAACATGAATGGCTCATCTCTGAAATTAATAGAATTAATGAGCTGTCACAGAACATTCATTTCTGCTTCCCCATTTTATTACAGATTTTTTTCCAGCTATATGTAACAAAATGGAGGTCTGAAAAGTGGCATTTCATTTCCAGGAAACATGAAATATAACACTCAGAAAAAAAAAGAAATTTAAAGTGCAAATATTCGTAACAAAGAAAATAATTTTCTTGGTATTTAAAATTTAATCAAGGTGTGTCGGTCACTAGCCCATCATTTGTAAAACAACATACTATTTAGACGTTGAACATTATTTTTGAATATACACAGTTTCCATTTCCTACAGTAAGACTCAGGTGATAGTATTTACCTTTAGATCCATTTACAATGCACTAATCAGAAGCCTGCAGTTTTCTATAACCCAAGAGTCTGATTTCTGAAAATAGCCTTTATCACTTTTTCCAAGGCTGAAATCTGAGAGTAATTCTTCAGAATAAGGAAGTGGGTCAAAGCCAGCTGTTCCACTTTTCTTAAGATGATGCCAGAAATCTCACGAGTTTGTATTATTTAAAAAAGAAGAAAAATATTTTGTTACTTATCTTTGAAAACTACCTCAGATTAGCCAAATGCTTTTAAATGACAAGAGTAATTATCTTTTACCTATGTTTTAAGGTTTATAATTAAATGGCATCTAGGAGATTGGTGGTATATATTTCTATAAGGCTAGTCTTAACACTACTGCTTCAACTCAACTGCAGATATTTGTGGGAGGAAATATGTTCATTTGGTTTTGAGTTTTTATAGTCTTTGCACAGTGCCTGGCACAGAAATTCAGTAAATGTTAATTGAATTACATTTAGTGTGTGTGTGTATATATATATACATATATATATATACGCATGTGTGTGTGTTCATGTATACATAGATCTATATGTATATACATATACACATATATACAGAGATACATCTATACATGCATGCATATAAAAAATACATAAGACTACAATGTTTTCTAATCTACAGAGTAAAATATCCCCTTAATTCAAATCCCACACTATCTCACTGTTTTAAGGTCCCTGTTGCTTATACAGTCTTACTGTCTCATAGCAACATTCCTTCACCTTAGAGCATTTGAAGGGAAACCTGCCTCCCTCACCAACAGCCCCACCACCCTTCTGGGAAAAGGGTGACACATTTTTCCCACACCTACTTACACAGGAAGAAGACATACCTCTTAAATGTTGTAACACCTGATATTTAGCTTATAGGTCAGAGAACTGGGCAAAACGAAAGCCATTTCTGTCAAACCTAAACCTAATGAAATTCTATTATTTAAGGATATTTCATCACCCTACTACAAAATACTTTTCTATATATCCCAAATGAGAACACAGTAATTTCTTCAGTTAAATATAGTTTTGAAACTTAGTAACTTTTGCTCTTTTTTTTCCCTTTTTTAAATAAGCAAATGGTCATGGATCAGTTTTTGGATTTTTTGTTTTTTGTTTTTTCTGGGATTTGTTTTTCAAATCAGTCTTCATGGGCTCTGGAGTACATGAAATTCCTTGGATCCATTTTTGACAGAATGGGAAGAGTTCTTCTGAAGACCTTCAGATTTCTTTCAGCGCCTATTTTTGCTGTTCATCTGAAAATAGTGGTTTTGACAGCCAGCTTTGTCTCTGCTACCAACCCCATCCTACATCTCCATGACAATAGTCAGGAAGTCATTCACTTACATTTATGGAGGACCCATTGTGTGAAAGGAATTGCACCAAGAACTTAACAGGAAACAATCCATATGAGCCTCACCATTGAAATGTCCTATAATCACAGTGGTATTAAAGACAAATATATTCATGATATATGTGATACATGTCACTTTACTGACAGAATGAATACATATAAATATGCACATATTTATAAACACAACACATGCATCTAAAGATTTAGTTCATAATGTAGCACAATGGACCCCATGGTGACTACAGTTATATTATTTTGCATGACTTTGTAGAGAATTCGCTATAAAGAGGGCACTAACCAAATTAGAGATAGAATAAACTAGGGAAGGGAGGACTTACTATAATACTATGTTTACTCTAATATTATACATGAAAAAAAGATATCTTACCCATTTTTTACAGTATCCAGTCACTCATTTTCACAGTGGAAAGGACTTATAGAAAGATTCGCAAGGTGCATTAATGAATACAAAAGGGAAGGAAGGAAGGAAGGAAGGAAGGAAGAAAAACAATAGCAATCGAGAAAAACCAAAGCTTAAGTAAAAGTTCATCTTAGTTTGTACAATCAAGTAAGTTTTTGAGATTCACAATGTAAAATTGCCGGCTTATTTTTCTTTTCTACTACTTTTGAAGCATAAATGCATTGTGGAGATATTAACATTTCAATGAATCAGAATGGGAAGAAAGCTATCGTGTCAATCATGTAATTTTTATGAAATTATTCTGAAATTGTCTGAGGCAAAGGAAACGTGATCTAGCTGCTGGGGTGGCAAACAGCCCGCCACTGTTAGATAGCTCAAGTGCCACATCCTGGATCTTGTTAAATGTAACTCAATCCAGTCTATTTCAGCAGAAGGGTCTTTATTTTCATCCTGGCACTCCACTCTTAAAGTAGACTAAAGCTTAAGTTTGTTTAAAGCTACAACATGATTATTCCTATAAAATAATTAGTGACATTTGAACCACTTTCTGATAGACTCAATTTAGCGGGAGACTAAGTGGCTTTCCACATTTATTGAATTCACGTTTGAAAATGCTGCTTAAAACATTTGAAACACAGGATTTTTCAGGGACCTTCAGATTTCAGCATAGGTTTATACAACATCCTTCTCTTTCGAAAATATGCTTCACATATCCCACTGCTGATGACCAAATACATCTAGAAAGGTTTGCCTTAGACTGACACTTATGCCAAAATAGAAATTGTAACTATATTCAGATTGTGGTGATTATATTTTTGTATTTCATTATGTTTTAACCTCTGGCACTTATTGTGAAAAAATAAATATGAAAATAGGCTTATTTTGTAAATTAAGATATCCACAATTTATCTCTGAATCTAAATGATACTTGGTGGGTATCCATTTGTAGATTTGAGAAACCATTCAAAGATAGTCGTATAATATGAATCATTGTCATGTCTCTGCCAATGTATTTTAACAATGCTAATAAAAGTAAAGGGGAAATGTTCCTGTTGAAACTATTATAGTAAAACATTCCATTTGAATGGAAAATTAACTTCTTTACCAGCCAATCAAGATTCCCTTGTGTTCAGAAAACAGTGTGAAAGAAAACTCCTGAACAGTAAAAATACAAAAGACCCGCTGTTGACCTGAGAGGTAATGACTTAAAATAGAAATAGTAGCGGGAGATATTCCCATAATAGTTATACAGGTGTTTCACCTGTTGACCTAAACTTCTCTGCTTCCCAAAGTTAAGTACGACACTTATCTGGGAAAATAATTTGCTCTGAAACATAAATACTCTGTAACGCTTGAAGTTTGCAACTTAGGTTATTAAAACTCACTTGCATATTGAGGATTATTGCTTGTAGTGGGTCTTTTTTTTTTTTTCCATTTAAGGCTCAATTTACCATAAGAGATACAATTCTTTCTGTGTTGTGCAAACTGTGAAAGGTGGAGGATCTCAAATAAGCATCTGGCCAAGTGAGTCAGCAGCAATTTGTTAAGAAGCGAAATGCTTTTCTCCTAAAGTCTGCAGCTGTCCACAGTTGCAGGGCTGATTAGCAAATGGGACCTCAGGCATGTTAGTCTAAGTCAAGGTTTCTTCCTACTGTCTTCTCTATGCCTCCCATTGTCATTTAGATATCTTTTTCTCCTCCCCGTCTAACCTGGGCACTTGGTATGTAAATTTGGTGCATTTAAAATCTAACCTGTGATACTTAAAAGACAACTTTTCAACCCATAAAATTAATAGCAGCCTAGATCCTTCTTTCTTCTTTATCATTGACCTTCATCTTTTCTGTGCAGATTCTCAAGGGGTTGTCTTTTCTTTCTTTCTTTCTCTCTTTCTCTCTTTCTCTCTTTCTTTCTTTTCCTTAAAGAGTTTATTGTCAAGTTGGTTTCCATATAACACCCAGTGCTTATCCAACAAGGGCCCTCTCCCATGCCCACCGCCACTCTCCCCCACCCCCATCAGCCTTGAGTTTGTTCTCAGCATTCAAGAGTCTCTCATGGTCTTTTCTCTCTCCAAGATGGCGTTTTAGAATCACTGGTGTGTTTCTGAACAATATTGACATGGTGCTCTGGCTGCTCTTCTTTTTTTAATTCTGATGCCCAGACGTTTGGCCCAACTCTTGAGAGTGCAGAGCCTGACTCCGTGGGGTGCCGACGCAGAAACTTGGCCTTGGAACTCTGGTTTCCTGGAGGTTCTTATGTGGGGCAAAGCCAGATGTTATATCTGATTCAATCCTAACAGGCATTGGGAAGAGGGGGATGATCAACTTCACTTCCAGACAAAGAAACAAAATTTTCAATTGTATTGCTACTACTTGTGGTCTTGGGCTTTAAACACACGTATCATGTCTTGTATAATACACACGTTTTCACAATTGTGGTGACTTTCTGAGAGTTTTATAACCACCATTCTTAATTTTAAAATAAAAAAAATGAGTACTTACTGCCTGCCATTTGAAAACACTATACATTTGAAAACCCCATTAGAATGCTCATTTCAATTAGCATCTATATTAGCAACATACTGTAATTGCTTGCAGGCTAAGGAAATCTGAAGAGAGGTCTTTAATCTGAAAAGAAACACATACTTGTATAATAATTATAACAACAACAACAACAAAACTGTGGTATTTTCTATGCTTTGAAGGAGAAGCCAGAAATATTCTAATTCATGACCTGTAATATTATATTAGCATTTTATATTTATTTTTTGTTCCAAATTGTTACTTAAAATTTCAGTTAGTTAACATGTAATGTAGTATTGGTTACATTAGCAGCATTTTAAATGAGCAAATTAGATCTCTCTGTAATGCTAAAGTCTACACTCCGATACATTATTAATAAAATAGCATGGAAAACTAGTGCAAATAAATTATTTCTACCAAACTATTTATTAAAGTTGTGAGATTTGGGGGCCACGGTATTTTAACTATCTAGCATATATTTCCCCTGACACATTAATTAGTGAATTAATTCATTAATTAATAGGTTAATCTTTGTTCTATGCCAAATGTTATGCTGAGCACTGAAAATATAACTTTAAAGTTTCTGTTCATTTTGAGATGAGAGTGTACTGAAGAAACTTATTAGAATATAAGGTAGTAAGAGGTATAATAGATATAAGCACACACCATTGATTCATAGAAGTGACAGCTCCCATAATACTCATAAAACATTGTGAAAATCATGCAAGGCCTTTCCTCTGTTTCTTTTTTTAAAGCAATCTTATATCCTGAGTCCCAAATGCAAAATCCTGATATAGGCAGATTAACTTTAGAGGAATACAATAGCCTATAATCATAAGTAATCCAACCAAATATGTAGACAATCTGTCATCAGCCAGAGTCTTCCACAGTAACAAGGAAGATAGTATACAAGGCATAAAAACAGATACAGGATTTGACAAAAAGAAAATAGGAGTAGAACTATATTTCAAATAAATAAATAAATAAATAAATAAAAGCACCCTATGCCAAAATAAGTACAGAAAGCTTTGTAGACAGTTTTTATGCTTGGTGATAGAAAGTTAACAAAAAGTAAAAGACAAATTGCCATTGGTTACTTGGAACACATATCACTAGTCTCAGAAACAACTTGCAATTTGTTTTTTAAGTCACGAGGATTGACATCTATGTGCTTCTCAAAATTCTGTTGAATAGGTGGATAAATACAAAATAAAGAATGCAAGAAACACAGTAAGTAAAATGTTTTCAAAGGTGACTGGAGTTGAGGGTAAAGAGGGAATATATTTCAAATCGCATCTTGGGAGCCGTGGTGGGTTGGCTGGGTTACACGCAGCCGCAGTCACGTATAAACTCATGCTGACCGTCTGAGAAATAAATAGATACGCATGTTAAGATCGAGTCATTCAAATTCAGTTTTCCAGTTTCTCGAAGCATTTTTATTCTGGCTTCCCAAAATTGAAATAGGTTTCACAGCATAATTAAATTTGCAGTAATTATTTAATATGTCAAAATGAGATCACCAGACTGATTCTATAAAAAAAAAATCAAATGTCATTTCTACAAATTTACACAATGAGAAACACACTCACTTATTAAAAACTGTAAGTTGAAGAAAACAGTGGTTTTTTTCTTCTTATGTATAATCAGCACATTATTGCAGTGAGTTGCTAATAAAGCTTTAGTTGAGATAATAAGAGTTAAAAAATTGGTGAGAATACAATTTTATATAGTGGACATTATTTTTATGTCTCAAAAGGAACTTTATAAAATTAACTCTGTTAGATGTTTGGGGGCCTTTAAAGTGCTTTACAGAAAGCACTTTTGAAAAACAAGTAAGGGACTAATCACATTGTCATTTAAGTCCTCCAGTCAAACCATTTTCAACTTAGATCTGTAATTTAAGAAGAGTCAAGGCTGGGCATTTTGGATGCTATTTCTCTTCTCATTGATACAGCAGGCATGAGCAAATGAATTTATGTTGACTGATTTTCAAAGAAATGTATCCTATGGATGTGCCCTGCGGGAAAATGGGGGAAGATTTGAATTTTCTTCATAAATCATAGATTAATAATAATAATAAATTGTTAGCTAATAAACAAGGCATTTCTTAATCTCCCTCATAAGGTGACAGCTGCTCCTGTAGCCAACACAGTGAAATGAAACCTGGCATATAATTCTAACCCCGCCCCCACGCCGCAAAACAGAAAATGGGGGATGCATAGACTGGACAAATGGTATTTAACTCTTGAGGTAATACAGAATAAGGAAGAAAATTATTGAAGTCTTCTCTTCTTAACTTTTGCAATTTAGAGAAATCTGTGTCCTTGAAAAACCAGAGTGCACTGTAGATTTTGAGTCACCATCCGCCTAACAGTTGGGTTTGCCATTATAATAAACCCTTTTAAAGAACTTTAATTCCAGGTTACAGCATTTCTGTTCTCTATCGTTATCAGTTACAAACTCTTTAAAAACTTTTTTTTTTTAAAGGAAAAGGTCTCTTCCTAGAATAGAGAGATTTTAGGAAACTTAACATCTGAGGTGAAACAGTCTTTTCAGTGGGTAACAAAGGGAGACTATATGCATGGACTTTGCCTGAGTCAGATGTAAAGTAATCTTTGAAACGCTACAGCCTAGTTTCTTCTTCTTTTTTATTTAATACAGATCTGCTTATTTATTTATTCAGTGGGAAGTTGTGTGATATGCATTTACTGAAAGCAAATAATTAATAACTCCATATTCCGAAGCACTCCACAGCCAACCTGCTCATTTCATTTGTATTCCATGGATGCCTCATTTTTTCCTCCTCACTGCCTAGCCTGTACTGATCAGTATTAACAATGGGATTTTTGTCTCACTTGAAAACTTTCTTGTTTCATTTGAGTTGAGGTGGAGACACACACACTTACAAAAAAAAAAAAAAAAGGAAGGAAGGAAGGAAAAAGCAGGTATTTTGCTATTGTCATTGTTTTGTGATTTCAATATGTTAATATTCAGGGACACTGCATTCCCTTCTCAGCTAACCTGATAAAGAAGCTGTAAGTGACGACAGGCTTCTTAAATAGATGGTGAAGGAAAACTCCCCTGGTTAAAACATTTTAAAATATTGATGGATTTAAAAACATGATGCATTTAAGAAATCAAAAGAAAAGAGACCGGAAAAAATGATAATTCATGTTTCTAATAACTGGAGTTTAGCCACTTTTGGCAGCTCTGATAATAACCATAAACAAAATTTTATGCCTCCCTTTTTTTGGTCACTCTTTTCCATCCCCCACTCAAACCTGATAACCCAATAAAACTCACCTACCAGCTGGATGAAATCAGATTCTCAAGGAAAGAGAACTACCACCTCACTTTACCATTAAAGAACTTCTTCTATAATTTCTGATACCCTTAATTGTCTGAACTCTTCTTGAAATCTACAGCCACAAATAATGTGACTGGCTGGTTTCTGGTCTCCTGCATTGATCTAACATTTATCATTTCAATTCATTTGAAAAACAAGGAGGTGTTGGGTTTTTTTTTTTTTTTTGAGTCTCCATTTACCTCAAAGTATCATGACCACTGATGTCGCAAGGGAAGACACAAAACTTATTTTTTCCCTCAAACTGTTACAAAATCATGCCAGAAGAGGGATGAGCTTATTTTCCTCAAATCTCTATTCATGAGGGAGGGGAGGGGGGAGGGGCCTAAAGAGTGAGGGAAGAGTTAATGCTTCCCTAGAGAGTGAATTCCCCTTGCCTTTTACCAATTCCTCTGCTCAACTCCTGCATTCACATTTTGCTTATACTAAAAGCATTCACAAGGGTCAGATTATGAAAAGTTTAACTTAATTTCTTAAATACTGCTTTTAACCTGCCACCCCCAGCTCCCAGTGACTACTGCAGTAGTTCTTGAAGAACTATCATTTTCAGCTAGAACAAATAATGCATCAACTATTTAGTTTGCCCAATTAATAAGATGTCTTCTGATCTTCTAAAGAATGTTTTCACCCACACAATTTTTTTAGAAAAAGAAGAGGTTTCAAATTCCCTGTACCAGAAAAACCCTCATTAAAAATGAATTTCCAGCATGAGATGTCAGAGCACGGACAAATGCTCGACTCTGACATTTGCTATAATTCTGTTGATCACAAGCCTTTCTCATAGAGCAAGGAAGGATCCCTTGAAGAAGAAAAAAAAAAGAAAAAGCAGATGTTATATGGAAACTAATATCATTTTTTTACATGACTCAGTTGAATAACACCTTGGGAAGAGTACTGAAAATTTGTTTTTAGTATTGGTTTCCTTCTTGGTGGGGTTTCTTCGGGGAACTGATTAACCAACTCATTCAAAACTTCTTAACTCAGTTATTTCTTTTAAAGAGGTCATCTACTTTTGCCAGTGGCTCAAACTTGGGGGCAGTACTCTATCTAACCACAATAAAACAGGGGGTAGAGTGGAATTACAGGGATACAGGGAGAGGCAAGCGTGTTTGCTAAAGAGTACCATAACTTCAAGTACACTTAATGCACTAAATTTTTAAATACACCTGAATTATATTTCTCCTTCTCTTCTTTAATGCACAAACGTAGGAAGAGTTTTTACTTACAGCTCCCAAAGAGACCCAGGGTATCTATAACCTGGGGAAGTACTTGGAATGCCACCTCACAAATTAGAAAAATCATTTCTGCCCTTAAATTACAATGTTTGTTCTTATCCCAATTTATTTCATCATAAATAAAATATGGAAAGTGGGCCTTTAAAAAATATCGCATTGGTTTTATCTAGTGCATGAAAAGATCAAAAATATTATTTCCAATGGAGAAATGCTTTGATATGGATTTTCCATGACTATACAGGTCTTGTGTGAAAAACATAATGTAACCAACCTGTTGGAAAGCCAGAAGTGCTGTTTCTCTAGAAAATCAAGCACACCACCCTTGAAACTATAACTCTTCCTTGAAAGTCTTTGTGATCCATCTCATTATGGAGTGGGGTTAAAAACTACTAACTGATTTGACAGAAATCTATACATCAGCATGATCATCATATTGAACGCCTGCAGAAATCTGACTCTGTAATAAGAATTCATCACATCTGAGAATTTGAAATTTAAAAACGCAGTAGGGATTCAGTTGCAAGTGAAGTTAATTATGGTGCATGCTTATAGATTGCAGGTTAGAAAGTCATCGAAAATAGAGACAACTTTCAGAAAAAAGCAAAATAGGGTTTTTCACTTAAGTCTTAAATAAAATTTAACGTTAAAAGGTCAGTATAACATGTCTGCCTTTTAAAGAGTAGTAAGTGATGCACTAACATCAGTGGCTAAGGAGACAAATGCAGCAGGCTTAATCATGCAGGCCTTCAGCCCCTGATTGCAAGAATAGGGAATCATGTTCCTTGGTGGGGAGGGGGGAGGTGAATCAAAATTCACGTTTCACACATATAGTCAGATTTTGAAAAGTTCTGAAAAACAGCCACCCAGGTCGACCCCTTACCTTGTTTCTACCTCATGTGAGAAATAAGCTTAACTTTGATTATCCTTCACGTGTTTGAGAATAAAAGAAAAAAAGTTGAAAACAACTCTAAGTCAAAGACTTTGAAACAGGTAGAAGTATAAGACTCTAGACGCTTTTGTATTTTTCACACATGTAGTTTCTTTTCTTTTTTTTCAAAATTACAGTTAAAATATCTATGCATGACTACACTTTTCTATTATTTTATAATTTAATGAGTCTAGCACAGTTATACTTATCCAAAGAATTTACTGTGTTCACACATTTTAAATTTTAAAAATCTAGAGATAAGCAAATGTGAATGTGAATTTATTAAGCTTTCAAACATTTGAAGAGGCACAAAGATCATATAAAATTTAGAGGGTAAGAAAAATGTCAAATATAAATAAACATAGAAAAGTGTTTTTTAAAATGATGTGTGTATATCTAAACATGGAGTATCTGTGCTACCAAATTCCAGACTTCAACATTAATTTAAATTACTTGTTTTACAAAATTAAATAACTCTGTCCTGATTTTGTGGTTCAAAATCCAGATTGAATGTCTTTCTTCCCCATGGAGTCAATTCTGATCCTCTTTTATCTGAATCTTACCTACAGCCTTTCATTTTTCCTGGAACACATCAAAATGTTTCAGAATTAGACATTACGCAAGTGAAATGGATACATTTCTAAATTTGCTTATCCTGTTTAGTTTTGACAAATATAAACTTGTTCCCCTGCTCTAGGTAACAAGAGCTAGAGAAAAATATTTAAAGACATTTAAGATATATTAATGAAAATGGAGCAACTATTTAAAGTTTTTAAACTAATTATATGTGATATTTCAAAAGGATAATTCATTAGTCCAATCCTCTAAATAATCCCAAAGTAACAGGAATTCCTCTGTAGAATAAATGTCTATAGAGAGTAATCCACGGAAGACAGACAAGCCTCTTGTCATTTGTAGCCTTAATCCATTGCCTAGAGCATGAAAAGTGCTCAGGATAACAACTGTGGGAATCAGTAAAATCAACATTATTTTTGGATTTTATTTTCTTAACAATACTGACTGATCAATAGGCTTGCGGAAACTGACAAATACAATACGGTCTGTTTGATGAATCAATCTAGTGAAGTGGAGAGAATCCATCCACCCCTTCCCCCATCCTCCCTCCTTTAAATCCTCTTCACCCTCTTCCTCCTCCTCCACCCATCCACCCCTCACTTTTCCCACCCCCCAATACACACATAGAGACAGAGATAGAGGGACAGACAGAAGGAGAGAGGGAAAGAGAGAGATGCTTTACCCCTATTGGTATGTAGACATTAAGTCATTAAAGCTGTAGTGGCAATGCTTAGATCATTTTTCACAGGAACCCTAAGCCACTTGCAGTAAGTGTTTATGTTTTTGATTGCAGGAGACTCACCCTCTTCTTTCAGTGGAGAAATTTCCATACTATTGAAGTAGGTTCTCTATTCTGTATTTCAATTGCTTGTGTCCGATGGGTGGTAGGTAGAGCAGGGAGAGTTGAGGAGTAAGGAAGGGAAAGTTCTGTCCTACTAACTTTTATATATCCCAAAGCCCAAAATCCTATAAGGACATCAGCTTTGGGGAAAATGGAAAGGAAAATAGAAGAGGAAATTGAAACACCGCAGACAAAATGTCTATTTAGGAAAGAAGTAGTGGCGTGTGTATGACTGCCTGAACACATGCATTTGTGTGCGCAGAAAATTTAGTAACCCTCCACCAGCTCACGAAGACACAGAGATATCATCTTTATGTTGGTCCTTGACACTCAGCAGGGACTTTTGTGAACTTTGTCGTCTTCCTCTGCCCTTTAAACCAAAACTAAGGAAGTGGTTTTAATTAATGAGATGTGATGCATTAACAATGTTAGCCAGAGCATTCCAGAAGCTGGAAAACCATGGATGTTTTTAAATTCTGAGTATCCTTTTGAGTTGTAATTTATAATTCTCAGTGGACCTATATTTGTCTTGACCTGATTGTTGAAATGGGCTTTACTAGGAATTTCTTCAGTGAAATTGCTGCGGGGCGGGGGAAGGGGGTAGTTGAGCCAAGGGGGTTTCTTGGGAAGAGGGAATGCTCTCTAACAAGGCTTTAAAACCTTCAGTGGTTAAAGTTATAATGGTGAAAAGATATACATATATGTACATATGCATATGTGTATGTAATCGTATGTATATATATATACGCATGCATACATGCATATAAGGTACAAGTTCAAAGGAATTATATAATGAGTTATAAATTATGTAGGTAGCAGAATTCAGATTTTTTTAATCAAAATTGCACCTAAAAATGGCTATAAAACAACGCGTGCCTTGGGAAGTAAATTTATAGCTACATGCCTTTCACAGGCACGCTGGAGGGTTCTGCTCCCGGCTCTAATCTCTAGGAGATGTTTTTTGCATGTGTTGTGTGACAGGAGGGGAAGGGAAGGGGAGTGGGTTGAGCTTGCCTGGTCTCCCATTGTCAGCCAGTCTAGTGAGTGTTGGGAAAACCTGTCTGTGGGATCTTGTGTCATCTCTCCCTACATGTGTACAGGAAAAGTCCGCGCCGCTCAGGGTTCCTCTCTCTCTCTCTCTCTCTCTCTCTCTCTCTCTTTCTCTGTTTCCCTTTCATTCTGCTTCCCCGGAGCCGAATGAAGCAGAGAGCAGGATTAGAGTCCGCCACTGGCTATCAGAAGAGCCCAGATAAAAGGAACTGCTTCTTAAGCACCACTGCAGCAGCCTTGTTCNTTTTTTTTTTTTTTTTTTTTTTTGGAGGGTTTGAAGTTTCTGTGCTTCAGTGACTGTTACAGAAGAAGAGGTGTTAGTGTTGCCGTGAGGTCTTGATTGTCTGCATTTATGAATGAAACTGACCTAAATCACCTGTTACCTCCAGTTTCCAGATTGTTTGAACTTCTCTGGCCGCACAATACAGGAGGGAAGGCAGAAGCAGCCCAGGCACCTCCAGCGTCTGCAGCATGGGCTGGTTCGCCAGGATTGTCTGTCTTTTCTGGGGAGTAGTACTTACAGCAAGAGCAAACTATCAAAATGGGAAGAACAATGTGCCAAGGCTGAAATTATCCTACAAAGGTAAATCTTTATTTTTCTTTTANGCCTTCTCATTCCTTGAACTCCCTCCCAAGCCAAATCATGAAACCCTTTAGTTTAACCTGGGAAACCTATGTGATCCTGTGTGTCTTTCTGAGATGATTTAAACACTTTTTTATAAAAGCATGTCTCCTGTTTGATATATGACAATTTAAATGCAAACAAAGAACATTTAATCACATTTGCAGAGAAGAGCTGAATGCCTGGGTAAATGCTGATCTGTGTATGCGATCATATGTTCTGTTAATTTTTCTGACTCTACTTCTATTAAAATATCTTTTAAAAGCGCTGTGGCAAAAATAGTCTCTTTGTAGAATGCCTCACCTATAGTAATTGTTGTGATAAATTGTATTTTCTTAGTTTGAGGCACTAAATGGTTAATCGTCATCATGAATATTCAGTTTGTTCAAATCTGACAATCAGATGCTTAACATAAGCAGTAGATCATGGTTTGCCAAGAGAATATAAACTGGAGGGAACAGACTAGTTTTTCCACAGTGTGTTATGATTGTACAAAAGGCTGTGTATTTGGCTAATTGGTGTAAAGCTAAAGCCTTTGAAATATAATGTTGTTTAATTCCATATGTACTTCAGTGAGAACTGAAGGAACATTACTTTCTGGTTGTAGAGCTAGTTGTGTGAACTTCCCTTCAAAAAGAGTTTAAATTTAAGAAAGAAAAAAAGCTTCAGCACATGATTGCTAGTACTTTATTTGGTTACAGCTTAATGCAAATGCTTGGTTTTTAATGAGGATTTTAAAGAAATATTTGTTCTGCATTTGTTCACATAGATTTTATAGATAGTTGTATAAAACATGCTAACATAGATTGAAAATAATATATATAAAAAACTTTAAATGAAAAAGAATGTTTCTATAACTGAGGTGTTAGTAAAATGGAGTTGGAGATTAAAATGTTTTAACTCCAGTACTTCTACTCCCTAAGGTGTTGCTTTCTTAGGATTCTCAGATTTCGGGAATTGGGGGTGGGGCAGTGGGAGGCTTCAATTATATTCTGTTTTTAGCCTATAATGTGAAAGAAAATCATTGAATCAATCTGTAGAGATGTCTGTCTGCTGCACATTGTTCTTATGCCAGAAACATATTCTTTAATTTTCACATGATGGGGAACATCTCTTTCTGAATGCTCTAGTGTGAATGAGGATCACAAATAGGAAAGAGAGATGTAATTTTCACACTTTGGATTAGAAAATTCAACACCTATTAAATGTGTTTATTTGGAATTAATACTTGCTAGATAAAATACATTGGATTGAAAGATACATTTATTTTTGGCATCATAGTTTCTTGGTTATTAAGATGGGAATGGATTTAAGGTATTAGCAAACAGAATTGCAATTGTACTCGTCATGCAAGATTCTAAAACATTATCATATAGCCATGAAATATTTAATTAACTATTCTATCTATCTCTAGCAACTGTCTTTAAGTTATTTTTATAGAATATGATATTATGGCATGTGTATTTTCCTCAGTTTTTGCTTTCTATTTCCATTCTTTGGGAGGATGGCATAAATAATTTTTAGGTTGATGGTCAATTTTATCTAAGTTTATATGCCTATGAGTAAGTTTCACATGCAAGTTTAATTCTTGAAGATGTAAATGGCTATATGCTATAACGGTAGAGTAACAAAGTTGAAACATGAAACACACTTTAAAAATCTACTGGAGATACTGGCCTAAATGCTAAATAAGTTGTAAAATAAAGAAGAATTGGGAATTATATATATTTTACAAGAATTTTATTTCCATGGTGGTTGAATACTCTCCATTATAGAAGAGGTACCAGGTCTTTCTATATACAAACAGATAACATTTAATCAGAACAGTCCTTTGATATGTGTGTAGGCTTTAAACTTGTCTGAGGAAGTAAGTTGTATAAACTGACAATATGCAGCTATATGACACTATCTTTATAAACCCTTTTTAGAAGTGGCATCCATTAGAATTATTCCGCTTTTCTTTTCATCAAAAACTGCTCTACACCTACCTAAGAATTCTATTGATATACGTAGGGCTTGGCAATTTGGTAAAATAAACTGTGAAATGAACAACAAAAACAAGAAGAAAAGGAATGGCCCAAGCAATTTTTCTTCTGTCATTTTATTGGTCTGTCATTACCTTTTTACCCCTATATGTACACTTGTTTTGCCAAAGCAAATGCCTGGTAGCCAATTGTCAGTACTTTGTTTCTAAACTATGATAGAGATTTTTTTTTAGCTCCTTCTTTTTTCTCCTTAATTAGATGTCAAACACGATTAAAACATCCACTGCTTTGCCCTTAAAAATATTCCAGCATGATTCATGAAGAGTTAAATCCCTGCCAACCCTAATTTCCCATGGTCACTTGTTTTCAAAGATCCACCATTAACTCTCTCATTGCTCAGGTTGCCAAGACAAAGTTTCAGGCAATCACTGTGCTCACTTCCTACTTGTCATCTTGCCTAGTAGGAAACGAAAGAGATTTGATACGTTAAATGAGAAAGAAAAAGAAGAACAAGAAGGCAGCCTTGATAGTGGATGCACATATATATCTAATAAGGTACCTCTTTACTTTCTAGGAAAAAGGGATTGAATAGATGTGTTCAGGACCATCTGGAGAAGTGATAATATTAGAAAAATGGGGTATGCTGGCTTTTCCTCTGAACCAATCTGATTTAGAATCCTTGTGGGGGAAGCAAATGTGAGAACTCTGTAAATCTCAGCAGTCACATACAAATTATCCTCAAGAAACATTCACTCGGAGATACTTTTGCCTTCCTTAAATGTATGTAATATAGTTAAATGTTAAAATGCTTCTTTTTTAAAGTTGATGTGGAACTGTTTATTTCTCCTGCAAAACTAGTCAGATTTCACTTTTCTCATGAAATACCAGACTATCATATAATCTTCCTTTTGGAATGTGTGGTGCAATGAAGACTTCAGCAAAACCTATGGAAATCACAAGGAAATAAATTAGGTTTGGGGTTTTAAACAACTGACAAATGTTCCATCACTCAATGAGCTTTTCCAGGACATTGTGTGCTCCAGTTTTAGTAGAAATCAAAGACACATGCAAGTCTGAATGTGATGGTTATCATGTGAATCCAAAGGTTAAATCAATGCCTTTAACTTTACTTTCATAGGGAGGACTTAGCAAATAGCATTTAAAAAAATGTTTGAAAGACTTTCTTTTCAGAGTTTGTAGATTTTTGCCCCCAGAGTTGTTTAATTATTGTTACAATGAGATTATCAGTTCAATCAAAATTCTCACACGTGTCTTCCTGATATTGGAGGAAAATATTTAATTAAAAATTTATAAAATACAATTTGCAAAAGCCTTTTTATTTCCCATTGCTCAATGCTTTATGATTGCTTCAAATTTAATTAGTATGAATTATTTACCAATTAAACTTGTTGACTTTTTAGAGATTTTTCTTCACTTTTACCAGAATACAAAGAAACACATCCATATATATATATATATAGATGTGTATACATATGAATATATGTATATATATGAATGACAAAACTTTATGTTAATACCTGATAGGGGAGAAAAGCAATCCTGACAAGCTACAATACAATTGTTACCAGTTAACAATGACATTCCTATTTTATACTATGTATGTATTTATTTATTTTAGAGTGGGTGTGATCTTTTGGGTCCCATGAAAAGTCCCCGTGGATATATCAAGAATTTACATGCTTGTATAGGATGTAAAATGTCTTATCCTGATAATTTCCTCGCAGATAAAATGATAAGTATCAATTAAAGGTAGAGGAAAATATATATATTATATAGTGTATATTTATATATTATATACAATATGATATATTTATATATGTTTAATATATATTCACACACAATGCAAAGAAGTTATAAATTCTTTGCAGTATCTTTTCTCTTATAGTCACTGCATATTTAACATCAGGTCTTTGACTTGCTGATTCTTATTTCACATGGCCTTTTCTTCTCAAATTTCTATTAACTTTAAAAATCATATTTTAATTCTGAAATCTTCAATTTCAGCATACTGAAAACTAGAAATTTGTATTCACCACTCAGAAAAAATATACTCTGGAAAAATAATAAAAAATAAAATAAAACAAGATGCTCAGTTACACATCTTGTGATCCAGTGCTGGTCAGATCACATGAGGGCTAGTGAAAGTCTCCAATTTGGGGCTTCTCTGTTTAAAGCCACCAAGGAGACTGGCCTTTGAAATAATAATTTATACAGTGTAGCATTTAGCTAGCAGAAAACTAACTGATACCACAAAACCATGCCATGTAAAATTCTAGCCCACCAAACCTTGATAATGATATTCAATCATTATTAGCTCAAATAAACATGAATACTGAAGAGAAAATTTTTCCAGTTATAACTTTTTTATGTTGGTACTTCTCTTCATATAAATTATTTACAAGACTCCATTACTGACAGTGATATAAAATACCTGGATATTTAGGCAACTAAATAGATGTATAAATCTGTCATAACTAATTTTTTTGTTTTCTTTCTTTTCATTCATATATAAATCAAAGAACTTAATTAACACATATGCGGGGATTTGGAGCCAGTTATATTTAAATTTTATATTCAAACATCTATGCAAATGAATGATCTATCAAGAACAAATTTAACTAAAATTAATTAATATGCTCACGTATGTTCCTAGTAAGGAAATAAAACTGTTGCTTGCTGAGCATAATCTACTTATGCTTAGTGTGACTATCTAATTGTAGTTCAAAAATGTAGGTTAAATAACGTACAGTGTTATCAGCAGTAAGAAATTGTGTGGTTTAACATCTTATCCCAATTTTTCTCATTCAAACTTCAGTGACACACCTGCATGTCACTAGTCAAAAGGTCAAAATATCACACCTTCTCATGCTTTGGAGAATTTTGTATTTAAAGTCAGGACTGTGCTAAATAGAATTTATATTACCATTGTTCTAAAACCGTCCAGATAAAACAGTACTCAAGTACATTTTTAATCAATCATTATCTAATAGCATTCACTTCCAAAGTCATGATATGATATCATGGAGAGTTACATATTGATTGATTGAGACATTGCACTTATCACACCTTTATGAAAAAAATCTATGATAAGATGATTTATTAGTACAAAGTCATAGGTAAAACCTCCACAACTCGTGGCAGTATCTAAGTTTAGTGCATGCAGTGAAAGCTTATTTTAAAAAGACCAGCAGCTGTAAACATAAATTAGAACAAGTGTGAGTCTTGGGATGGATTTTACCCCTCATGACTTCTAAGGTGCTATTTAAAGGAATTATCATGATTTGCAGTTCTGTGCTTCCACTAATAGGTGGCACTAGCAATGTGTGACAGCTCTTTCATTAGTTTGGAAATGGGCAGGCTGCTAGGATAAATATACACAGAGTAATGTGTGGAGGCCAAGCTTGGAAATACTGGCACACGAGTCAGGAGATGTAACATGCACAAAACAGAAGCCTCGGTTAAAATGCACTTTGCGAGAGATTTTGATGTGCTCTTTGCATACATTTATTGGTATATTTTGACCCTAGAAAAGTAAGTGGTTATAAGTAAATACATAGATTTTTAACTTAAGACTTTACATGTGAAATTGGCCTGTAAAATGTGAAACAAAATGAGTGAAATAGAAGTAACAATCAGAATGATGAGAGGATAGCTTCATGTGTCTCCGTGCATATTAAGTATTTTATCTATATCCCTATATATACATTCATATATATATATATATATGTGAATTTAAGTCTGACTCAAAAAACATTCAAAACAGAAATGATGCAGACTGCTTGTGGCACATTATTGCCATCGTTCATAATTGGAGAGTAGCTACTTGAGACGGTAAAATAAAGTTTAGGAAATCACATTCAGTATATTTTTAAAAGTGACTCCTTGCGATTTGTAGGTTGTTTTAAATTATTATCATAATTAAACATATGGAAGAATCAATAAATTTTATCTGACACAAGCAAGCCTGAATGTCTCCAGTTACTATCTCCTTCTATTGCCAAGATATAAACATCAGTATAAATAGGGAATTCACACACTATTTCCAAACAGTAACAAAGCTGGACTCTGTCAAACCCAGGATAAGAAAATATACAATTTGCACTTCAATTAGAGAATGAAGATAAGCAAAAATAAAATTCTGTTGATAAATAGGAAGAATAATTCGATCTTAGTATTTCCTAGAAGCTTAGCGTAAAACTTACGGAGACCACAAATTTAGGGAATCTTGTCAGCTCCTAAATGAGTCATTAAACCTGCACCTCCAGGTTTCCTTTGCTTGGAGAGAAGTGAAGTGGGAAAAAGTGGTGACCAAACCTCATAGTAACTCATTTTGTTGCCAAAATCATAAACGTGTCTTTTGATAAAATATAGCATCAGCCGCTTGAGTCTTCATCAGCAAACTAAACAGGGCTTAGTTCTGTTGAAGATGTCAAATGACTTCTTTAGTCCATAAAATGACTTCAGTGGATTGTGGGTCGTCTCTCTTGTGACAGGCTGTGAGGTCTTCAAGGCCAGATCTATTCTTTTTCATCCTTAGGCTCTAGACAGCTGGCACAGTCACTTGTTGAGCAATTCGGGGCTTCCTTTGACACACTTTGTTTTTTTAAAGCCTTATTAGTGAGCACAGAAAGAATGCACAGGTGTAATAATCAATTCATCACAAGTGAATTGTGCATTGTAATGTGAAGTAAGCTTGTGCTAAACACTTCCCAGCACAGTTGATGCACTTAGAAACGCACCAAGAAGGTTATCTGGGAGGCTCAGTCAGGTGAGCATCCAGCTCTTGATTTCGGCTCAGATCATGATCTCAGGGTCATGAGATTGAGCCCCATGCATGGGGCTCCCTGCTGAGCGTAGAGCCTGCTTAAGTTTCTCTCTTTCTCTCTCTCTCTCTCTCTCTCTCTCTCTCACCCTCTGCCCCTTCATACTCTTGTGTTCACTTTCAATATGATACAATACAATACAATACAATACAAATAAAAATAAAAGCACTAAGGGTATGTCAAGAGTGTCTCTTCCACAGGCAGTATCTCCTCTGAACCAAGCCTATTTCAGGCAGGACT
Source organism: Crocuta crocuta (assembly GCF_008692635.1). Lineage (NCBI taxonomy): Eukaryota > Metazoa > Chordata > Mammalia > Carnivora > Hyaenidae > Crocuta > Crocuta crocuta. The sequence continues at coordinate 293,411 of NW_027529171.1, read as the reverse complement.
GAATCACAAAGTTTCTGGGTCATCCTTACTTGCAGGCAAGTAAGACATGAAGAATATACAGTAACAATACACACATCTTGTAAGCTCCTAGGAACCAGGTCAAGGAGTTGTTTCATTCCTTTGGAGGAACACCCTGATTTTTCTCATAATCATGTCTCAATACACATAGCCAGAAAAGAAAGTGAGTGAGGCAGCTCTAAAACCCCATGATGGCTAAAAATAAGAGACCTCATCCTCAGGCTCATTGTATCTGAACCTTTTGTAGAACAAATCCATTCTACCAAACGAAGCTGAAAGCACAATCACTTAAAAGTTTGAATGGATTGTATTCTGCTATCCATACTTTTGAGAGAAGACTGGCTTTGTTATCTGACAACTTGCTAAGATTATTATTGCACAGGCTTTCTTGCTTCCTCTTATCTTTGACTCCACTACATTTCTTAGTCCTCTTATAGGTGAAGTTGATGTTTAGAATATAAATATGGAATTGATGTTTAGAATACAAATTAGTTTATAGTGCTGGATGTTAAATTCTTATAAAATATGTTAGGATTGTGACACAGTAGAAGTAGTAACAGGAAAGGACAGGAGCTTGACTACCAGGAGTGCCGTATGTACAAATCATAGCTATTAATTGACATTAAAAAATAATTAAGGTCGAATTCCAACCATTGATGAATCCATTTGGGGAAAACCAGACAAGGTTGTTTACACCTGAGGTCAACTCCAAAGTAGACAAGGACTTGTGAAACTTCATCAGATGTGTTAGAAATTTTAATTTTTTATATTCAAATTTGAAGTTTCAAGAAAATAAACTCTGCTCTTCGGTGATAATCCTTTAGAATAAGTTTAGGAATGCCTGGGTGGCTCAGTCAGTTAAGTATCCGACTCTTGATTTTGGCTGAGGTCGTGATCTCATAGTTGTGAGACTGAGCTCTGCATTGGGTTCAGTGCTGAGCATGGAGCCTGCTCAAGATTCTCTCCCTGTCTCTCTGCCCCTCCCGACCCCCAGTGTAATTGTACTTCCAGATTATATAGAGATGAAGAACTACGTAAATCAACGTGTTTATAACAAATGTAAGAAAAGTTACATTCAAGTCGTTGTTTTTCTAAATCGTATCATGTTTAATTGGGAATTGTGGAAAGCGGAATGCTGAGAAATAGTAGGGAGATTTCTCCCTTTGCTTGAGGTTAGGTCTTGGGCACTTCAGAAATGGCTATCATCTTCTGTCCTTTAAGTTTGATCTTCCCAGCGCAACCTCTATAGTACAACGCTGTTGTCTGGATTTCTCTGTTCTCCCTAAAGTGTCACTACTCTAGCAAGTTGCTAACCTGCCTCTTTCCATGGCCCTTCCATTGAGCCTTCTCAGCATGTTGGCTCCAGGACATAGTGTTTAGTGTCTTGCTTCCACTTGAATGCACACGTGTTTCCACTCTCAAGTCTTTCCACCTGCAGAGTGAAAGGTGTGAGCAAGACACAGATCCCTCTGCTGCCCAACACAAGAGCCCTCCATCTTTCCAGACTTGACGTATTTAATAATATAGAATATATTAAACATAATATTTATAACATCTGATTATGGACACCCTCCCCGCCCATCCTCTGCACCTGTCTTTGACCTAGAAATAGTCTTCATCCTGTACCTTCTTGTGCTATCCAAATAAATCTAAGTGAAGACCCTCCTTTTGAAAACAAAATCCTCAAAACTTAAAAACGCTTATGGTCTCTCTCTGAAAGAAGTGTAGACCTTCATTTTTATCAGATGGATCTACAGAAGAATAAAAAAAAAGGCAATTTCTTAATTAGGTAATCTTGCCACTTTAAATTTTCAGTGAATTTCCCCATTCTACATGCACATACCTAATAATCTCAACTAGACATTGGGCCTAGTACAGAGAGCGTGGGTCCCATAATTTTAGTTCAGTTGGGTCAGCTTTACACATATTAAATATGGTGATTAAAGGACAAAATAGCCTCCTTGACCCTTGGGATATAGGTATGTTGCCCAAGTGATGACTCAGAAACAGAAAGCTCACACAACCAGAAATTGTGTGCGAGTGTCACCCAGGGATCTCTTCCGCATCTGACCATACCGCTGCCTACTTTGCCAGACACTACAAATTCTGGGGAGTTGCTGAGCCAGTTGAGGTTTTTTGCATTTGTCTCTTCTACATGTGAAACACTATAGACTATCTGCACTCGGTGTCTCACAGAGAACGCCAGCTCTACTTGTTCAAAACCATGCCCACTGACCTCTCTGCAAGCGTATTTGTCCTCCTCATTCCCAGTTGCGCAGAGTGTTGTCACTTTGTCCCAGTGGTCCAGGCCAGTAACATCTTTGCCTCTTCCCTCGCTGGCCCATCCCATATCTACCTAGATGCCCTGTGGATTCTATCTCTTGAGTCACTCAAATCTGTCCTGTTCTCTCTTCCAGGTTAAATGAGAACCGTATCATTACTTGCCTGCTATGGCAACAGCCATCTTTAGTTACAGTTTCTTCTTTGCATCATTAGTGGCTATAATTCTTTCTGAAATTCAAATCTAATTATGTCTTTCCTTTATTTTAAAATTTTACTGATTAAAGTCCAAACTCCTTAGCTTGACCTAAAAGAATGATTAACTTAAAGGAGTCTAGGGCATAGAGGGAACTAATTGGAGTTCTTGGAGGTGTTCAGATATGAAGAAATTAATCCCTGCATAAGGATCATGATAATGGAAGTGAGAGAGGAAGGCTGAAGACGAAACATATGTATAGAAACTTTAGATTTGGTAAATGCTTGTGTGGGAGGAGGATCTGGAGAATTCAAGAACAGTACGTTTTTAAATTTCTGCAACTCGAAGTGTGATACAACAATTGGTAGTAACTGGAAAGTGAAACTCTCTTCACCTTGCAGCCCCAACCACGCCCCCACCCAGACCCTCCCTCTCCACATCTCAGTTGTGAGCTTTCCTTCCTGGGTCCACATCTGCCCACCCTTAGTTGTTTACTAATGCTGTTCTCTACAACATTGACTTGAATATCTCCTTTTATTTTTTAAAAGGCTTTTTAAAAGGCAGAGAAGTATAAAGTATCATGTGGCAACTATCCTGAAGAAACTTATGACTTGGCAGGGGAGAAGACCCAAATGTGTAGAGTCTTACCCATGATAGTGCCTCATTAAGTTGAAGCAGTGGTTGAAGAAATAAGTGAGGAGATGAGAGATAATCATTCCATGTGGGAGCCCTAAGGAGCAGAGATGAGACCATAGATAAAACAGATCTGAGTATAAAACATAGCCCATTCTGGGAAGTTAAATCTCTGACTGGGAGAAAAATCACGTAGGGCTGCAGAAGCACTTTAAATAAGGATCAATGGTAGAAAATGGTGAAACAGGTTATGAGTTTCAAATCTTAGATTGAACCGTGGATAATGAAACTGTTAAAAGTTTGCAAATGAGTGGTATGTGCCAAGCAGTGCTTTAGGGATCTAGAAACCTGAGAGCTGGCCCTCGGTTCTGAGGGACTGGGTCATCATCTGAGATGCTGAAGCACGATTCTGAAATAAATGGCTACATTTCAGATTGGACCTCATACAATGACCTTGCTCTCCTAGGTTACAGAGACTGCACATGTAGGCACAGAGCACTTCCTTTGCTACGTAGAGCAATATGTTTTCACACTTCCAGAAAGATGCAAGTTCTATCTAAGAAAAACTGCAGATATTTGTTTAAAATCCAACAAGCTAGCATCATTTAGGGCATAGCTGCCCATCTAAAATATTCAATTATATATTAATTCCCTTAACTTTTCTTAGGTTTATGGCAGGGCACACATTTAAGACCTCTGATGAAGTATCATAGACACATCTTTCTGTCACAATTTCACTGTTTGAGCAAAAGCAAAATATCAAGTGTGACCTTGTTTTCAGGTTACTATGTTATGTGAGATCATCCTTCTTCAGTAGATTTTTTCTTTTCTCCTGGGCTGGTGTGCAGGGATTCAGTCCTTCGCACTCGCTTCTAACTAGACAGAATTGGAAGCTCTACTCAAACAAAGCAACTACTCCTAAGACTCTAATTCCCTGTTAGGCTCTTACACACTGGCCCAGAGCCACGGAGCTTCTTACTTTCACTGTGCGTCTTCATGTTCAATAGACTCTCAGCCTTCTTTTGCTTCCTGAGGTGCCTATTCAGAACAGAATTAAGGTTCCCTTGGCACTTTCTAACAGAACACACATCCTGTCTCCATCATTCAACCTCCTAATCCAGACAGCATCCTGAGAAAGGTTTCTAGCGTAATAGCGAGACGGGACCAAGTGACTAGAAAAAAGTTTTTCTTGCATGCCTGAAATCACTTAGCAAGGCAGAAGAGTCAGTGTCTGTTTTGTCTAGTGGTGTTTCATCAGAAATAAGATTAATACTTGTCTCATTGGCATTGCTCTTTACCTGTCAAGTTAGAGAAAACTGTCTACTTTGTGACAGTAGTTCTGTCCACAGCTTTATAAACATTAGCACATTCGTTTTGAAAGAATATGTTTAGACTATTTTAAGCAGATGCTGTATAGGGAAGTGAAATTAGTGATGCTATAGTGATTTGTTTCTTTAGCGCAGATCTCAGTCTCTAATACTGAGGGTACCAGATGTAACAAACCCTGTGGACTTAATTCTCTCAAATGGATTCCCTATTGTATGTTATACCATCTTTATCATACAATTTAGTTTCCTTAGAGAAACTAAAGATAGAGATAATAGGTGGATGTCTCTAGTGCCCCCTCACACCAAGCAGCCAGATGTATTGCCTTTTCATATTTTCAGAAGAATAAAACGGCACATTCTTGGAATGTCCGAAATGAATTCCAACATTCCATTCTTGGAATGTGCAGAATAAATATATCCAATAATATTTATAATCTTCATTTAGTTTTTATTGAATAGAAAGTCATGCTGTGCTTATAGTGTTCAACCCTTCGTTTGGTGGCCTATTGAAAATTAGTGTCTTTTTTCCAATTTAGCTACTAGAACAAAAATTTCACCAGGACTAGAGGAATCTTAACATAGAAAAGAACATGTTGAATCGACTCTGGCATTTTTTTATGTTAGGATATGAACGTGTCATTAACTTTATTAGCCTCAGGTTGTTCTTCTCTAATATGGGAGGATAGCTACTTCATGGTAGCTGGTAGCTCTTATCAGGTTAATAACAATACATTGTAAGATATGCAATCACTACTTGGTACATAGAAGGTTCTAGATCACTATTTGGTTCATTTGGTGTGGGTGTGCATGCACATATTCTCTGTTACTTATTTTGTCAATTAGAGTAATAATAATAATAATAATGCAAAGAAAAGCACAATTATTATATTTGTAGTGCAATTATTTCAAAGACTTGTAAAATAATAGTGTAAATGTTAAAAAATATGAAGCTCGTCAATATCGACTGGTCAGTGAACCTATGAAGAGGCTTTGTAAAAAGCTGGTGTTGAAAGAAAACAATTGATGAAACAATACCAAACAGGCCTTTCAGTGCTGCTAGGTGAACCTGAACATCTTGGTGTTTACCTATTGCTTCACCAAGTTTTCAGTGTAATTTCGATGGAATCTGTATGAATGTATCCATAAAGCTAGTTGTGGGGATGCAGGCAGGCCTGATTTTTAGGTCCTTGGCCATGAATACTTATTGAGCCAGCCTAAGCAAGGAACCACCTGTTTCTTGAGGAACGGGTAGCCTGCATCTCACAGACTATAAGTTCCAATTCATGTTTTCAACATGAACCAAAGTCAGTCATCTAATATTCAGTACAAATAAGCAGGAAATGACTAGTTTTATTTGCTCCTGTACTTACAGCATATCCTCTTAAGTGGTATAATGGTTGCCTTGAGTATTATTTTGTTATGACTTGGTCCGTGAAGACACAACATTCTTCATGACAACTTAAAAAGTATTGAATTCACATAGGAATTAACACAATATTTCTATTTAATATGTCCCTGAGTCTGAATGAAACACTATAGATATAAAGTCTGGGGCTTTCTGACCAGTTCTATGAATGACCTGTGATTGCAAATAACCCATTTGCAGGAAAGAGGATATTTGGTCATCAAGAAAATAAACTTGCTGTCTGAGGCTGGTAAATAGAATGAAGAACATGTCAAGAGTGACTTGAAGGGGCTTTTGTCTAACAGAAGACACTTGGAAGCCAGACTAGGAAAGCCAGACGTCCTTAAGAAGGGAGGTGACACTCACCATAGTTGGCTTTTAAAGGATTTTTCTGGAAGGCAGAATTCCTTTGGAAAACATTTTATACACCAGTATGAATAAATTTCTGTGGTACTCTAGACAAAGATGAATTTTATTTCATTGTGGCTTTAGCCATATTACAATGCTCATAAACTATTTTACCTTATGCCAGACATGTGGAAGCAATCAGTATATGTAAATGATATGTGAAGGTGAGGTATAGTCTTAGCTTAAAAACTTAGACTGTCTGTGGTTATAAATTATAACCACATCACAAAGAGCAGCTTGCCTTTTAATAGTAACTTAAATGTAAAAATAATCAGTGATGAATTCTTAAAACTGCCAGTGTTCTCTTAGTAAAGTATAGTAAATGTAAAAAACAGCACTACTTTATGCTGTTATATTATTTCTAGGAACACAGTATTGAAAGGCAAATATTTTTTACCTTAAGTAATTGTTAATATGTAAGTAGCTGTAGTAAGACATAATTAGGTCAGTCTGTCTCTGAGAAACTTTTGCCAAGGCTTGCATTTCATTTATTTATTTTTTACTTTTTTATTGAGGTATAATTGACCTACAACATTATATTAGTTTCAGGTGTACAACATAATGATTCAGTATTTGTATATATTACAAGATGATCACCACAACAAGCCTAGTAAACATTTGTCACCATGCATAAGCACAGGACTTTTTTTTCTTATGAGGAGAACTTTTAAGATCTACTCAGCAATTTTCAGATGTACACTATGGGTTTATTAACTATAGTCGCCATGTGTATGTTACAGTTGACTACAGTTATTCTTTATTAAAATTAATGTCTCCCCTCTTTTATTCAATGAGTGTGATATCGATTTGCTTTTTTCCTATAATATATTCTTTATACATATATATGTCTATGCATATATGTATACATATGCTTCAAAACATTTCACATATTTTGAACATATAAACCTGAATCAAATATCTTTGACAAAGAAATAGATACTATAAAAATAAATATTTACTTTTCTATAAATTCAAAGCAACAAAACTCTTAGTCTCAATATGTTCGTGTTGTGCCTCTTTTCAAGTCTATCATTTGCTCTCTATAAAGTCACATATTAAGATAATACAAATTCAAAGTCATGTTACTAGACACACATACACACACACAGAAACTAGTGGTGGGAAAGAAAGTAAGGCAAACTGAAATAAACCAAAGATCAATATTGAAGCATGTTCTCATTATCTTTGTAATAGAAGAAAAATAAAAGGTTATATTTTGTTAGACTGAAATCAGCTCTTTTATACTTCCAATTTGCTCATAAGAAAACAAACAAAAATAAAACAAACAAAATTTCACTCGTTCTAAAATATTTACTTGAGGAAACCAAGAAGTAAATCATTACATGAAGCATCCGAGTAAAATGCAGCCATCTTTAGAACAATGAAAGTCTCCCAAACTTGGCTGAACATGCCATCCTTCATTCAATAGGTATGTTCTGTGCCAGGGCCTATGAGAAACTAGGACAGAGATAAAAACAATCCCTGTGCAGAAGGATCTTACCCTCCCTTATCAATCCAAACTAATTAGGGTATAGCATGCCATTGGGCTAATTTTTTTTAAATATAAAAAATTCACTATTAGAATTAATTCTACATGGTGCTACATAAATGCCAGTTGCCATTTGGAGTTAATTGCATACAGTAATATTAGGAGAGTCTAAGGAGAGAAAGAATGACCCCTAAAGGGGAAGTAAGCAGAGAAGCCCTAAGCGTGTTGGATGTGAAAAGTATTAGGAGACAAATTTTTCCAGTGTGTGTGTGTGTGTGTGTGTGTGCGCGCGCGCGCGCACGTTTTGTTGTTGCTGTGATTTGGGCAAGGATTCAAGTATAACTCTGATTTCCTTAGGTAAACACTTCCATATTACTATGTTCTTGTCTCTTTAAATATTACTCTTTCTCATCCAAGAATTGTTCTTTTAAAACTTTTAAATTCATTTCAACTGAACTGAAAGTTAATAAGTATAACTATATGTCAACCACTGTAATGATGAATAAGAATAGAAAAACACATAGGATTACTCCCTTAAGAACATCACAACAGGGGCGTCTGGGTGGCTTAGTCGGTAAAGCGTCCGACTTTCGCTTAGGTCATGATCTCGCGGTTCGTGGGTTCAAGCCCCACGTCGGGCTCTGTGCTGACTCCCAGCTCAGAGCCTGGAGCCTGTTTCAGTCTGTAACTCCCTCTCTCTCTGACCCTCCCCTGCTCACGCTGTCTCTCTCTCTCCTAGAAATAAATAAAAAACATTAAAAAAAAAATCACAACATAGAGTTTGAGAAATTATACTACTCAATGATAAGGCAGTTTGGTCCATCATTTAGATATAAAACAAATACTATGATGTTTAGAGGGGACAGTGCTTTGTTAATTATGCTGTGGTATGCTATTGAAAATGAGAAAGATGTGTTTTACAGGGAGTAAGAATTAAACTGGATTATAAGAGTATAAAAATTTTTGCGAGGAAGAACAGGGAAGGTCTTTCTGGTAGAAGTACAGTTTGTACACATGAGACATTAATGTGTAAAATTTATTTGTGATATAGCAAAATGAATTAATCTTCTATGGAAAGGAATGGCAGACCATGAGGCAATGAGAGCCAATTCAAAAAATCTGTCAGTGATCAATGATTCTTTATAGTATTTGATCGTTATCATAGTTACTACTAACATAATATCCAATAACATACACTGTAATTTATGGGAAATGTACAAATAAAGATGGTACACATACTGCCCCTAAAGGGCTCATATTTAGTGAAGAAAGTAAGCAAGTATGTCAAAACACACATTATGGGGCAAAGAGTAATGTATTCCAGCAAAGAACAGTGAATATTCAGAAAATTAAAATATCACAGAGATGCAAGGGACTAGAAAAATCTTTATGTGAGAAAAAACATTTGAGGTGACCATCAAAAAGCCTTTTGGCATGCATGGAGGGGAGAGGAAGAATGGAGAACATTCTATGTATTGGGATTAAACAAACAAAAGAGAAAGTGTCAAGGGAATTTCATGAAATATTTAGTATTTTAGTTTGTCTAGGCATATTTAAGAAAATCATATGAGATATGTTCAGGTACTAATTGAATAACCATGGACAATTAACTTGGTTTCCCTGAGCATGCAATGCATATAACAGAAGAAATATTGAATAACTGTTTTATCTTTTATTCTTCAGTTTCCAAAGAAAATGATTAAATAATTCATAAAAACTGTCATCATCATTATTTTTAATTGATGTATTTGACTGCATTCTAGGTGCATGGCACCAAGTCCAGAACCACACTCTAGTAGGAATCAGTAGAATATTGTAATGAAGAGCATGGCTTCAGTAATCAGATTTCAGCTCAAATCTGACATATTGTGTGTGTGATCTTGGAAATATACCTCACTAAAACTCAGTGATTATCTGTAAGATGGGGATAATAAAAGATCTACCCTTTTAGATGGTTGTGAAGATTACATGAGGCTTGGAAGTTACCTTTTTTAAAAAAAATGTTTTATTTATTTCTGAGAGAGAGAGTAGCATGAGCAGGGGAGGGTCAGCGAGAGAGGGAGATACAGAATCCGAAGCAGGTTCCAGGCTCTGAGCACAGAACCCGATGTGGGGCTCGAACCCACGAACCATGAGATCATGACCTGAGCCAAAGTTGGATGCTTAACCAACTGAGCCACCCAGGCGCCCCCGAAGTTACCTTTCTAAAATGTATTGGCATGGGGGGGGGTGCCTTAATGACTAAGTTGAGCGTCTGATCCTTGATTTCAGCTCAGGCCATGATCCCAGCATTGTGGAATCGAGCCCCATATAGGGCTCTGCACTGAGCATGGAGCCGGCTAAAGATTCCTTCCTTCTCCCTTTGCCCTCACTCATGCTCTCTCTCCCCCTCTAAAATTTAAAAAAAAAAAAAGTATCATGGATGATACATATGGAACACTAAGCAAAGTGTTTGGCAGGGTGAATGTCTAGTAAGTATTAGACATTAATAGAAAACATAAGAGTGGTTCACCATATTAGATATCGGGCCAAGTGGTAAAAGTTCAGAATAGGTGATTAGTGTAATGGAAAGAAAAAAGATATTCTTCACAAAGGAGTAAGATAAGAAAGGATTGAAGGAAGTGGGCAAGTGAGATAAGTCAAGAGTTGAGATAATGGTGGGAGCATTTAAGTAAGTACATAAGCTATATTTTTAGGAAAAAAGACAAGTTTGTTTGACTGCCTTTCCCTCTGTTGTGTTAACCATGAGTTTGAATAAATCATTTCAGTCAATGTGGCTCTACTTGGTGATGTAGATATAGTAATTATTGTGTTTGACTTTCTATTATTCTCCCTCTATTCTGAGAAGGTTGATAAGTAGTGATTAGGCCAAGATGTATAAAGCAAGAGAGAGTTAAAAGAGCCAAGATGACTAGATATTCCAGTAGGTATAGCTAACAATAGAATTGTTGATATATGACCTACCAAGAAGGTTATCAAGACAATTAATGGTATTGGAGTGAATCAGATCAGAAGAGTGGAGTCTAGGAGAGGATACAAATGCTATGAGGCAGGATAAGGAGATAGCAACTTAACTTTAAAATATACTGGTTGACACTTTTCCTTATCTCTCTCATTCGAGACAGGAAACCACTGTATCATAAAATTATTTAAGCTTAAAAGTGATTCTGAGTTGTATAACAATATTAACTAAATGGGGGTGTTTTCTGAATGCCCTTTATAAAAAATGAACAAAGTAGATATCATATATCAAAGGCATAAAAATTGTTATTACCAAATGATGACATGCTCCCATAATCTCATTATATTTCACTTGTTATTAAATTGATATTGTGCCTCAAAATATGTAGTTCATTTTAGCTCAGGAAAAGGACAGAAAGAGATTTTTACCTTCTGTGGACATTAAGGGCAGATGCTATATGTAAAGGACTAAAATACAATATCATAGTCACTTAGAATAAAATACATGGTTTCGTATGGATGTTCAAATAAAGGTAATCTGTATGTAGGTTGTTTATTATAATGTGCTTTCTGATACATCATGGGTCAACATATGCTATATGAACCAAAACAGCTACATACAATAAACTCCCTATTACATATGTCCTATAGTTCTCTCATCTTATATCACAATTCTAAGGCATTCCACTGCATTATAGCTATATTCTTTTAACTCTTTTCTCTTGAATGACTCATACGGAACAATAAGCTTTATTTGAATGAACATGCTTCATCATGTCTTTTAAACTTTTAGAGGTAGCATTTTCCTAACTTTTTCCCTGGGTATTCATAACCATAGGAGACTATTCCAAGAATAGTTTCAAGAAACTTAATAGCATCACCGAAGTGGGTCCAATTTTATAGCTCAAGCCTAGACATTATTATGCAACAGTGAAAGAAGGCTTACGTGGTGTCATTTAAAAAAAAAATTTCCAGAGTCACTTATCTTCACTACTGAACTTGAGCATTGCATACTCTAAAATTAATGCATTCTTCTAGGAGAGATGGTTCCAGACTGAACTGTCCAAATTCTTTACTAAGGTTAATCAGGCATTGCTTTTCGTTCCCAAATTCAAGTTGTCAGAGTGGCTAGGAAATGGGAATGACTGTGGCTTACTAGTATGCTCTCTGTCAGATTTGAAAGTCCTGTTAAACACTTAAAGAAATACTTCAACTTTCTGAAACACCACTCTTGAGTTTTAGAGATTAAGCATAGGAAGATCAGCTTTTCAGTTGGTTTACAAGTACTGATTTTCTATTGTCCTTGGAGAAGGCTCATTTTTAAGCCACTGTTCCAGACTCTTATGGGCATGAATCTGGCACTCTAGTGGTTTTCTGTGCCATCTTTCATAAATAAATAACCTCATACATCTTAGAAGATAATAGAAGTGTTTTTTTTTTCTTTTTGATAGGTATACATCAAACTCATGGCATGTTTTCCATTAAACACAGGAAGAGAGAACCATTTGTGGTAGAAATCCCAATAGAAAACATATTTACACCCCTCTGATCTCTATTCCAGTCTGGATAATAATTTTTTGACTTGGCTGCTCCTTTTTTCAAAGTTCTTACCAGTCACACTAATTGGGTCCTTTATTTAAATTGCTCCAGCAATTTACAACATACCACAGAATAACCTCTTAATCTGCACTTTGTACCAAGATTTGTATCTGCTGAAATTTAAGAACTGCATCCTAAACGATTTATAAATTCAAGGAAATAAGATATTGCATATATTAAAAAGGGAGCAAGTAAACAGAATTATTCTTACAAAAAATACTTGGATTTTTAATCAGAATTCCATATTTAGGCTGTCACAGATTTACCATTTCCCATGCCAAATAAAGTGATAGGAGTGCTGTGAAAATTTAATGCTTGTTAGTGTTGGTGAATCACTGTGACCATAAATAAAAACTGCTATAAAACTTCAGAGCATTCTTTAGGGGGGCAAGCAAGGTTCACGTAGAGTCTGTTCCTTTGCCTACTTCCAGACATGTAAGATTCCTAGATCAAGCTTTCAATAGGACATGCATCCACCTGATAAAGTGTTTATCTGATAGGTTTATTTAAAACAATGATAATATAGAGAAGAAAAGTAAAAAGACTGCTGTAGTCTTTTAATCAAAACATTTGCTGGCTATCATTTAAATAACCACAACCATTTCTCTCTTTATATCATGCTCTGCCCTCAAGTCATCCAGATAGCTCCAAAAGAAGGGAATAGAATTTGTTCTCAAGAAACTCGTCTTCAGCCCTAGATCCAGCCCTAAGAACACCCAATGCTGACTCTTAACTTGCATGTATACCTCCTCTGACTGGTGAGCCCTCATGACTCAAAAGCAAGGGAAAGAGGTACTCGGGATAATCATCTGACGTAGGTTAAACAGTAAGGTGCTGGCTTGCTGTTTCCTTTCTACTGGGAATGGTTGATATTCCCGTGTTGGTGTATCCTGATGTTTGAATAAGGTTAGCAATAAAACAATTGTTTTTAAAGTTACATGAAAAAACGCCCATATTTCTGTTACAGTAAATAATGGAGATGATAAAAACTAATATGAACAGAAATAGTGCTAAGATTTTTGTGTAAACTGTCTCATGTAATCATTACAACCGTTCTAGGCAGTAGACAATTCCCATCCTTTTATGGATGAAGAAACCGAAGGCCAAAGTAGAATAAGTCGAACAAGTTGTAGGGAAAAAGAAGTTTTAGGATTTCATGTCTGTTTAACACTAAACATTTATTATTTTTTAATTGTAAAAACACTTAACATGATATCTATCCTCTTAATTTTTAAATGCACAGTACATTACCATTCACTATAGATAGTGTTATACAGTAGATACATCTACAGCTTATTCATCTTGCTTAACTGAAATATTATGCATGATGGTTTGTAACCTCTGAATCCCCCATTCCTACCCTTCACCCCTGGTAACCACCATTCCACACTCTTGATTCTATGAACTTGTGTATTTTAAATACTTCATGTAAGTGAAATCATCACTTGTCATCACTGCTCTCCATTGAAAAAGATCTCATTCCAAATGAGCGGAAGAAATCACTGTTTAAAGGCTGCAACTGTGCAATTCTACATACTTGTTACAGGAGAAAAAGATGGCCTTTAAAATTAATTATAAAATCACAGAGTTCTAAAATTCTTGATATTATTCTTGCTGTGGGGTTTGAGACGCTAAACATTCAGAGACTATTGAATTTCCAAGAAGTGAAACAGAAATTATTGCTCTTTTCTTAGCTGAAGACACATACTAATATCTAAAATCTTTGTGAAAACAATTTTCCTGTTTAAGTAGATGGTCCACATAAGAAAATGAACAATTAGGATTACAGTATTAAGTCTAATTTTAGATCTTTATTTATTCTATATCTTTATTTAGAAAATGATACGGCTCTTCATAAAATCTTTCACTGTTTTTTTGAAGTGAATCATTATGTGTGGTTTACCAGCAATGCATAGCTAATCATATGCTATTACACAGTTAAGTTTACTGAAGTAAAAAAAGTAATATATCAAAGTAATTTTTGCAAAAGCAAACTATTTCAGCCTCTGTTTTTAGTTGATGCTTAAGATATTTTAGCATACAAACCATTATTATGGATTTGAAGAAAATTTTATGCAACACTCAAGTAAAACTTCTATAATATGGCTGGTTGAGGCTGAAATAATGCAAAACCTCTGTGTTCCACAGGATTTACTCTCTAAACCATAAATCCCATCCGAACATCCAAATAGTACCCCAGCATCAGTGGCAAATTGGTCCCGGTTCATAGAAAGGTTTTTAAGTTCTGGCAAACTTTTTGACAAATGAATGAAATCAGAGACTGGAGTCAATTGTCACATTCTATTGCAGATGCTTTATTGGAGGCATTACTTCTCAGCATAAATGAAATGGGCAGTCTTTATGAAATGTTAAGAGGCTCATCAATCTTTCAAGAAGTAAGAGAAAAACTGTGTTTAGATAATGTGGCTGCTCTAGTTTTACAGTAAGTGATGAGTTCTTCTGTTCAGGGATAAGAACAATTTGGCAACTATGGACGTCCCAGGTTATATTTTAGCTTTTAATTCAACTCATTCACTTAAAACATGTTTTGAGAAGTGCCCAGATGAGCAATTGGAATACTCCATTATAAACAGTAAAGCGCTTGCCTTAACGGTCACAAACTGTGCATTATCTCATATTTCTGGACCTTAGGGTTTGATTTATGTTTCATATTTCCGCTTGTGAATTTTAGATACATATATTTCTTTGCAGGCTGGGTGTCTCCCATTGGATGTACCAACTTCACTTCATATATAGCTTGAATTCATGTCAACTTGAGTTCCTCACCTTCTCCTCTCAGACTCCTTCTCCTGACCTCTACCACTCAGTGTACAGTACCATCAGATACATAGCTTAGTAGAGAATTGTCCATTCTCAGTTTCTCCCTTTTATTAAATGTTTTTGATCTCCTTTTTCTAATAAATAAATAACATTTTTGTAAGTGTTTTAAAAAATAATTCAGATGGTTTAATGGAAGTCCCTTACTTTTTTTGTAGTTAGTAATGATACCTTAAAAGATTATATGACAAAAATAACCCAAATGCCTTAAATGGAGAAACTCAGCACGTGGGTAATTAAGATATTAAATAATAACTATACTTCAAAGAATAATTGCTTGTCACTATACTTTTCCTCTGGACTATAGCCATAAATGAAGTGTTTGGAAAAACAAAAGCTTACCCTTTCCTTTGTGATAGGGATAAGAATTCAGAATTTAGGCGTTAAATTGGTATATTAGTGTATCTCAGGTTAAGAGACGTAAACGTTTTCAGATAAATGAACGTATGTTTCTCTTTATAACTTACACACTTCAGATTGAATCTGAAGTCAAGAAATTATAACCTGTGGGCTAAATCCAGCCTGATGCCTGTTTTTGTGTAGCTTGTAAGCTAGGAAAAGTTTTATATATATTTAAAGGATTGGAAGCAAAGTCAAAACAAGAATAATATTTATAATGTGAAAATTATATAAATTTCAAAGTTCAATTCCATAAAACAAGTTTTGAGTTTTTATCAATGAAAAATTGGTGGAAACATGTTGTTCTCTCTTGTTCCAGAAGTACCCACACATTGTCCTCAGTGTTGCCTCTTGGTCTGTAGTGCAAAAGATATTTACTGTACGACCCTGTCCAAACTATTTTTGCCTTGTAGAGGTCCAAAGCCAATATGATCCCAATGACTGACAGTATGGAAATTTACAAAATTAATATATTGGTTGGTTTACTCATAAAATACAGTCAAATTCTGTGGCAAAACTTTATTTTTTTAAGTTTATTTTTGAGACACACACACACACACACACACACACACACACACAGTGTGAGCACGGGAGGGGAAGAGAGAGAAAGAGAGGGAGACACAGAGTAGTAGAGGGGTCGAGAGAGGGGGAGAATCTGAAGCAGGCTCCAGGCTCTGAGCTATCAGCACAGAGCCTGATGCTCAAACCTACAAACTGTCAGATCATGACCTGAGCCAAAGTCTGACGCTTAACCAACCTTCCTAGGCGCCCCTGATGCAAAACTTAAAAAGAGTATATTTAAGATTTGAAACTTAAAAGCATAGCAAAATCTTGCTTTTGATCATCAAGCTTCCTTCCTCTATGACTGAACTTATAAGTTAACAGCTGCTCTTTGTCTCTTTGCCTGTTTGAAGCACCCTGATGGCTTACATTGTTATCCTCATGGTACAGCAAATGCAAAAAACTCAAGATGATTATGCTCCCATGTAAACAGGATATAATATACTATAATATTTAGTAAAAAAAAAACAACTTTAAAATATTTAGCAATACGTTATTTGGTCCTCTCTTAATAGGATATAATTTTCAAAGAAAAACAGTTCATTTAAAGTATAAGGATTCTATTTTCATCATTAATAGCTTTATTTACTTTTGTTTCATTTTATTTTTTTACAAATCTTACATTGAACTAGTTATTTAGCTGGTAAAGATGCTATTTATCTAGAATTAAATTATGGAGAATAAAAAGCAGTTGAAAGGAATGCTGATATCAACATGAAATTAATTTGCCATATTATGGTAAATTGATAGGTTTCTGTTACTATTTTGAAAAGAATGAAGTTTTCTAGCAGTTTTGTCTGTTTGAATGTAGATATTCTCAAATCTTTGTCAGAGCAAAGGTGTTAACTTACATATTTACATTCAATTTACATACAGAAAAAAGCTAGACCAATTTTAAGGTAGTATAAATCCCTCATATCTGAACACTCAGCATTGTCAAGGAGTAAGTGCTAATCTCTTTCGTCTCCAGTCCAAACAAGAAATACAATTTATATTTCACTAAACCAACAGCAGAAAGCAACCTTTCCCTTTCATGTGATGTCATATGTTAATACCGGACGGTCACAACTGGAAACTGAACTTTCTGCTCATTTTTGTTGAAAAATTTGTGTTGTTTCAGAGTAAGTGGTATGTGTTGATTTTGTACCCTAATTGAAATAACTATTCAGGAGATTAGAGCACCATTCTTTAGAATTCAGTGTGATAGTGTATTCCCTCACCCGACAGCTCAATTTCTTTCTCCAACCATCTGTTCTTACTTTCTTTCCTCTCTGCCAAAAATCGATAGAACTCAATGAGCAAAATTGAGCTGTTCTGTAACCCAACCATATTGGGATTATTTTGTTCACAATACATTGACCTATTTCTTACACTGGTCCAGTTTAATTAGGTGAGCCCTCTGTTGATAAAAATGCATTTACTAAACTGTAAACATTAAATGAGTGTTATAAAAGCAGCCAAAATGTTATTGCTTCAACAGTCAAGATTTGAAGATGGCAACACTTGGCAAACATTACGCCACACACTGTCTGTTTTCAGCTTGGAACTCTCTTTATGCAGCAAGAGCTCTTCATGAGAATCGATTGTACACATCCAAGGAGATTCAATAATTAAATTTTTAAATGCAAGGAAGTCTGAAAATATTATCAGAGATTTTACATATATATGTACATTCTAAAGACAAGTCTATCACAATATTCACAAAATCCTAGAGTAATTTTCAGTTGCTCTGTTCCATTTGAACACTGTATAAAGTTTTTGCATATCAAATCTATCGCATGACTGTCACAAATATAAGCACAGCAAATAGCAGAAAAAAAAAGTGTAATGGCATTTTCTTACAATCCAAAATTGTCACAGTATTTGCTATTGTGCTGTCTTATTAGCATAAAAAACACACCACTGCAAAAACCCAGTAAATTCCATTTAAAAATTCACTGCAATGTTAGGCACCTTAAGAAATTATAGTAGTTGCACTGTTTATAGGCCTTAATTTTCTTATATTACAGAATGTCATTTTCATTTTTTAAATGAAATGGTAGGCTTTTATAATTGGGAAGATGGGCCAAATGTAAAACAATGCATAAAAAAATGCCTTATCATCATAAGAGAGTGAGTTATTGTACAAAAACGTGTTCGCCTTCCATAACTTATGTCAGGGCTGTGCTAACAAAGCTGTTTGCACCTGATGTCTCGTTCATCTTCACAATTTGAAGACTGAAATTGCAGTGTGCTTGCTGACACTTAGATTTGTCATTTTCTTTCTTTCCATTTTTCTTTTTAAAACATTTTTTTTCTTTTCCTGCTAGAACTCTCATTATGAGAAGGCATTTCCTTTTTAAATAAAAGTAGCCGGAAAGAAAAAAACAGCCTTAAGGTCTTAATATCTGTTAAACATGAAGCTATTTAATAAGATAAGTGATATCTTCTCTACAAAAAAGCTTTACAGGTTCATACAAAGGAATTGTTACCAGTCGTGGTCAGTTTTAACGAATAGCATTTCATTTTTAAAATTGATTTCATCTTTATTATATGCATTAATAACAACACTGCAATCTGTGATCACATCATTTTATGTTACTACCGAAGAAAGTGTCTTTTTTCCTGTGATTGATTGATTATAGGCTATTCATTGTGACCTAACAATAAAAGGGTAGAATTTTTTTTAGAGCTAAGAAAAAAATCCTGAAAAAAGATTTTACTAATGAATTTTAGTTATAATTCTAATAAATAAAATTAGAATAATTTCCTATTTAAAAAGAAATAAACTGATTTAAATTAATTTTAAAATCCTTCACTACCACTTACATTTTATTCAGTAAGCAAGGATTATAATAAAGAACAATTATATAGATACATAAATTATAATGACTATCTATAATGCCCAAATTTTAAAATGCTTTTTCATTTTTATTTATTTTTGGAGAGAGAGAGAGAGAGAGAAAGAGATAATGACCAGGTGAGGGGCAGAGAGAGGGAGAGAGAAAAATCCCAAACAGGCCCCACATTGTCCGTGTGGAGTCCAATGCAATTCTCAACCCCACGAACCGTGAGATCATGACCTGAGCTGAAATCAAGAGCCGAATGCTAACTGACTGAGCCACCTAGGCACCCCTGTAATGCTTAAAGTTTAAAATGATAGACCAGTGATATTACATATCCTGTAGGCCAGCTCATTAATTTTATTAATTATAAAATTGAAGCCCTAGATAATTCATTGCTTTCATTCTTGAGGACTTGTGGCAGAGATAGGGCCCAGGGCTTTCTTCCACATAAAGTTTTTTGAACATTTCATGATGCTCCATTGTTTTCACAGATAACTTAAGTAATGAAGAAAGTTAATGCCCCGATTATCTTCTTCACACTGAGAAGTGTTTTTATATAATAGGAATGTTCCTTAAAATTTACAATATGTGTTATTTTCATCATAATACTTAATGTATTGGGGGACAATGTAGGGTGCTCAACACTAAGTATATATTAAAATCAGCTGGTGAGATGGAGGGAAAAATAAAATAGTGACACCTGGTTTCTACTCAGGATTAATTATATTAGCATCAACCTTTTTTTAAAACTTGTCAGGTTTGAGATTGCTGCTCTAGTGGTATATAGTTGAATACGAACTTGAACTCTCAGGAAAAGAAAGTTATATATTTTGGCAAATAGAAAGTATGTCTAAATCATTATCTGATAAAGTTACATAATGAAGATAATCCTAAAAATGCATATCAAAACATTAACTCAAATGGCAGAAAGACGCATGTTGTAAAGGTGTAGGTATTATGTTAGTATCCCAATTGGTTCCAACAAATTCTGAGATGAGATTCCACTTTATTGTGGTGTCTGGGTGGCTCAGTTGGTTAAGCTTCTGACTTCAGCTCAGGTCATGATCTCATGGTTCGTGGGATCAAGCACTGCGTTGGGCTCTGTGCTGACAGCCAGCTCAGAGCCTGGAGCCTGCTTTGGATTCTGTGTCTCCTTCTCTTTCTGACCCTCCCCTGCTCACGCTGTCTCTCTCTCAGAAATAAATAAAACATTAAGAAATTTTTTTTAAAGATTCCACTTTATTAATCAGCTAATTTGTATATGAAATGGTATAAATTTACATTATTTCCATAATTAGATAGCCATCACTCATTTTCTTCCAGGTTTACAAAAATGTGATGCTCTTATTTGAAGCATACATTTACTTCTTCTGCCAGATACACTTATAGAAAGTCTCTTTGTTTTAATACTTCTTTGTGTATTTGGAATGTTATCATCTTTATTAATGAAAGCAGCAGGTACTACAAAAGCTTTGCTGTCTTAAACGTTAGAAATGAAAGCAATAGAACGTAGATCTCTGTGCCAGCATGTGGGCTGCAAATGGAACAAGTGATTTTGTAAATACACATACACTAAGTTAGTAAAAAGAGAGTGGATATGCACATTAATTTAGTTTAATTTTTTGCAAAAGTAATTTGACTGTAAGGAAAAATAATCCAGGAGACACATTATTTGGACTTACTACTTCTTTGTTTATATTTCATTCTCTTTTTCAGAAGCAGTGTTTTCTAATCAAACATCAGGCTGGAACATAGAATTCCAGGATTTTGTTTTTTACACTTACATAGAATTACCCTTGACTTTAAGCCATGGTGCCTTTATTTCTATTAGGTAATATCTCACTTATTGAGTGAGGCATGGTTGTGTTATCTATGAGAATTAAAACAGTAAATAAGGTCAAACAAAAACAGCTGGGCCCTGTCACCTATTTTTTTCTAATAATTCATAGCAATCAGTTATTCATTTAGCGTACGGCCCACTTCTCTATTTCATTTTCTGCTTCAGAACATTGCAATCATTTCTGAGATGTTTTTCAAAATCAAGCCATTTCAACAAATAGTCTCAGTATCGAAAGTTCTATTTTGTTTGTTTCTTCCATTTAGAAATGGATATTAGAGTAACTTTTCTGTTAATCTCTTGGAGTGATGTGAAGCTTGAACTAGGAAATGGAGACGTTGGGAATTCTCAAACTGTCTATCTAAATGATGTAGAAAAATTTGTGCCAGAAGATTGTCATTTCTCCCTGTCTTGTTCTATTAACACTGCTTACAATTTGTCTGTATTCTACTCTCTACCTCATAGTTTCTGCTTTTTTCATGACTTTTATATTGTCTTGGGTTCTTCTTTCAGCCTTCCCTCTGTGTCTGGTTGCTTGCCATATTCAATTCTCCACGTCTCTGGTATCCCAAATCCCTGTGAGAGTAAATTGAATCTTTTCAGTTAGGATTCCATAACAAAACATTTCTACTGAAAAGTTATTGTGCCAGACCATGTCAGAGACATGCAGAGTGTAGACTTTGGCTCAGGCAGACATCTCTGATCCATTACATTGTGGTTGCATGATATAAAACATGGCAGCCAACTACTGTTTCTGTTAGGCAGAGGGATGCCATGGATGTGTTGGACACTCAGAGTTTTGATGACTTCAATCCATATTCAGCTGCCACCTGGACACCTTACCACATGACCCATAGGTATCTTGAGGACCATATATGTCACTGTTGGGGCAAAATCCTGAATAGGTCTCCTCTCCTTCTTTGTTTCCCCCCAGTCAATAATTTCCTATCTTCCTACCACATCTTACAAGATGTCTTACATTTTTAAACCTGCCCGCCTTTGATCATCCCATCATTCTGCTCTGCCAGTCACAGCCACAATCCAGAAAATATAAATTACTTTTGCAGTATTTATTTGGCAAATATTTACTGATGATGCACTATATGATAAGCATTGTTCTCTGCATTGAGGATGCAGGAATAAACAAAATAGAAAAAAGATCACAAAATACATTGTTCAGTATGTACAACAAACTCAACTTTGCTGTTACTTATCTATCTTATCTTACCCATCTTTCTGTATTTTATACAATCTAATATCACAAATGCTCATGCTTACTATATAGTCCTAAATAAATAAAGTCTAAACCAGACACTTGATACAAATATGTACTGAACATATATTAAAACGAAGATTCTATCTTGGGCCTAATATCATGGGAATAAGAAATGTTTTAAATGTTGAGAGCTGTTTACTGGAATTATTGTTTCAAAGCATAAAGGGAAGTGCTACATAATAATCATGAGCAAAGATTGTTAAAGCCAAGCTGCCCATATTCTGTTCTTGAGCTATTTACCATGCATAGATTTCTTAATAAATTTTCTCACCGTAAATTAGGAATAGTAATAATAGAATCTACCTCTTAGGGTTTATTACTAGGACCAGCTAAGCTAATATAAGAGTGCTTGGTCTAATATAAAAATGACATAAATTGAAGCAGTTGTAGTTATCAGGCATTCTCTATTTCATTAGTGATAAAGTAACTTTTCAAAGACCACACAAGTTGTTAGAGCTGCATTTTAATCCTAAACTGTTGATTCCAAAATCCAAGCTGTTTTCCAGGATTTAAATGCATTCTCCCCAATGCAGAGAACAATGCTTATCATATAGTGCACAGTCAATACCTATTTGCTGAATAAACACATACTGCAAAAGTAATTTAGATTTGTTTTCAGCAAATCGATAAGAGTATCCTTTCTTGGGTATAGCCCAAGCAGAAAAGAGCAATGTTTATTCAGCCATAAGATTATTATCTAAATATAATGCTAATTTTCATAATTGTACAAGAAGTTCTGGAGGTAAAATATCAGATTTATTCCAGGAATTTTGTTGCAAAAAATCTTTCTATTTTACTAATAATTCAGAATAGATCATAGTAATGAATTGATCAGTGAATTAGGGTCTAAGCAGAATAACAAGAAATGGTTCTTAAACTTCATTCAGTTATCTCTTACGAGTATTTACCTTTAGTTTTATGATTTAGCATCTCTATTCAAATAGTACTATATGAAATTAATTGTCATTTTCCCCGTAGAAATGCTTTTCCCCTCAAAAGCATAAATGTAGGGCACTGGAAAAGATGACTCAGTTAGAAAGTGATCAATAATTTACAAGTAAGATTTCTCCCAAACATCGACCAACATGAATGTATAAAATTTAGGATGTAGAAAAATATCTATTTATAGTATTAATTGAATGAATTACTTTACTTATTTAAAATTGCATCTAAAATAATATGTTAATTGAAGGATGATGCTGTTTTCCCATCTCACTTTATGAAAATATTTTGTTCAAAGTATTTCAAAGTATCTTTGATACTTGAATGTTCAACACGATTTAAACTGAGGTTGGTGTCACCACTGTTCATCATTTTAACTTTGCTCTTCTGAAAATTATAGGCTAATCCCAAAATACTCACTTACATAGATTAAGGACAGTAAGAATTTTTTAGCTTTTGATATATACCTGCTCTCACCAACTACTCCCTGTATTGCTTCTTTAACTGAGCCTTAAAAAAAAGGTATACATATATAACATAAATTTAACTTATATATAAATATGCATATATAAGTTATATACATATAGAAAACACACATAGACATATGAAACTTGAAACTTTAAGTTTATTCCTATAAGTAAGTATAATTTATAGGATGAAGATAATTATGTACAAAGCATATGAATGCTGGAAAAAAGCTTGGATTTTGAAATCAACAATTTAGGATTAAAATGCAGCTCCAACAACTTGTGTGGTCTTTGACAAGTTACTTTGTCACCAATATTCCTTCTTTGCTTACCTAGAGAATAGATTTTAATGGTCCTTGCAGAGTACTTGGAACTTGAGTTCCTAAAGGAGTTACCAGGAATTACATGAATGATTCACTTGTGTTTTCTTGGTATACTTGTATTTTCTTTGGTATACAACTCCTAGTGCAAGGTCTCAGACTGTGTGTAGCAATCCTGTTCCTAAATATTTATGGGAATTCCCAGAGGCTGTCTCATTGCATTTTCGATAACAAATCTAATTCAGCTAGCATGAACTATCAACCAAATAATGTTATACCTTGGCTCTATACCTCCATTCTCCTTGGGCCTTACAGCACTAGGTAACACAGCCACAGCTTTGCTAAGCCACTAACTAGTGAAACCTTTCCTGGAACTCTTCACCAAGGCATTACCTCTAAGATC
The DNA here is from genome assembly GCF_008692635.1 of Crocuta crocuta. Lineage (NCBI taxonomy): Eukaryota > Metazoa > Chordata > Mammalia > Carnivora > Hyaenidae > Crocuta > Crocuta crocuta. The sequence goes on along the minus strand of NW_027529171.1, from coordinate 269,226 downwards.
TTGAGACGTACCAAGCTCATTGGCTGTTTGTTGGTGAACTGAAGTAATGGTTCCCTCCCAGTCTAAGGATCTGCTATGGAAGGAGTAAAGCTTCTACCTGTAATTTGAAAAGTGATTCAAATGAAATGCATTTCTCAAATTTTCCTTAAACATCCCTTTAAGAACAAAAAAAACAAAAACAAAAACAAAAACAAAAGTCAAGCAAGTCCAGAAGCATATGGGCCAAAAGACAAATGGAATGACAACTTGCTATATTTAGAAGCATCCCCCAATTTTTATCCCTGAATTTGTTATGAAATTTCTTTCTTGTCCCCATCTTCCCAGGTCCTAAAACAAACAAGGAGCCCCCAATTCCTGAAATTGAGCCACATCTGTATCTCCTATTTGGCTCCAGCTGGGTACTATGCTTTACTTCCCTCCCCACATCTACATTTGTAAAACCCTATTAGTATGTACATATGGAATTAACTCTACTAGTCATTCATAGATAGTAAGCATCTAATTGTTTCTCTTTTGACTCTTTTTATTAGAAAGAAATGGACTTATTTAATGATATTTTAGAGCAAACTTTATGTACACAAGAGCTTCTTCACCATAATATAGAAAAAGGTCATTAAAATATTATATGTATAGTATTTAGTAGGAATTACATGAAGCTGAATATTCCTGCTCTTTCAGTAACCTGAAACTCAACATATAAACATTTTATTCCAAGTAAATCCAATAAGACCTTACGTTAAATACTGTATACTTAAGCAGGCTACACTCTCCAGATGAAGTTATGGTCAGGATTAAAATTACTACAGAGCCAAGTAGTTTTTGAGTACATTGTTGTTATTTTTAATGATAAGCTTCTATCGGTGTGCTTGAAAATGAAGTATCAAAAGCATTAAGTAAATGTAAAATATTAATTCTTCCCGGATATTTAGGAAATAGAATATGTTCATATCCTCTTCCCTGACAATTGGTTTGTCAATATTTTAAGTTTCTATTTGCTTTGGCTCTTAAGTCAATATGCAAAAGTATTTTACATATGAATGAACACACTTGTCCTGCACTTTTTCTGTACTAGTTCCAGAGTCAGAGGATAGAGATCTAGCCATTTTCCCCACAAATCAAGGTATTTCTATGATCTCCAAAGCAGAAAAAAAAAATACAGTATACAATGAAATCATTTCATACATCACTTCAAACCACCTATTTGCTGCACTTTCCAGATACTTTTATAGTTTAGCAGAGTAAAAACCTTCTAACATTGGTTTTCCTTACATAGAGGAGCCAGACCTCCTGGTGTCCCATGAGTGTGCTTGGGCTCATTTGTGCTACAGGCGATGTTTGTAGTGTAAAGGTTGTGTGCTCACATTTTAATCTCTGGATTGATTTTAAAACTTTTTAATGTGTTATTTATTTTTGAGAGAGAGAGAATGAGAAGGGGAGGGTCAGAGAGAGGGAGATACAAAATCTGAGGACAGGCTCCAGGCTCTGAGCTAGCTGTCAGCATAGAGCGTGATGCGGGGCTGGAACGCAAGAACCGTGAGATCATGATCTGAGCCCGAAGTCAGACATTTAACCGACTGAGCCACCCAGGCGCTCCTCTGAATTGATTTTAAAAGTACATCAATAAAAAGCATTCTCTTCTTCTACTCATGCCAAAGAACAACCTTTTGTCTTAAATTTGGTAAATAGTTCTGTTGGAGCTAACAGAATGGGCCTGTTGTGACTTGACACTCAGCCTTGACACTTGCTAGCTCTGAGGTCCTACCCATGTTTCTTTACGTCTTTGAGTGCTGCTCTTCCGATCTGTAAATTGGAGTAACTCTACCTACCTCATGAAGTCCTTGTAAGGATAACATATATAAAAGGTGTAGGGGATCTGGCATAGGGTAGAACTAAACAAATATTCATTTTTCTTTTATGCCACAAAATGGTCTACAGTAAAAATGTTTCAATGCCAATATTTGGTGCAGTTTTGTTAGCGAAAGTAAATGTGGAATCGCTATACTCATTAAGAATATACTTTTACTGTAAGGTTACAGTACCTCAGATTTTATTAAGATCTCACAGCTATCTTTTGTGGTTTCAAAAGCCATATATTATTTCAGAAACAAATATAGATCAAGAATCAATCATATTTTGGGATCAACTTAGGATCTTTATGCCTCTTTTTATCCCTTCTAGTGTGAAAATTGATGCTTTCTATTCTGAGACTTTTGTTCCCTTTATTTCAGTATTTCTTTTCTGGCTTCCTAACAGCAAAATGTCCAAAATATGAAGCTCAAAATATTAAGCCCATTAAAACACAGTTGTCTGCACCCAGCTTGTATTAGAAGTAATTACCTAAAGCTAGTGGTAAAAAAGGGTATTTTCAGACCTCAAGTTACTAGAACCATAAATGCTTAGAGTGCATCAAGAGCTAAAAAAAAAAGCCTAACGTATTTTTTGACAGTTTATTCTGTGGTTGAATTATAGTATCACTAAGTAACACACCTCTCAAACTGCAAATTGCCTTAATGTTGAATGCTTTTCTCTAACTGGTGTGAAGAGGTGGTGTTCTAATTTTATTTCCCCACAATTACTATGTCAGCTCCCTTAGAAAGACAGCAAGGATAGACTGATAGAGCTTTATGTAGGAGTTGTGCATCTAAAATGTTTTGCTATTTAATAGGATTTATGTGCAGTATTTCCTAGGAAAAACACATTTGTAAAGATGAGTGCTTCAAAAAAAAAAACCACCCTATTTCTTTTAAATTACTGTAAAATGAAAAAAAAAGTAGTGTAAAGGAGGTAAGGTTTTTGGGGAGGTTGTTTTTATTATTTATTTATTTAAAAAATTTTTTGATTTGCTGTTCTTGTAAGGTTTAGCAATTTTGAAAAAACTGAGTACTTCCGTGGGTGTAGAAACAATTCTTTTTTTTAAATGTTTTATTTATTTCTGAGAGAGACAGCGTGAGCAGGGGAGAGTCAGAGAGAAAGGGAGATACAGAATCTGAAGCAGGCTCCAGGCTCTGAGCTATAGCTGTCAGCACAGAGCCCGACACGGGGCTCAAACCCAGGAACCGTGAGATCATGACCTGAGCCGAAGTCGGATGCTTAGCCGACTTAGCCACCCAGGCGCCCCTAGAACCAATTCTTTAATATTCCTATAACTGTAGCAAGCTCTAAAAGATCAGTTAGAATTCTCTGACTCTTGTACCTTTAAAACCTTGGTAAACAATTTCAAGTGGCTATTCATTATGCTCCGTGGGTGGCAGATTTTTCTAATGGGTTTTTGTAAAGAGAAGAAATTGAACAAAAGATACAGTCTTGTCCCTTGGAAAAACAATTTGAAAAAGGCAAAATATGTTTAGTTAATAATAATGCAAAATGTCATTGTCTACCAGACCTAGCAAGTTTAATGAGGCTTGTTTATGAAGTTATAAACTCTTACAGAGGCCTTTGAAAATTAGACCATAAACTTTTCAAGTGACCCAAGATAGAACTATAGATCTAAGTATGCTGAAGATAATAGGGATTAATAAGATGCTGGTCCTATCTTGGTAGCACCTCAAGCAGAGGAGTTGCATAATATGATAATATTTTAAGAAGATTACCCTGACTCTTTTGTGTCCAACACATTGAATGGTGTAGATGAATTTGTTTAGAATTAGGTTGCATTAGTCCAAGTAAGAGAATAGTGTCTCAAACTGGATTGTTAGTGGTAGCAATTGAAAGATGTCTATGAGTTTGAGATGCAGTTGAAGGGTACCATTGACTGGGATTTGCTGAATTTGGTTAATTGCAGCAAGTGTGTACTTTTCTATCAATTTTCCTATAGTTAAAAATCTTAAAGATTCTCTCAGGCAGAATATTAAAATTGCTTGANACACACACACACACACACACACACACACACACACACACACAAGCATGCACAGGTACAAATTCCATTAAAGCACGTCAGCATGCAAAATTCTTTTGACTTTTTCCTTGTAGATTCACTCTACAGAGTCCCCTTACCTTTGTTAGATATTAGTCAGTGTGTGGTCATCAGCAAACTTTGTACATGAAGTCTCAAATTAGCATTCAACAGGTTCTGAACTCAAGGGCTTTTGAGATCCCTACAGATGTTACTCATCTTTCAATGATAGAGTATGATATTTCATGGGATGTAGACATTTTTCAGTAAGGAAAGCAGTTAACAGCTAATAGTTATACCTTCATTTCTGTAAGTAAACATACAAATTGTAAAATATTGTTATAAGGGTTTTGGAGAAGTAGTGATAGCAGTGTGAAGAAAAATAGATTTTCATACTCAAAGGATTGTTAATGATTAGCAGCCTTTCTTATGCCATTCAAAAGAGTACATTTTTGCCTGTGCAAATATTCCAGATAATGTTAAAATTGCACAGAACCTTCACTCACTTACTCAGTAAATACCAAGCTTGAAAGTTACAATGCTTATTGCTAATTTGGGAAGAATTTAAACAAAGGATTCTATACATGGACTTTAAGTCAGTGCTGGCATACAGATTGAACATTTCAAGTCTGGTTATCCACCTTTAGGTGAAAAGGTTAGTTTCATGTACGGATTTGGCCTTGATATTGTTATACAGAGTCCTTTAACAAAAGAAATTGAGACGTTCTTGAAAGGATTAACATTTTATGGGTCAGGATGGAGGACTATGACTTTCATTCAAATAAATATATAAGGAAGAAATTCTATGGCTAGAACACACAGCTGGTGAAAAACATAATATTCCCACATACATTTCATGTCTTTTTGACATGTGTATCTTCACTGTATACAGACTTATATGCATACAAACTTTCCCACAGAAACATGCCACATACGTAGAATTGGAATGTGTATTTTACAAATAATCCCTTCACAGACAATTCAGGCAATAAATACTAAGCGAAGTAATAAAACTATCTTTTCCTGTGTCTTGCTCAGTTATGCAACATTGATCTAAATACTTTTTTTCTAATAGATTATTTTGTAAATACTTTTAAGTCATAGAATGACCCAAGGGTGCTATCATAGCTCTAACAACAGCATTTCTTTCTTTCTTTTTTTTTTTTTGAACAATAGCATGTTAAGAGTCACATTTTAAGGGATTTGTGATTACCTATAGGAGGGAAAGTTTGGAAAGAGCACTTTTCTGCTATAAGGCTTATAGATGGAGACTTTAAAATTGAAATGAATCCAATAATCAAGGAGTCATGATATTTTGGTCATGACAGGAAGTATAAACCCCATTATTTCTTTTTTCCCCCAATATATCCTATAAATACTGGGAGCCATTGATTCCAGAGGATTATATGAAAAAAGTGAAAAAGAAAAGCACAATAAAAGGTCTTGTTATCATTTACAAAATTCTATCTGGAAACAATTGTCTAGAAACCTTAAAAAGTTGGAATCATTATAACATCTTCAGAAAGAAAAGACATTAAAGATATTTAGACATTACATCATTCTTTTTGAGTTAGTCTGAGAAATATTTAGGAGCAGGTATCTTACATGTGGTGTTACAGAGGCAAAAAAAAAAAAAAAAGTCATAGACTCTTGCCAGTAGCTCCATCATAAATCAGATGTAGACTTACTATGGTATGCAGAACAAAACCTGAGCTTTCAGAATCTTCCTTAACCCTACAGTTAATCTGGAGATATTTGAAAGTAATTATGTCATGTTGTTTAAATGTAAGACAAATATTACCAATATAACTTTACCTAAATCTCAGATCTCATCAGCATACAGAATGCCTACTTTTAAAACTTTTCTTGGGTATTTTAGATAGAAATATATTTAAAACATTTTGAATTAACTCATTTTCATCCTCTCTTAGATAATTAAAATAAGCTAATGAGCATAAAGAAGAAGCAAGTGTTAAAGCCTAGAACTGCATCTGGTAGCTCTGTAAGGGCATATTTGATACAAGTTGACACAATTTCTCATCTATGGAAGAGAAATTCCCCAAGTGGAAAAGAGGGTCTATTTGAGGTCAAGTGTTTTTGTCAAGTTATTTGGGAAGAATGAAGCACACCTGCCCAAATCACATCACCTTCTTAAAATATAGAAGCTGTAGACGAGGAAGGTAGAGAGTTGATGAAAGCCAAAATACATTCAAATTCTCCCAAAAACTTTGGAGTAACTTTAAAAAAAACATCTATGAAAACCTAATGGGACTTGAGCACATTTGAGTCTAATTAAAAGAGACACTATTTTATGTAGTCCTGGATATGCTGATCCAACCATAGGAGGAATCCTGCATAATGAAAATCTTGCATGGGAAAGAGTGTTGATAGATAGGTCTTGAGTTGGAAGTATGAGGTCACTGGTTTATATCCTGAGGAGAAAACCTGGACATAGTCCATGAAAAACAGCTGCTTTCGTAAAATGTAATGTCTTGCACACAAATGGAATTAAACTAGCTACTGTCATTTTAAGGATTCCACAAGTCTCAAAGAGAGGTAGACATTTGGACTCAAGCATTTCAGACATGCTGTTTCAGCATGAAAATATAATTTTCCTTGACATAAATCAATAACGGAAAAAAATACATCGCAGTCGGAGTCCATACTTTATGACTTGAATTATTTACATTTATTGAGACTTACTTTATGGCCTAGAATATAAGCTATCTGGGCTCCATGTTTACTTGAAATGCCTGTATATTGTATTCTTGTTTATTGCAGGTATTTTACAAATGTCAACTAAGTCAAGAAAGTGGAAAATCTGTATCCTTTCTGTAGCTTTACTGAATGCATGCATATTTGCAAGGGTGGTCTATCAATTATTTGAAGAGAATTGTTGATATCTCTGAAAATAAAGGTAGATTTACCTATCTCTCTGTGTAGTTCCATCAGTTTTTAGCTATGTACCTTGAGGCCTTTTCATTAGGTGAAGAGACATTTCCGACTGGTACGTTCACTTNCGCCTAGAACTGCGGAATTCTCGCGAGATCTGGCTTCCTCCGGAAAGAGTGTTCCGGCTCTGGCGCTGTTGGGCTTGATTCCTCTGTTCTGAGAGGAGTTCGAAGGCTTAATGGAGTTCAGTTACATCCACGTATCTCACCCTGCCCTCCACGACTTTTTAAAATGCTGGTCTGCCTTATTATTTTCATATGGTTGTAAAGACATATTATTTTATCGCTTTAACAAGGAATTGTTTTTTTTAATTTTTTTAATTTTTAATTTTTTTATTATTTTTTANCCGAAGTCGGACGCTTAACCGACTGAGCCACCCAGGCGCCCCTACACGGAACTGTTTTAAAACCCCAAACGCCGCCCATCCCCCAATACTAGCTGCGTGATGGGTGTCTGCTCCGGCGCGCAGGCCCACTCACGGGCGCCGGCTGTTTGCGGGCAGGTAAGTCACGCCCCCCGCGCAGACCCGTGGGCTGGGGGGAGGGGCGTGGGCGCGGGTGCCCGGTTCCCCGCACCCGCCGTGCTGCGAGCGGCCTCCTGGATTCACCGCAGTCACGGGAGCGGCCAAGCCGCTGCGGAGCTGCCGGAAGCGGACAGGCTGCCCGGAGGCCCGGCTGTAGATAGACCAGCGTGGGGCGTAGAGCAGGTGCTCAGAAAGCAACTTGGGATTTGGACGTGGCTTTTGCTGGAGGTTTTTCTACACCAAATCCTCCCCGTGCCAGGGGCAGCGCTGGGTTTAAAGACTCATTTGAAGGCAGCCAGCCTGCACTCCCAGATGCACTATGAGGGAGGACCGGAGTTCTAGAATTTGGTCCAGGTCTCCAAGGGGCGATTCCGAGCGCAGGGCAGTGAATAGCGCCCGAGAGGTGAGTTCTAGGCCTGACTGCGCCCCTGCCTGACTTGGAGAGCTGAGTACTGTCCTCTTAGAATTGGGGCCTGGCTCTCGGATCATTGCTCCCAAGGCTGGCTTTCCCCACTAGGCTGGCAGGGAGGCTCCGTGGCGTGCAGAAGGGTCTGCCAGCTCGGCCGGCGGGAGGATTCTGGTTAATTAGCCATGTCAGCCAAGGCTACGGGAGGGAGGAACGGCAGCAAGCGTGCTGAGCAGGCTCCTCTCCCATCCGAAGGCTTAGTCCAGACTGTTCTGCTCGCTTAGCAAAACGTCATGTGACAGGGACGGAAGCCACGCAGGCCTGTGGCCACAGCCTCGTCAACTGGCCTGAAGACCAAGCCAGCCTCCACGCACAGGCCCAGGTGCCCTCACTCACTGGCCAGAAATGTAGATACTTCGCAAGAAAGTCTTGGCCAAAAATGTTTTGAAACGTATTTTAAAACCAAGGAGAGAGAGAGGAAAAAAACAAGCACTTTTTTGAAACTTAGAGAAAACATAAAGTGACTTATGTTTTATTTTTCAGTTCTAGACAAATGATTGCAATTCTAGGAAACTGTCCAATTTTTTTATTCAGACAATGCCTAATAATCACTAACTGAATTAGATATTATACACTTCTTACACCAATTTCATAACCTTTTTTGGTTTTTGTTTTTAATTTTTTTGTTTCTTTGAGAGAGAGAGAGAGAGAGAGACAGCGTGAGCAGCGGAGGGTCAGAGAGAGAGGGAGACACAGAATCTGAAACACAGGCCCTGAGCTAGCTGTCAGCATAGCACCCCACGCGGGGCTCGAACCCACGAACCGCTAAATCGTGACCTGAGCTGAAGTCGGAAGCTCAACCGACTGAGCCACCCAGGCGCCCCACCTTTTTTGGTTTCTATTTACCTTATATAGATTATTTTTCTCTAATTTGGAAATATCTATTAAAAATACGTTAAAATCAGATTCAGGATTCTACCAAAAACATCGGACATCATTATTACAATACTGTTACCCTCCAGAGATATAAAGGACTTAAAAGCAATACTAGACCACAAAAAAAGGACTGGGTCTGCATTCACTTTTCTGAATAATTAGCCTGGAAGATGTCTATCATTTTAAAATAATTGCGACCAAACTACTTTATCTGCTTCATGTCCCAATATTTATTAAGAAGTAGCATTTTTAGTAATCAGAGTCTGCCATTGATATGATAGTATCTCCCTTAATATTTCTTGAAAATAGGAGTGCTTTTATATTAAAAAAAAAAAGACTATCATACAAGATTGGGAAACATCAAGTTTCATAAAGTTTTCTTATGCAAATTTCCCCACAACTAGACCTCCAGCAGTCGTTAAGGTCTTAATTTGAAGTATAATATGGTGAAATATGCAGTATTCTCCCACACTTTTTGTGGAATACTTTATTCCATGGAGTATCAGAGGAAATGACTATTTTATGGAACACACCAGTATAGGATCATTCATTCATTATTATGTATGGTTGCTGCCATTGGGCAAAGAGAGAACTTCAGCAATTCTTAATATATAGTGAATGGCCTGTAAATGTCACAGAAAATATTTTCTAGCTTTTGTTTGGAAAATTCCAGATTTTATGTGCTTTTCCAGGTGTCTGTTTATCAACTGTAAGAAACACTGTAGAAGGTAGGGAGGAAATAAAAGGCTCTATAATTAAAATTAAATTTCACTAAGGTAATATTTTGAACCTCAAATAGTAGATATACATTAAAGAGGAAGCTCATGGTAGAATTGCTTAATTAACAAAACAGAAATGCATTTAGTAAAAGTTTGGCCACAAAAGTAGTGTAAGACCAAGTATAAGAATCCATTTAAGCATAGAGATTAAAAAGTGCATAGTTTTATCTTTTATGCATTTGGTAAGAAACTACTCATTTGTATCCCTATTTTGCTGCCCTCATGATTATAAGGTAAGAGTTCCAAGGTCAGTGATAATTCTGCTGCAGTGTATATTAAATCAATATGTGTATTTTTTCTGAATGTTACAAATCAACTACTGATAGTTCAAAAGCTCTGCCATTCTTTGATGTCTACAAAGATGATAACCAACTGTATGTACGTGGATGTTGTGCCTTTCCTGATAGACTGTCTTTTGACTTCACTTCTGTTGATAATTGGTACTTTTGCAACAAGAGCATTTTCAACTACCTGAATCAAAACTTTCATAGCAATATCACTTACTGGTTCTTGACAGCTAATGAAGTGGCAAAGCAAGGCTGATAAACTCCAGAGCCTATCAGGAGAGTTGAGTGTAACATTTTTTAGATTCTGATTTACTAAATGAGGTGGAAGTCATTAAGTTCATCAAACAAACTCAGCTATGAACTTTTAAACTAATTTCTTGAGTTTTTAAAATAGAAGTAAGTTCTTCCCCTTGAGTGCTTAGAAATGATAAAACAACAATTATAATTGAGAAAACCAGAACTTTTGTACTTGATTTTGTAATTCTAGTTTCTACCACATTTTGAGTCTTATTAGGAGTGGCATTTAACCTAACAAGAAACAAATGCCTGTTTTAGATAATTGCCTTAAAAGAAAATACAAAATTAAAATAAATACTTAAAATCTTGGAAATCTTGTTAAAAATGTTTTGCGATTTTGTGAGGTGAGAGTACATAGGTCACTACTTTCATAACAATTTATTAATTTGAAGATAAAATAAAAAAATAAATACCTATATTTGAAGAAGTTTTCTAAGTTTAAAGTTAGAAAATTATTGTTAATTATTTAATCCAACACTTAGTAATAATAGTAATATTATAAAGAAATGATTGACAGAGGTAATCTTTTAGGTATTTACATGCAAAATAAAAAGTATCAGGAAAATGAAAGAACTCAGAAATTGCGGACCTTAGATAATGTCATATGACTGTTTCATGCTCCCATACAGCTGCTCTCAGGGTTTCATTAGAACTTAATAGCACTAGCACTTTTTCTTTCTGTGTCTAGAGGCAAATTTTCCTATTATTCTCTGTATTCAAACTAATGGAGGAGTCTCATTTTGGGTTTGTTAAGGCAGGGATTAAAAGAGAACATATGTGGCTGTAAACAACGTTTATTATTTGTCATTCATTCTAACATTCTATTAGTGTTTTGGTTTGGTTTTTGGTTGTTTTATAAAAGGGAAAAGGTAGCATTTTTGATGAAGTATAGAAGGAAGTTTAATAAGAAATTGACTTATGCTGCTTTATTTTGCCCATACTAGAAGAGATAAATCTGGTTTTGAATTAGACTTTTGTTCTTGTGGCGATAAATGTCTGTGTGTCCTGCATCAGTCCAGAGAATGTTGAATGTCTGTTGTCCTGTTCAGCGCAGAGATATGCTGATTTAATGGGCCCTGAGAAAGCAAGATTTTCTTTCTCTCTCTCTCTCTCTTTCTCTCTTTCTTTCTTTCTTTCTCTCTCTCTCTCTCTCTCTCTCTCTCTCTCTTTCTTTCTTTCTTTCTTTCTTTCTCTTCCTTCCTTCCTTCCTCCTTCCTTCTCTCCCTCCCCTCCCCTCCCCTCCCCTCCCCTTCTGTGTATTATTTATTTTTGAGAGAGACATGGACATAGCATGAGCAGGGGAGTGGCAGAGGGAGAGAGGGAGACACCAATTCTGAAGCTGACTCCAGGCTCTGAGCTGCCAGCACAGAGCCCGATGCGGGGCTTGAACCCACAATCCACAGTCCCCAAGATCATGACCTGAGCTGAAGTTGGAGGTCTAACCAACTGAGCCATCCACGCACCAGAAAGCAAGGATTTTCAACAAATCTGCTGGATTCTTAGTTTCATTCTAGGGAATCACTGAATTGTCCTTAGGGTTCTTAAACCTATCCAGGCTCACATTATCTTTAATTTAATCCCAGAATGTTTCAAACTATGACCCAGTTGAATATACTTATTGCAGAATGTGTTTGGAAAAGAAAATTGAACAATTTTAACTTGTCTCATTTTCTATATGATAAAAATTTTTTTTTAAATGTTTTATTTATTTATAGGAGAGAGAGAGAGAGAGAGAGAGAGACAGCGTGAGCAGGGGAGGGTCAGAGAGAGAGGGAGTCACAGACTGAAACAGGCTCCAGGCTCTGAGCTGGCAGTCCGCACAGAGCCCGACGCGGGGCTGGAACCCACGAACTGCGAGATCATGACCTAAGCGAAAGTCGGACGCCCAACCGACTAAGCCACCCAGGCGCCCCTATATGATAAAAATTTTAAATTAATATTTCTGTACAAAGAAAATTTTAGAACAATATCGTAAGATAATTTTTGTAAAAAATAAAGAAAATATTTGGGCAAAGAAGAAGATAGGAAAACTTAATTTGCTCAAATTATCTATATAATAATCAATCCCCCTTTTATATGTATAGATAGAAAAATTACAGAATGTCAATGAGATCTTATGAACCTGCTTCATTAAAGCATCTGACTTCCTTTGATTAATAATTTCTGAAATGTGTCCACCCCAAAATTAAACACATTATTATGGGAAACATATTTATAATGTGTCATCATAAAAGTGTCATTATTGTCACTAAGATTAGAATAGACTCAGAGCATATTGTATGGTTTCATCTAGAGATCTTTTGAGTTCACTGGTTTTCAACAAACACCTTCCTCTTCCATCTCTCCTCCACTCCTTTCTGGGAAATCTGATTCAAACAGAATCCTTTTATGGGCAAGCCAGAAGTCTTCATAATCAAAATGTATTTATGCTGGTTAAAGCAGTGGGACATGCCTAGGTATGCCATATGAATGCCGTCCCTATTTTCCATACCCCCCTCAAAAGACAATAAAATTAGCTCTCAGGTGAGCAATTTTTACTTCTTTAACTGACAAACTCAAATTGTTTTTGTTTGTGACACCCAGACACCATGCAATTTAGAGAATGACTAGAGGAATAAGAGGAGTAGAATAAGATATGGGTAATCTAACCCGCATGCACTGTTGTACGCTCATAAGCATGTTCATTTTTTCCACCTAATCAGTTATTCATCTACTCATTCATTTGATAAACATATAATAAATATCTTTTGTCAACAAAATCTAGGATTTTGGTGATTCCTATACCCAGCCCCACAAACTGACTCCTCTGATTTGGTTACTTGATTGACCCTTGAGAATGTCCATATGATCTCTTGGACTTCCTTGAGACCTTCTCTCTCTTCCAACTCTAAGAAATAGATTCTTCTCTTAATCAAAAAGGGACGCTCATGAACACTGAAATAAATATGTTCTCCAGAATGGTCACACTCCAATGTATCAGTTTTTGTCAGTGAATAACAAAGTCTTCTTTCCTCCCATAAGTATATCATAGAGTGGAAATGATGGAAAAATACTGATGAAATACTCTTTTCTTTCTCAAGTAAAAGCTGATTTGCTCAGCATTATAAAAATTCAAATAAATTATTCTTTAGCAGTTTTTAAAAATTCTTAACAGTGGGCATATGCAGCAGATTACATGTGGTTTATAGATATTTAATTCGCCATATATGAATATTTTCCACAGTTTTATTACTGGAAAATTAAAGTATATAGTTTATAAAACATTTGCTTTCTTATAGTCATGTAGAATATGATAGTTATTTGAAGAACACACTGAAATATATGCTATGATATGTATAAATGATTGACCAGAACTGCCTGACAAATTTTATTCATTAGATAAGCGTCTTTTTTGTTTGTTTGTTTACTTTAACTTTGCTAATGATAATACAATCTTTACTGCTCATAGGCATTTAATGAACATTTACTGGTAATAGAAACCTGCCTGGTAAGGAGCCTTATAAATAATTAAGACATAAATACAGAATCAAAAACAGTTTCGATCGATCTCTGTATTACTAGCCTATCACTCAAAGCCCCGAATGAAACTAGTGTGAATTATAAAAGAAAGATAAATACTTTCTTTTTTGGAGATTGGAGATTCTTACCGACTAATCATCTTTCACAGAAATAAGTGATCAACTGCAATGCATAGTTGTATTAAACACTTCTTTTCACATTAAAACATTTAGTTGCTTTATGTAATAATGGTATTTAAATTAATTTTTATTTTTCCAAGGAGAAGTAAAAATCAGTGTCTTGCATTAGTTTTTTTTTAAACCATTAGCAGCTTTTATTTTTGAGCATATACTTGTACAAAAACTTACCAAAGGTCATGCAGCAAAAAATTAGGAAAAAAATTAAAGTTTTGATTTTTCTAGAAATTTATTTAGAAAGAACATTATACTGAGATCCAGGAGAATTTAATATAAACCTGGCTTCTGCAACTATTCATTGTAAAGTAATTTATGCTTTTTTATAAATGGAAGTAATCAGACATTATAGTATAAAGATTTTTTTTAGATCTCCTATTCAATACTTAATAAACTATATCGTTAATCATTTTTTCACAGATAATTAGACTCATATAGCACTGTGCTAACTTTATATCTAATAATCCTCTGTATGTATGTGGTAAGACTAGTAACTTGCATTCAGGTGTTACTTGTGATGATGATGATGGTGGGGTGATGGTGGTGGTAATGCCACCTTTGTACTTTATCTGTACTTTCACTCTGAATGACATTTTCCTATAACTTAATAGCCATTTAGATTTTTAGAGTTTGTTTCTGTAATTAAGCATTTGAGGATACACATTTTATGATTTGTTCACCCTTTGATTACTAATTCAATCCTACCTGGAAAATATAAAGGTATGTGCCAGATTTCAGCATTCTGTCTCAAAAAACTTCATGCTTTTGCTATATTGGACATATTTTCTTAATAAGTAGTGTTTGATATTTCATTGGCATTACTTCTTTCTTCATTTAAGATAGATATTTTTCTCTGTTTTCTTATTCTTTTTTTCCACATGAGATTTAAAGGAAAGGGATAGAGTAAAATGCCTTTTCCTCAACATTAATGCAAGAAAGTCTTAGTTGTTTTGTAGAAGATTATTCTGGAGGTCGTACTAACATGGTTTGTTGGTGTAAACCTATAGAGGAAATTCTGTTAGAGTATAATTTTAATAAGCAAAGGAAGAAACTGTTAGGAAATGAATTATGACAGTGACAGTGAGGATATAAGCGAAAGAAAATACACAGAAAATTATTGTTGTGTTAAACAAACTGAGTGATAGATTGGACCAGTGGATGATGAAAAGACCCTAGGTTACATGATTCTTTGGATGAGTGATACCTGCATACAATTTTAATCATACAAAACGGTGATGATGCCAGTGATGGAATGAAGAAAAGGGAGTGAGTTTTGTTCAACTCCTGCAAACTCTGACATGTTTGTACAGTATCTACAGAAAATTTCTGGTAAGCCCTTGTTTGGCCTTCATAGGGAAATCTCTCTTGGAAGATATACATTTAAGACATGTCAAAATCTTGCTAGTGACAAAGAAATACTTGTAGAAAAGATTACCCATGGAATTATTACTGTGTAAAAAAAGACCAAGTACAGAGCAAGTAAAATAATGTAAAGATTTAAGAGCCTACCAACTAAGGTGAGTTACAGAATAGTCAAACTTTTTAATGTTTTTTCCTTAATAATCTGTTCTTAGTATTCTCAAAGATTATATACCTTCTTAGAGGTAGAATAGGGTAAGACCAAAAGAACCTGGCCTCTGGTGTCAGAAGGGAGTGGATATCTTGACTTTCACATTATCTCTATGACCTACATATTTCCAATATCTGTTTGAGTAAATTTCCTCATGAGAAAAAATGAAAATGAAAACTGTCACCTCCAAGTTGTGTTGTGAGACTTTTAATGAATAGACACACCTATAAATCATTTAACAGTTTTTGGCACATGGTAGGCAATTAAAACTTTACCTCATATTTTCTCTTATTTCTCTGTTTTGATCATTATCATGACCTTTGCATGGAATGCTCTGCCACACTTCATCCTGCTGGTCAAGTCATATATTACACATTTTTTTTTTTTTTAAGGCCGGGATTAATTACCAAGCTCTTTCTCCAATGATTATCCACTTTTCCATGAGACATTAGTTTCTCCCTCATGTTAATTTTCTTAGCTTTTATTATTCTCGTTGTTCATTTAGTTTTCGCTTTTTTGAGGGCATTTGTCTAACTTTCCATCAAGGTTTTATTACTCTTTATATTACACATACTATTTAGCCAGTGCCTATGTGTTATACATAATAAAGACCAGGTATGTGCTTGTTCAATTAGATTAGTCTGTAGGAAGTAACTTTCCACACATATTTTTCACATTATAAAAAGTAGAAAACAGATTGATATCACAGATAGGCCTGGTCTTGAGTTTTACAAGCATTTTTGAGGAAAATATATCGTCTCTCCCTGACAGTATAGTTCATTGTGCGGCATCTAGAAGCTTGGAAACTGGGTTTCGGGTGGTAATGGACCTTTACCTGTCTAAAATCAAATGTGGGCACCTCATACCTTGATTAGGGATTCTGTCCAAGTCAACTACAAATAAGAAGCACCTGAGAAGAGAAAAGTCCCACCATAAATTCAGTGTGTTAGGAGAAGTTAGATATCAAAACCTTAGCAAATATAAACAAGTTGGATGGACTTAGAGAAATGATCTGGGCAGAGGTGGGGGGATTATGTTTTATAGAGTGTTGTGACATCTGGCATAGACTGGAGAAAGTAGTAAACGGAAAAGTTACTATCAGACCAAGATAGAAAAATTGGATATACATTTCAAGTGTTTACTGATAATGAAATTAGAAGATAGATTTTTCTAAGTATATTTGAGCAATACATACCAAACTTCATGAAGTCAGAGAATATAGTCAGCATCACTAAATAAATAAAAGCATGTAGACACCCACTAATATTAGCTCTATCTATGTAATAGCAAAAAAAATACCTGGCTAGAAATGCTGTGAGTAGAATTCACCATTCACACAATTTATCTTAGAGGAGTAGTTGCCAAATGTGTCTGTGGAAAGGTACTTCCTTCTGTGTAACAGTCTTTAAAAACAAGTCCTTGGTGAAATAAAGTAGTAAAAATAAGGTGAATTTTTCTATAATATAAATGTATTCCTATCTAAGGATTATCCTTTGTGTGTGTATCTGTGTGTTTCTTCCTGCTTTTTTTTGGTACTAAATGGTATGTCAATAGCACTTGTTTTTGTTATTTTTATAATGGAACATAAAGTTGCCAACTTTTAGTTTAGCTCCTTTTGTGCTTTAGAAATAACTTTGGTGTATGAAATTTAAAAAATAATCTAGGAAGCACTGGAGTACAGGATCTAAAACTTTGGACCTCAGTGACCTTTCTAGTATTTACAAATATCTGGATATAGTCATCATTTAGTCAAAATATTTGGCCTCATTTAGATCCAGCCTTTGAGTACTTTAAATGGGATCTTTGTTCTATGAAAGGACAAAGCTCAAGTCATGGAAAAAGGACATGAGGCTAAAGCCATGAATGAATACGGGTGATTAATTTGAATCCAGTAACTGGGAGAGTCCTATTACCTTTTATGCTATAAAACTTAGAGGGGGTGGTAAAGAAAGGAGAGAGAAAAAGAGAAAGGAAGAGCACGAGAATGAGAATAGTAATGGAAGTCAGAAATATAAAGAACAGAGTGGCTGTTGTTTGGATTTGAAGGTCAAGCAGTTATTAATCCTATAAAAACATCTAGTTCTGGGCGGTCTTGTATTCTAGAAATTTGTATTCATTTCATTGCCTTTTAAGAATCTGACTCGGTTATTGTAATATAATCATCTGTAGAAATCTATTTTTATTCTAACAATAATCAAAACACCACAGGAACGATTGAGTTTTATTGTGTAGAGATCAGTAGTCATGTATGATTTTGATATAAATTCTCTCATAGTTTTTTTCTTTTCATATATTGAAATAAACATATGAGAAGAACATCAGCTCATACAATAATTTTTCAGGGGCACCTGGGTGGCTCAGTTGGTTAAGCGTCCCACTTTGGCTCAGGTCATGATGCCCTGGTTCACGGTTTTGAGCCCCACATCGGGCTCTGTGCTGACAGCCAGCTCAGAGCCTGGAGCCTGCTTCAGATCCTGTGTCTCCCTCTCTCTCTGACCCTCCCTTGCTTGCACTGTCTCTCTCTCTCAGAAATAAATAAAACATTAACAAAATATTTTTTCCATATCTTAATCTGCTGATAATGATTATAAACAATGTCTTTTTTTCTTTAAGGCAGATCTCAAAATTTATAAATAAAGTGGAATGAAAATTAGAATTGACTCATGAGGGGCACCAGTATGGCTCAGTAGGTTGAGTGTCCAGCTTGATTTCAGCTCAGATTATGATCTCACAATTTGTGAGATGGAACCCTGTGTCGGGCTCTGCAGTGACAGCCCAAGCCTGCCTTGGATTCCCTTTCTCCCTCTCTCTGCCCCTCCCCCAGTTGCATGTGTGCTCTCTATCTAAATAAACTTTTAAAGAAATAAAGAATTGATTCATTAGAATAGATCATGGTTCTTCTCCCATAATAGTTGGTGGGATGTTCTAATTAAAGGACATTAATTATAGTTTCATTTCTTTTGCTCATCTTATTAGATTAAAAATTATATATGGACTTTATATATAAGTGTCTTGAATATGAAAACACTATTTTTTGGAACTGTATCACAAGAGAGTGTAATCTACTTATAATTGACCACTCTGCTGCTTGAAATCATAGGCAATGATTCCCATTCAGAACATCTATATACACTTAATGCTACATTGTCTTATAATGGTGATAATAGCTATAACTATTGAGCAAAAATGATTTACTCTTTGATCTGTATATCTTTCATTTTGTCATTAAACAAATTATAGATGCTAAATCATTTTGGGAAGCTGAAATAAACAGAATGCTTATTTAATCACCTTTCAAACTTCAGAATAAAAAGTTCCGTAAAGAGTGCTTGTCTGAAATGGCACTTTTGATTACGGTTGCACCTTGACTTCTCTTTATGCTTACCACAGAATGTAGAGGTTTAGGTGATGTCTCAACCAGAAAAAAAGCTGAATTATACCCAGAAAGAATTAGTGTCTTTACATGCTCTGGTCTAGTAGGATTCACTATAGTCAAATTGATTCTGTAGAAATTTAGATTGTTCTGTAATGTTTCTTGTTATTTGCTTTAATATGAACATAGCCAAGATGTGAAAAGGTGGTAGAATATTAAACAACTCACATTTCTGAATATTTTAGTTACAATTCCAATTTATGTCACAGTAAGAATTATAAAATAGAAGGTGAAAAGAAACTCCTAAAATTCTGAAGGAGTAGAGTCAAAGTTAAAGTTATTTAATATCAGGTATAGGTGAATATCTAAATAGAGGGGAAAAACATAATATATTTAAATTATGAAAACAGACTGTTAAAGAACATAAGATATATCTAGATTTAGAGAAAACGTCTCTGATTTTAACCTAGGTATTTTTGCTGTGGAAAGTGCTGAGATAACCTAAGCAATCTAGAATTTGCCATGACTCTGTCATGAAGGTCTCCGACAGACTCTTTTCTCAGTTGTAATGAAATATAAAAAGTCCTTGGTGGGGAGGAACATCTTAAGAAATTGGGGCAAAAAGAAATGATTGGGCAAAATCAAGTATATTTGAAAGTGAAAACACAGCTGCTAACCCAAACTCCAGGAAAATATTGTCTCTTTATTTAATGAAATGATCCAGCACTAGCATGTTTTTAAAGTGTGGTTTGTTTCCATAGTGATGTCATACATAAACCACTAAAGGCTTTTCTCTAAGTTGTGTGTACCGAGCAACCAATGATTTTCCCTGAACGAATTTACAAAATTCATCCTGTAACGTATTTTTCAATTGGGTGAATATTTTTATTCTTGGGAGTTATAATATAGATAGGCATTACATTTATTATTTAAAATTTAGGTTATAGAAATTGGCAAACAAAAAGAATATTTCACTATTCTTAAAATGACCTCTATATTTAATACTAATGTAAATAGAAAAGTTTATTGGTCTTCTTTATCCCTTTACCATACAAAATTATAATGTTAATGAATTAGCATATTTAGTAAGATAGGTAGAAAAATATTTTTTCAGTCTGCTACATCTGGACCTTAATTTCCTATTTGTGGTTAAAAAGATTGAACATACTACCATTTTACCTCTCTTTACACACAAAGGTGATTGTGTGCTTTACTATGCAAACTATTCTAAGTATTTTACATGAATTACCTAATTTCACCTTCGTGGTAGCTCTGGTAGCTCTTAGAAGATATATTATTAACCCCATCTTCCAAAAACTAAGGTCCAACATATCCAGTAATGTACCCCTGCCTTTTATAGTAGCCCTTTCCATCCTCACACAGCTCAGGATGCCTGAAATTTCAGTCTTATAATGATTCTCTATAGCATTGATTATTTCAATAATTTGGAAACTGGTAACAGGATGGCATTTAAATTCAGATACTGTGTAGTGAATTATGTTTTTTTTTACTCTCTGGAAACTAATAGCTCTCATTTATTTCAGACATAACTTATGTGAATGAAATTCTCAAAGTGATTCCTTCCTTCCCTCCCTCCTTCTCCCCTTCCTTCTTTCCTTTGTCCCTTCCTATTATTTCCTTCTTCCTTTTTTTTTTTTTGTAGGGGTGGAGAGTGAAACAGGCTAGCCCAGTATTAAAGTGTTTTGATTAATTAATTAGAAAATAAAAAATTAATAATTTTTAACAATTGTTATAATTTTTCACATTAGGTGGATGGATAGATAAATCCATAGGTAAAAGTGTACATTCAATTTAATATTTAATGGCCTGGTAATATGGAAAAGAAACCATGTGAGTTGTGGATAGTGAGCTATTAATTATAGATTTTCTGACCTGAGGGATGTTAATTCTGGTAGATAAGTCTTTTATATGAATGATTGACAGTGTGATACAAATTACAAGAGTAATTTAAGCACAAGGTTAAAAAGAAATTATAAGAATTTCTTGGGGCTTGCATTTGAACTAACTGTTAAGAATGGATCCTCTTTATGGTGCCTGGGTGGCTCAGTTGGTTAAGTGTCTGACCTCAGCCCAGGTCATGATCTCACAGTTTGTGGGCTCAAGCCCCTTGTAGGCCTCTGTGCTGACAGCTCAGAGGGTGGAGCCTGCCTCGCTGTGTCTCCTTCTCTCTCTGCCTCTCCCCTGCTCATGCTCTGTCTCTCTCAAAAATAAATAAACATTAAAAAAAAAAAGAATGGATACTCTTTTGTCAAGGTGGTATATAGTGGTAGATGTCAAGAACAATGGCAGCAAAGGCTAAAAAGTGGACAAGTACAGATATGTGTTCCTGAGGGATGTAGGACATGAGGGAGGAATACTGGGTTGCGGCCTAAACTCAGATGGTCTCTAATGCTAAGTTAAGGAGTTTGAACTTTATTCTCCACTGAAATAATGTTTTTAGTTATATGGAGAAGGCAGTAGGAGAAATAGATAAAGCAAGGAAATTTATCATAAGGCTAATGTCCTGGGGTCAGGACTGGGATAGAGGAAGGGTCTATATTGCTGCTTTCTCTCCCTGAAAAAGACATTCTACATTTTGTGGGTGTTGATGAAAGGGTTCGGCTATGTATGTCCTGGAAAAGTCTGAATCATTGATTCAAGACACAATTTTGGAGAATCTTCAACATTCCCATCCCATGGGAGGGGGCTTGTGGTGGTATATGTGTATAATTTTGACTGAAGCTGATATGTAAAAACAAAAACAAAAAACCTCTTTGGTGATTATCAACAGTTGCCTTTCTAGTGCAAAGGTGGACTTACAATTAATGTTTTTATTTGAAAATAGTTCTTCACTTAGATATAGGTCTAGAAGTTCAGTATGTGGACCTTCTTAGCAAAAGCGAATAGAAGAATGATAATAAACTGAAAAATTGAAGTTAGGTAGTAAAATTCATATAACTTTTGTTTTCATGAAAACCTAACTTGGCTTCTCTATATATGTCAGTCACAAAATATTGCAAAAGATTTAGATGGTGGAGTTAATGAATTAATG
Organism: Crocuta crocuta; assembly: GCF_008692635.1. Taxonomy (NCBI): domain Eukaryota; kingdom Metazoa; phylum Chordata; class Mammalia; order Carnivora; family Hyaenidae; genus Crocuta; species Crocuta crocuta. The sequence continues at coordinate 247,464 of NW_027529171.1, read as the reverse complement.
GTCAAAAAGAAATGTCAAAACTCCTCAATAAAAAGAAGGCTCAAACAATGTAGGAGGTTAAAGTGTTTCCCCCATACTTCCTCTGCTCTGTTGGCCTCTGTGCTTTTCCTTTTAGGTAATGAGTTGGAACAAATGAACCCATTTTAAAAAGGCTTTGTAAAACTAAAGACATTTTTATACGATACTGAGCATTTTATTTTATCATTACATGCAAAGAAATTTCTCATTGGATCATTGTCTGGTTAAGGTATTTTATCCCCTTTTTCTGAAGGAGTGTGTGGTCTTGAGTATGAAATCAGCAAACAAATGAGTATGACATCCATTTCAATGAAATGTAAAAGGAAAAGAAATGGCTACTCTATGTTTCTTAGTACCATTAAGAACAACCACAGCAGACAGTAGTTAGATTGCCATGTACCAATAGTCCATGCTCATGTAGGACCTCACATTAACTCCCAATGTCTTGCTTTGTTACCTTGCAGAAATGTTGGAATCCAACAATGTGATCACTTTCAATGGCTTGGCCAACAGCTCCAGTTATCATACCTTCCTTTTGGATGAGGAACGGAGTAGGCTGTATGTTGGAGCAAAGGATCACATATTTTCATTCAACCTGGTTAATATCAAGGATTTTCAAAAGGTATCTTTATTCTAATGTATAACCTGTAGTTCCTTTAAAACATCTCGAGCTATTTAACAGTGAATTCTCTAGCTATTTAATAGTGTGATAGCTGAAAAAAATGTTTAAATTCATATTTTATCTTTTCAGATGCAAATAAAAGCAATGCATTGATTTGAGTATCACAGATCAATGAATGCAGTAAACCATAAAAATCATCAAGGAAGAAACCATAGTATGTTAAATGATCATTATAAGAAATACTGACTTAAGTTTATCCTTCCATAGTTATATCATTTTTCCTCCATAATATTTAACATCTGAACCATTATATTTTATATCATAATTGATGTCATTTACTCTCTGTGTGTGTATATGTATGTGTATGTATATATCACTATACTGTCAGCAAATGCAGAGTTTATCAATCATTTTACACATGCCTAATCTGGTGTGTCACCTGTTTTTGTAAATGATGATTATTGGAACCCAGACACTCATACATTTACTTATTGTCTAAGCTTGCTTTCATTCAACAATGCAGAATTGAATAGTTTTGATAGAGATCATCTGGCTCACAGAGCCTAAAATATTTACTATGTGGCCTTTTAAACAAAAAGCTTGCCAAACCCTCATCTAGAAGATCAGTTTTAAGTGTCAAATCTTTACAAATGTGGTCGTTTAGATACTAGTAGTCTATCAGTTTTATCCTTACTCTTTACAGTGTTTTTGGCTTATATGATTAATAAGTTCTACAGTTTGGAAAATAAACATGGATTGAAAAATTAGTGGAAATTATGCTACTGAGTCCATATGCTGCACTCAAAGTCAGTGATTTTTTCATAGTCAGTATTTCCAGTCATAATTCTCTGAGGAACAAAGATCTTTTATGTAGCAGCTTTTGCAAGAGTGCTAGTACAACAGTTTTTTTTAGAGTACATATACATCAGTTTTTATTGTACATTAGTTTTGCTGCTTAACATTTAGGACTTTTAGAGTGGTGTTTCCTAAACTTCTGATAAACTCTAACAGATTGGACAATAAATTTTAAAAAGTAAAGAATTGTATTAAAAGCTTTTGTCCTGGTTGGAGAATATTGCTTTGAATATCAAATGAAGATTAAATTCAAAGCTGATTCATATCACTAATAGAGTATGCCACTGGACCCAAGACTTTTACTTTCCTATTATCTAAACTCTAAGATTCTGACTGCACATAAAGATTTGATTCATTATGTGTAGCATACAAAATAGCAATGATATAGTTAGAGATTAATATACGAGATTTAAAATCACCTTTGATATTTCTTATTCTGAATATTTCAATCTGTTTTCTAAGTCTTCTCAGATGATAGTAATATCCCTAAGATTATCTATTGTCTAAGAAAACTATCCATTTGTTTTACTGAAATGACAAAAATATTTAGAGTCTTTTCTAAAGGTCATAAAATAAGCAGTTTTGTTTAGTGAACAGAAGTCATCCTTTTTATATAATGAGTGAAAAATCTAAGATTAAGGAAAAATTGACAGTTTAATATTAGGAGATTATATCAGTTCAAGTTTTCATGTTTATAATAATTTTATCATTTTGTAAAACTCATTTGTATGAATATAAATATATTTATATTATATAAAATATATACATACTATATTATTTTGTTCATAGACAATATATGAGCAACATCACATCTCAGAATATATATTTAATGTATTTGGCATTTTTCTCTGAATAAGGAAGTAATAAGGATTCTTAATTTATATACTTACTTTGTTCTAAAATCGAAAAGACTTAATTATTGTATGACACAACCAACTGTTTTATCAATGAAAAAAATTCCAGAGCTGTTTGTTTGCCCAGGATATAATCACTGTATCTTCTACCATCTAGACCTATAATATATATACTGAAGTAATAAATATATATATATATTCATTATACACACACACACTGAAGTAATGGATTAATTCAATTTAGGTGACTTGCCCAATATCATAGTGTTGTTGTTATAGGTCCTGCTCTTGAGTTTAAAAATCATTATTGTAATGGAAGACATATTTCTAATTCTAAAACATTCACTCCAAACATACTGTTTAATTATACCACACTGTCAAGGGGAGTAAATTCAGTTTACCTAAGAATTCACATCCATTCATCTATTAATGTTGTTTTTAACCTATGTATGATGTTACTCAGCATTTTCTAAAGCATCTACTCTTGTAATAAACTTTATAAGGGTTTGTATACGATATAAATAATTCTTGAGGGACTTACAAGATAATATTAAAGATAAGATTATGAACATAAAGGTACATATTAAGCCAATCCTTATTAGAGGTAACACATTCTCAGATTTGGAAGGACCATGAAAAGAGTCTAGGCCGTCATGAAAGGGTGATGTTTCTTTAAGTCATAAATGCTTGCTTATAAAATAATGAGTGAGAGGGGCTTTCATGAATAAAACCATACAAACATGAAGAAAGGAAAGTGTAATATAGATCATAAAACACTTTGAAGAAGTTTCTGAGTAAGAAATTTAGGCATTGTTAGTTAATTGAGAAATTTTGGAGCTAAAAAGAAAAAATATCAACAGGTAAACAAATATAACCAAATAGTCAGGAATTATTCTTTATGAAAGTGGATACTATTGGAAATGACAAATACATTTATATTTTTTATATAAAGTAAATAAATATATTCCACTGACTTATAATTATGCCCATTAACCGCTTTCCAAAATAGCATATTATATACCAAAACTTATTTTATTCGTCTCAAATTTTTAAGCTTTATTTATTTATTGGGAACTCTAGAAAAGTTTAGAGTACACACTCCTCTAAGTTTGAGAGAATTGAGCCTGTGTTATCAAAATTATTTTCTATCAACATTTTACATAGGAGAAAAATGACAAAATGAGACCCATGCTATCTCACCCCCAGCAGTCAAGAGCAAGGAAAGTATGAGAAAACGACTTGCCCTTTTCAATTAAAAATCGTATGTTTTAATAATCTGTGAGCTTTATAGATTGCAACTGGCAAGCCTAGTATGAAAGTCAATAAATCTTAGACCTGCTATGTATTATTGTTGTATGTCTTAAATGAAATTTGTATTTTACCCTCCCATCATAAGCTTTAAATAGGAATAGATCACTTGAGCTTTCCATAGCCATGGTGAGGAAAGAGCTGTGGAATGTATGGAACGTACTACCCAGCACCCGCTCTAGTAATTCAGAAGTCAGGGTAATGTAAATTTTAAGGATGTGCATTTATTATGCTTAGATTTTTTTTTTTTTATTACTGGATTACTTTGTAGGAACCTTGTGGAACAAGTCAGATGATAGTTTTAATTTCTATACACAGATAAACAGGAAAAGAAAAGCACATAAAAATGAATACATAACTTAAAAGCTTCAGAGAGTAAAAATGAATGTATAACCAAAAAGTTTTAGGGCTTTTTTAATAGTGACACGGACCTGAAAAGCATTTGTTATGCTATCATAGGTTATTTCAGTATGTCCTAAAGTCTTGCTTATAAATGTGTTTTATTTTGTTATTTGATTCCCTAGATTGAATATCACAGCCCTTGCACAAGTTTATGACTATTTATACTGAATTATCTAGAGGCTCCCAAATAAAAGATGATCAGTCATTTTGAGACTGACAGCAGACATGAATGAGTGACTGCACCCTGTCTGGAATTTTTTTTTACATATGACACTTTTTTCTGCAATTAACTGTTACCAGAAGAGAAAGATGAATTAAAAAAAATTGCACATTAAATTGTTCTGCCCCAATATAGATAGGAGACATTATATTGCCCTGGGGAACTGAAAAAATTTATATTAAAATTTAGATGAGAGTATTTGCATTAATATTATGAAGACAAATATATCCACTGTCCTCTACACCACCAATAATGTCTTGGCATGCCTACCACCAATGATTACTACCTGTCATTGTAACCATACCATATAGAAACCTTTGGAATTTAACATAAGTGTTATCAAAGAATGAAGGGGAAATTTTAGGGATGAAACAATTATTTTTCAATTAGTCTGAGTTTTTCCCACAGTGGCAGAGTTTTTAGAGCTATCTATTTGCTTTTTCATTTCCTTCTTTATCTGCAGAAAGTATATAATGCTACTCTTCCCTACTGTGCTGTGCACGCACACACGCGCGCAAACACGCGCGTGCACACCCCCCCCCCCCCCACAATTTATTTCTAAGATGACCCTATCAGTTGCTTATTCTAGCATGTCATGCTGAAATTTGAATTAGGGAAAAGGACTCAGAGCACCCAGTGTTTAAATTTAAAATGATTATTTTATAATAAAGACAGATTCTTTTAGAAGAATGTTAGCCACTTTTTATGTTTTTTTCTATATCCCTTCACTAGATTTTCTATATCCCTATCACTCAAAATGATCTTCCTCTCCCAACTGGACAGTTCTCTTCTCTGCATGCTGCTTAGAGTTATTGACTACATAAATTCTGTGTTGCTCAACTTTCATAAACAGCAAAGACCAACGGGTAGGCAGAGATTGAATCATTTAATTCATACTGATTAACAGATGCCACTGCAAAGTCTAGGCTGAAAAGTTTCTACCACATAATGCTTTGTGAAACTGTCTTTATCTAAGTTGCCCCAACTTAGTCTAACAGACTATAATGTTGGCTCACTCCTGGAACTTGATTGGCATAAAATTATGTTTTTCTTTGCGCTTAGATTGTGTGGCCAGTATCTTATACCAGAAGGGATGAATGCAAGTGGGCTGGAAAAGATATCCTGGTAAGTATCAATCTACGAAATTATCTTTGTAATTACATAATTTATTACTCTGTCATCATTTTTGTTTAGTGTTATATTAAATAAACACCATGCTTTACTTGTGGACTAAATCACTTTATAGAAACACAATAATACTTAATTTTGGATATTGACATTTTTATATAAAGAAAGTGGGCAAAGGCAACAATATGCCTAAAGATTTACATATACATAAAAGATAACAAAATGCAATTTTGCAGCATATATACTTGTATTCAGCATGTCAACTTTTTTGTACAAATTTGTTTTCATGTGTTAATTATTCTTGAATTCCTTTTAATGATATGAAATTGTTCTACTTCTGAGTCATGATTAAATTACCCCTCTTCCTTCTTTGCATTCTATTCTTTTTCTCTTTTCCTCCTGTTTTTCTTTCCTCTTCCCTTCTTTCCTTCCTCCCTCCTTCCTTCTCTTCCTTCCTTCCTACCTTCCTACCTTCCTATTTTCCTCTGATTTCTTAAGTAAGGATTGAGTAATGACTAGGTAATAAGCATTGTCTTGGGTGCTATCGAAAAAAGAGGACTGGTAAGCAATCCAACAATGGTTTTACCTTTATCAAAAGGTAGAGTCATTTTTCCTGAGGTAAACGTTGTCAGTAAAATTAAGTGGGTCACTATTTTGAAATACAGCCAAGTATTTGCACAGATCATAAAAAGCAGTTATAATCATTTAAATCAATAAAGTAAGATGAATTTCAGGATTTAAAACATATAATTTAGGGGCACCTGGGTGGCTCAGTTGGTTAAGTGTCCTACTTTGGCTCAGGTCATGATCCCACAGTTCAAGCCCCATGTGAAATTCTGTGCTACCACTCACAGCCTAGAGCCTGCTTCGGGTTCTGCCCCTCCGCTGCTCACACTCTGGCTCTCNTTAAAAATTTCTAATATAAAATATATATAGTAGATATTATTTTATGTCTTAGATCTTGTTGGATGTCTAAAATGCAAGAAAAAATCTAGATGTTTTGTATATATTGGCATTTAGAAGAAATTTATCTTAGATGCTTAAAGGCACACATTAACTTTGTGTGTGTGTGTGTGTGTGTGTGTGTGTGTGTGTATGATGTAGAGGTGGAATCTGAGTTGATGGGGAAAGAACACATCAGTCTGGTAACCGTGTTGGCTATTGGTGAAGGAAAGTAGATAAAGACTACAAAGCACAGGCTTTGATTAATTACATATTAGCAAACATGGCAAATTTCATCCTTGAAAATTTCATTTTAAATATAGTGGTGATAAGTTACGTTGCACCTTCATAGTACAGTAAACATTTTTCTGACTATGTGAAAGTGGACCAAAAAAATGTTCCGTCAAGGGGCACCTAGGTAGCTCAGTTGGTTAAGTGTCTGATTTCAACTTAGGTTATGTTGTCACCATTCATGAGTTTGAGCCCCACGTTGGGCTCTTTGCTGACAGCTCAGAGCCCGGAGTCTACTTCACATTCTGTGTCTCCCTCTCTCTCTGCCCTTCCCTCTGCTCATGGGCGTGGGTTCTCTCTCTCTCTCTCTCTCTTTCTCTCTCTCAAAAATAAGTGAGCATTAAAAAAAAAAAACACAACTATGTTCTGTCAAATATTAAAGTGTCCCAAGTTGATACTTGGACAGGAATAAAGAGAAAAAACAATGAAGTAGGAGTCCAGAGAACTCAGAAATGTTATGTTGATACCCTCAATGAGTCATTAACTATACTTATGCAAGTGCTTTAATTTCTGGAGTGCTTTATTATTTTATCCATTAAATGAGACATAACGTATTTTACAATTGTGAGATACAAGTTTAAGAGTTTTAATGAAAATTATTTGAAAGAAAAAAATACTTCATAAGTGTAAGGCAAAAAAAACACCCATAACTGAATATATTAAAAAAATTATTAACATCAAAATGCCATGTTTATCATTAACAGACTATTTTGAAAGATTTCAATGTGATCATAACTACGGATGGGTAGAAATAGAGATTTTACTGGCATGCACCTGTGACTTTTAAAAACAGACTGTCTCCATTTCTGTTAAAGTTTAACAGGTGAAGACATGAATATGTGTAATTATAGAGAATCTTTTTCGTGTCAAGTACTATGATAATTTAAATGCTATTGTGTAAATGTAATTTTAATGATAACTTTATGAGGTGGCTATCACTACTATTTTCTTGATCAGGAAATACAATGATTTAGAATATTCATTCAAAATCCTTTCATCCATAATTTTAGAACATTTTGAGTACTGTGCTAGAAGTGGAGATAAGAATTTCTGTGCCTCTCATGAAATTTTTGGTTATTTGGCATACATGCATTTGAATTCATCTGTTAACACACAGAAAATGAACACTAAAGTTCTAATAAATACTTCACCTATTCTGGTCACATCAAGGGTGTGAGTGTAATAACAACCAGCTCACAGTCTCACAGTATTCCTGTAAGACTCAATCATAAATGAAATTATCACATACACTATAATGCATGGTACAAATATTACCTGCTATTAGTATTAGTGATCCATGTACTGGGGTTGCTTAGGCAATTTCTAAGTTTAAAGATCATTCATGAAATTAATTTGATCCTCTTTAAAGATCATGACCACTATAGTGTTACACTATTCTGAATTCAGTTCAGTTTGGAAGTTGAAGATAATATGATACTTATCTGACAAATTATCTGGATTTTATAATATAGCCAAGTACTGAGCATATTTGATATAGTGATTGAATCAGCTTATTCATTTACTAAGATGCAGATAATCTTTAATGTTTGTGGTTTCCAAAATTCACCTCAGTGCATTTCCTTTATCTTATATGGCTCTCTTCTCCTCTTCCTCTCTGACCTCCCTTCTCCTCCCCTCTGGTATCAGCACTAAACACCAAGGGATTCTGGTGTTAACACACAGATGCAATTAGTTTAGCAGCTGCTATAAAGTCATGATCTGCATAGTGCTGTAAGGGTAACCCTAATTACGATCTCAGAGGTTTACTCTCTAAGAAGGACAACTTTATTTTATGTTCCAGGCTTATTGAAAATTCTTACAGGTTTCAGGGAACTAAATTGAAAGGAACTAAGACATACAGTTTGCTAAGTCTGATACAAGGTATTAATGTCACCTGATTATTTCCTATCACCTTGTAATATTTTGAAGACTTACAAATCATACCCCATACATTATGGTAGAGATAGGTGTGCATTGAGTTATTTAAATTTCTGAAGATTTAATGATATGGAAGTATTAGCCTTACTAATCTTTTCAAAAGTCTACTAATTAATCTAACATGATAAAATGTTTGTGTTTTGGTTATTACTTTGCATTCTATTGAATTATATCAATTCAATTGCTGTATATTTTGTTTTCTCTTTGTTAGCACTTATTCTCTAAAAGAAAAATGCAAAGGTTTTCATATATTTTGGTTAAAAATATATTTTTCTCTAGCTGTAAATACTAAATACCAAACACTATACAATATATTCAAATAGGAAAATAGATTTCTTACTATTTTTCTGATAACCCATCTTATTCCTTTAACAATGCTTTTCATTGACCTATCATTCAAAATATATTTTGTACATTTCAAATGCATTTTATTAAAATTTATTTTCTTTTTAGATAACTTCATTTATGTACCATAATTTACATATGTACATTTCATTTAAATAAGATACATGGCATTTGTTCCTTAGTTTGGACTTTAATATATAGACACATTTTTCCCATTTCTTTCTTAATATATGATTTTAGAAAATAGCAATTAGTTGGCTTCCTGGATTTGGAACATTTCTTTCCTGATAATAAACATAAAAAACAGCTTTGGTATTTTTACCAATAATTTCTTAATCACTTAGCAAGAAATATTAAGGGTAAAGGGTTTTTAAGATTTTACATCCAATACCCGAGTTTTGAAGTGACGTGGATGGTTTGATAGGAATTCTGCACTATATCTTGAGTAAATAGTAGTCAGCTGTGACATATGGACAATAATTCCTTTCAAAGGGTTCTTATGAGGCTGAAAGCCACAGGAATGAGGTTTAGTAGGTTTTGCAGCCATCAGGACTCCAAGATAGAATTGTAACCAAAATAGGAACTGACCTGAACATTTATAGAAAAGTAAACTAATGACCTGCTTGAATGCTCTCCATGGTTTCTAGAATCTGAGTTTACGGTTTTCCTCTGGTTTTAGGGCTTCCTTAAGAAGTCCTCTAGAAATAAAGCTCCTTTAAACAGACTATCCTGGAGAAAGTGCTGTCTTTTCAGTATTGGATACACACACACACACACACACACACACACACACACACATTTTCAAAGTGGGTCATTCTTAAGAGTCTGATTGAGATGGTTAAGACAACACAGTCACCTGGGAGGTCAGTATATGCCACTAGATTGAATCTTCATAGTTCCTGTACATCCATAGTTCCTGAAACTACATAGTCCGCTGAGTGTAGCATCATACAGAAAATTGAACCCCTTCCCATCCTCCCAGGCAGCTGGAAAGATACACACCATCATTTCTCATGGCTCAGTTTTGTATCAAACACATATGTTAAATCAGCAGCTGAAATTCAAGCAGCTATCCACAAAGATGGACTTTGTGGTAAAGAAGGAATCTGCATCCTTAGAGACATTTATATTTCCTTTCTTTCTACGTATATGTGTAGATCAAGGGAGAAAGAGAATATAAATGGGTCTTAGACTGCTAGTAATGACATTTCTGACAACAACATTACTCTAAATTTATTTTTTTTCCTTTGGTGGAAGTGAATATACCAGATATATTCCTAATATGCTTTCTTGGTGTAGCAGGCTCTACACTTTTCCATTGTTGGGACAGGTCTATATTAAGGGAGTGAAATGCTCATGAACTTTTCCATTGTTGTAACTTGAGAGTTGTAATTTGAAAAAAAATTATATATAATATTATTGGACAGAGTCCCTGAATAAGAAGATAAATGCAATCCAGATAACTCTATTCTGACTGCTATTATTCACCTTTACTTTCATTTTTGATATTTTTCCTGGTGCTTAAAATCCACTTTGTTATTCACAATAACATTTCTATTGAGGGATTAACTTCCTTGACCCTGTTTTGCAAATGAAAACTGAATACATGCTAAGCTGGTAAAAGAATCTGTTTCAAATCAATAGCTCTCTGTATCTTCTTTGTTTATCCTACTAAACCATCTCTCTTTGCACTAAGTTTCAATAAAACCAAATGGCAACCGTATGACTGTTAGAAATATTTTGAACATCATTGGAAATCAAAATTTCAACCATCTGAGATGAACAAAAAAAGCAGATTCTCATAACATTGCTATTGTTGGAAACATTTCAAAGCGTATTGTCATACACCTGAATTTTGGGGCATTTTTGCAATTCTTGAGGGATTTATTTTTATATTTGTGTCCTTAGTTGTTATTTTTTAATGCTGTGATGTTTTAATGCTATGATAGCATGTCTATCAAATTTATCATGGCTCAAATTACAAGACCTTCCTTAGCAACACTATTTTTTGCCAAGTAAATGCAATTGAGAATTTGAAGCCACACATGAATCTTAAGTTTCAGCACAGTCCAAAATGCACATTAGTCATTGAAATTCATTTACTTTTTTAAAGAGAATTTAATTTACTTTTTTAAGGATATATCTGACCTTTTTTTTAAAGGTCGAAGTTGACATAAACTTTATTTTTTTTTAATTTTGTTCTAAGGACTTCAAGGCATGTTATTTTGTTGTAATGGAGAGTTGAATTATTTCCTAATTCTACAGAAATCGTATGGCTTTGTTAAGTCTCAAAACCTTGATGTATAATCAAGGGAGATAATTTTTCATGGGCCTTTCACACAATTGTCCCTGTCTGATGAATAGAGGACCTGACTGCCTATTTTACAGAAAATTTTAATGGATAGGTGTAGGATATTTATGCAGTGAAGAGACTTGGAAGATAGTGTTTCCCTCTTAAACAAAAGGCTGGTTTGCAAGCCTTGAGCCATAGAGATTGTGTCTCCCTTGGGGTTAAGGGCAGGTATGCTTACTGTCCAGTACAATAAACTGACATCTTCTCAATATATAATGGCCAGCATGCTTGTGACTATTATAAAATATTCAGGGTCCCTTAACCCAAGGCTTCTCTGCTACAGTGCAGCTCACTGCATGTGCAGTTGTCACCAGATCCTCTCCATATGTGCACTAGGAATTGGAGCTGGGGAAACTGGCGTGAGAATGCTGGTACAGTGACTGTTATTATTTTTGTGGGTGATAATGTCGTTTATCTCTGATGTAAGATCCATATATCTTCTGCCAGAATGCATGAAACTGTATTTGAATAACTTATCTTCTAAGTTAGAAAAAAATCACAGACCCTTTACAGTTCCTGACAATATTGGTTATAGTTATCTGTGAACATTTTAGATGATGAAAGATGATGTTCACTGTGTTCATTTTTAAATGTGATTCCCATGATGAAATTTGATGTCACTTTGGGCGTAGAGACCACTGATTTTTTTGTTTAATGTTTATTTATTTTTGAGAGAGAGAGACAGACAGTCAGAACATGAACAGGGGAGGAGCAGAGAGTGAGAGAGGAGACACAGAATCTGAAGCAGGTTCCAGGCTCCCAGCTGGCAGCATAGGGTCTGAAGCGAAGCTCTAACTCATGAACTATGAGATCATGACCTGAGCCGAAGTCAGACACTTCACCGACTGAGCCACCCAGGTGGCCTCAGACCACTGATTTTTGATGAAAGGCAGTGAAAATCTTGTCTTGCAAAAGCCACAGAAATGAGCATAATTTTCATGCATATGCTCAAATGTATGTTTACTTCTGTGTGGAGGTCAATATCAGGTAGAGTGAGCAAAGTGACTACAGTTTAAATTCAGCATTCAGAAGTAATAATAATAATAATAAGGATCACTTGAAATGAGTTTAGTATAACATGGAGTTATGAAATTACTATGTTATATATCTGAAACTAATGTAACATGATGTGTCTCCTATGCTTCAATAAAAAAAGTAAAAAAACATATCCTCATAAGTAGACTAAGCTAACACTTAATGGGAGCTTACTGAGTATTATATGTATATAGTAATAATTACAATGATCACTTGAAGTGAGCATAGTATAACATGCAGAGTTGTCAAGTTACTACATTATACACCTGAAACTAATATAACATTGTATGTCTCCTCTGCTTCAATAAAAAGGAAAAAATATCCACACAAGTGGACTAAGCTAACATTTAATAGGAGCTTAGTAAACACTAGCTGTTCTAAATGCACTGCTTTTATTAACTAACTTATGTAACTTGTAATTTGGTTATGGGATACATATTTCCTGGTGCACCTGGGTGGCTTAGTTGGTTAAGCACAGATCATGATCTCACAGTTTGTGGGTTCGAGCCCATGTCAGACTCTGTACTGACAGCATGGAGGCTGCTTGGAACTCTCTCTGCCTCTCTCCTGCTTGCATGCATATGCACACACATTCTCACTCTCAAAATAAATAAATAGGCTTAAAAAAAGATATGCATTTCCTTTCAAAGCAACTGGAAGAATCAGTTTTGTATCTTAGGAAGATACATGGAAAATGAAGTTTGCCATAAAAGATATTTTAGAAACTAGATTTTATTTATATTTTGAATTAATATATTTTCAAATAGGGCAAAATGAGATAGTAATTATTGTGTTTGAATTGCTTTGGACTGAGTCTCATATATACAAATTTAGGTTTTGTTTTGTTTTGTTTTTGGTAATCTTTTCAATTTTGGATTAAAATTTAAATGACTTGCACAGTAAGGCCAGCACTTGAAATAGCAACAGTATATGAAACTTTTGGAGATTTTACATATTTTAGATTTTTTTAAATTGGAAATTGTAATTGTACCCTCAGTGGTTGAAGTGAAATTCATACATTTGGCATTTGTTGACAAACTATTATCTAGATAGATTTAATTCAAAACTATATTTCACCCAGGTATCAGTATACATACTTTTAGAGTGTCGTAAACATTTTATAATTTCTAAGGTTCATTAGAATGATTTGGACTGTTCCTTTGGTGTTTTGGCCAATGACTTATAACTACATAGCAGGTGTTGTAGGTCAAACTGACATGTAGCATCTAATAGTCATTGGTATTGTTTGTTTATGCTCTTAATATTCAGGTTTGGATTTCTACTCATTTTCAGTGGATATGCTGACCACCATATCATAGATTTAAAATGAACTCTGGAAATAAATTTTTTGGATATGCTCTGTCTCAAGGTTATGATCAACTTTTTGACTATTTTTCTTTGATTTGTTCATGTAGCAATAAAAATCACCCTTATGTCCATAGGACATCACAGAACTTTCCTAAAGTTCTATTTATATCAATTAATTTTCATATAGTTTTCTTTAACACATTTTTAGGGGTGGTAAGGAAAACAGGATGCAAAATTATAGTATCTAAAAAATTGACACTATTTCAGGAGACTGAGAATCTTAAACTTTGTTTTTAGCTTTTATGCATTCAGAACAGAGCACTCTTGGAGATTGTCATAATCATATTCAAATTGAGTGCTCAGCACACTAATTATATTATACTCTATCCTATATGCTATACAACATATTAAATATAGTCTGCATGTGTGTTTATATGTACATGTGTGCATGTGTGTGAATCAAAATATTTTTTTAGTATTGCATTTGAAGTGATACCAAATTTAGTATAACTGTTGATTCTAAATGTTAATATACATTTTAAAAAGAAGAACCAGGGTCGCCTAGATGGCTCAGTCAGTTAAGCGTCCAACTTCGGCTCAGGTCATGATCTCACAGTTTGTGGGCTCGAGCCCCGCATCGGACTCTGTGCTGACAGCCAGCTCAGAGCCTGGAGCCTGTTTCAGATTCTGTGTCTCCCTCTCTCTCTCACCCTCCCCTGCTCACGCTGTCTCTCTCTCTCTCTCTCTCTCTCAGAAATAAATAAAACATTAAAAAAATTTAAAAAGAAGAACCATTTGCATTTGGAAACAACTAGAATAATCAACTAATAATTCGTATTTTTTCTTTTTAAATGGACCAAATCCATGTTCCCCTTATTTTATATTACAATGAGTTGTTTTATGGCAGTAAGTTACAGCCTTTTATAAACTAGGGTTTGATCAGACACCAGAACTTGTATGAGTGATGTTGAAAAGGATTTTGTAACAGGGACTTGAGTTTATACAGTTGTGGAAGATGATGAAGAAATGTATGGATTTCTGGAATCTGTTGCCTCTCAGTCAGGTCACGGGCTTGACATTGTTGTAAGTCACCAGGATTGGCGTTAGGGAAGAAAAGCTGACATTAAGTGGGAAGAGGAAGGACAGATTGAAACTTGTAAGGATAAACTGTGACCCACAAGGACAAACTAGAATCAATATCTCTTTCACCACCTCCAACTTTGATGACTTGAGTGACTTAGGGAAGAAGCTGGTGCTTTTTGCTATGGAGCTTCACAGGTACCAGCACCAGGTCTTATAGAAGCTAATAAATAAGATCTGGTAGAGGGTGGAGGAGGGGCAGGCCCAGTGTTAACACAGTGGCCAGCAGATCAGAACAGCTTTGAGAATTTAATGGTTGCAGTTCAACTTGTGCCTTGCACATCTCATGCAAGATATTTTATGGCCAGTCTTAACCAATTTATGGAAAAGGGAATTCTACACTGTAGTTGCAGCTTATCTAAGTTGACATGGTACAATTCTGTCACAACTTTTTAACAATTGCTGCATTTGCTACTTGACTGACAGTGATTCATGCCATCTACCACTTTGATGAAAAGAGTGATTATAATTTATAGTCATCCACTCATGGAAGACTAGAATTTCATGAAAATTCTAATGAACAACAAGTAATTTGCCTTTATAACAAAAATGGGCACAGATTGATATTTCATACCAATTTTATTAAGTCCCCATGTCTCCTGAGCACCAAGCATGGGCTTAAACCCCCTTATCTGTCCTTAAAAGGAGGGAACAATTCATAATAGTTCCTTCCCAAGATATTGCACAGTATATGAATGGTGTAAGAGGTAAGCGTGTGTGGAAATAAACCAAATAAACATGTGATTTCCTATTTTATGAATAAGATAGGGGCACCTGAGCGGCTCAATTGGTTAAGTATCTGACTTCAGCTCAGGTCATGATCTCATCACTCATGGGTTCAAGCCTCATGTCCAGCTCTGTGCTGACAGCTCAGACCCTAGAGCCTTCTTTGGATTCTGTGTCTTCCTCCCTCTTATCTCTGCCCCTTCCTCATTCATGGTCTGTTTTTGTCTGTCTCACAAAAGTAAATAAACATTAATTTTTTTAAAAAAAAGAATAAGATAACCAGCTATTGGTTGATTAGTAAATATTAAAATATTATGCTAAGTACTTTACATAGTATATCCTTAATCTCATAGTTGAGACTGTGACTCAGAGATCCTACGTAACTTTCTGATAGCCACACAGCAAATGAAAAATGTTGCCTGAATAATTCTAAGCCATGTCTGACTGACTTTTAAAGCATCATATTAAAACCCCATGCTATTTCTCTTTTGTTATTAATTTATTACTTTTCCTTTATATGTTTTTTTTAAGTTTATTTATTTAAGTGATCTCTGTACCCAACAATGGACTTGAGATTATGACCCCACAATCAAGAGTCACATAACTTTTCTTACTGAGCCAGCCATATGCCCCTATATGTTTTTCTTAAATTCTCTGAGAATACCTTTTCAAGTTTAAGTATCTATCTTAGAAAACCTAACATCTTTATTAAATATTAATATAATCAAAATAAAATTCTTAAGGTCCAAATTTTCATTGTATTCAGAAGTTATTTCTAAAATTAATATATGTAATATATATGCACGCATATATCTGTATATGTATGTATTTATAGATAGTATATATAAATTACAAATTATATATGGATTATTTTAAGTGGTTAAAGATTAATCTCTATTAGAAAATATGTTAAAAGAACATTTTATATTACTATTTAAATAATAGCATTTAATACTTTGGACATTAAGACTCCAACCAAAAATATTTTCACTTTTTATATTAGATAAGGCAGAGGGTAAAAAGAGAGGTATATGTGAATGAAATCAGCCATTCCTCTAAAATGTGGATTTCATTTTTATTTCTCCTTCCTCATGGCTATATCTCATATGTAATTAAAGGTACAGATTGTCTCCCTTATTTGAGTATTAGATTCTCTTATGAGAAAGCATATATATTAGGATTAAATATGCCAACTAATTCTAGCCACAGTAAGAGTCTTTAATTTTTTTATGTTTATTTTATTTTTGAGAGAGAAAGAGAGAGAGAGAGAGACAGTACAAGTGGGCAGAGGGCAAAGAGAGAGGTAGACACAGAATCTGAAGCAGGCTCCAGGCTCTGAGCTGTCAGCACAGAGCCTGATGCGGGGCTCAAACTCGTGAACTACAAGATCATGACCTGAGCCAAAGTTGGACTTTTCACTTAACTGACGTTAAGCCACCCAGGTGCCCCAATAAATCTTTTTAGATTGTAACTCTACCTATTTGATGTAAATCATGGACTTAGTTGCTTTAAGGCATGAGCACTTTGCATAAAATTGCAAACCACATACTATGGTTGAAATTAGAGTGGAGATTTTTGACTACTTAAATAGTTCTCCTGGTTTGGCAGGAAAAATTTTAGGTTGGTTTCACATAATATTTTATAATGGTATGTTTCTATTTGAATGTAAGATGAAGAAAGTTTATGCTAGGTACTTTTTATGGACCACCCACAATCAAATAACTCCAGTGAATGGTACAAATGTGATAATTAGATTGATATCACAATATGAAAGAAAATATAAGCTAAAATATAGATATTACTGGTTTCTCTGGTCCATATGGAATTTCAAAGTGAAATTGCTTAAAAGTCCTTTAAGTCGTAGAAGAGAATCTCATTGGTTGAGTTTTGCTGATACCATGGTCTATAGTGTCTAAGTATATAATCATTTTGACTGAGTTTGAAGGTTTCAAGTAATTTGAAAGGAAGATGTTTATAGAATTTAATTAGTATTTCTAGAACTTCAGAACACTCAATCTGAGTCAAAACATCAGTCAAATAGGGCATCTTAACACAGGTGAGTATTTAAAATGATTTGGTAGTCTTGTGTAGGAGTCTTCATTTAGTCTATCACGTCATTCAGGCCACTTTGAAATGTAATTTTCACCTGTTACAGGTTTAAGATGTTATAGTTCAATTAATATAAATAGGCTTACATTTTAAATAATTAGCCATGAAATGACTGACACCAATTTTGTTGTCCTAGTTGAATCATTATTTTTAAAAAATTTTCTGAAATTGAAGCACAACAAAACAGCATTCAGGTGGACAGGTTAGTTGGTTTTGTTATTCTATAATATTTCTTGATAATGAAGGTGAAAATGTCTCCCAAAATGGATAGAACAGCCTACTCACCATATTACAACGTGCATGTTAAGCAATTCCAGGTCACAAATTCAACATATTATAATGAGAACACAGCTAAGTCTTGGTTTTATTACCTGTGCCTCTTTGAAGAAGACATATCTAATAACATCCTTTAATGAATGCTGAGGTATTAGGAAGACATGATTATGGATGATTGGGTCACAGCTGTAATAGCACAGTGTTAAAAGAAAAAAAGACAAAACATTATTGCTAGATAAGTATGGAACAGCTTACATAGAGGGATGAAGCAAGTGACAGGAACAATCTCACGGATTACTGCTTTGGCACGAAGATTCTAGTATTCAGCCAGCTTGCCAAATAAATTGACCAGAGAAAAAGAAAGTCAACAGATTAACTTCAGGAATTAAGCTTATTAATGGATTTTCTTGCAGAAATGTATCCACCCATCATGATACAAAAAGGATTCTTTTGCTTTCCCAGATGATAGATTAAACATTAAAATATTTCTACGTAAACTACTGAGGGGACAGAGACTTTTTTCTTTTAAATGAACGCTCACTGACCTGAGGCAATGCTACAGTATAACCATTCATTTGGGGCGGATTTTTATTTGAACCAGAACAAGTTGTTAGATTTAATCATGAACTGAATATATTTGAATAGAAATTGTTCATCTCTTATTTCGAGTAACATTTCACTGCTCCATCCATAATTTAAGAACATGCAAGGAGGTAATTGGAATTGGAGGTAAATTACTTTCTTTTGTAGAAAGTATAATTATTGGAAGTTAGTTAAAAACACCTCAATTCTGTTTTAATTTTCATGCATGGAGCAGTTGTTTTGACAGATGGATGGACTTTATTTTTGTAACCGTCCGGGAAAAGTCTGCGTAACATAGTCTAATCAGTGCTACATATTTGTAATGTTTGTTTTTGAATCACAGTGCATTTGGCTCCTATATCTTTTTTTCTGGGGGTAGGCATTTTCTTTCTGATTTATTTTTCCAGGCTTATATCTCTTTTGTGTAATACGTCTATCAATTTAATCTGAAAGCACTAGAAACCTTCACAAAACAAGTGTGAATGGTTTGTCACTAAGGATGATGAATCATTGTTCCTCAGGTGCGGCCGTGGGGGTTACTGGTTTATTACTGCCTTTATTTTTACTTCTAGGCAAAGTTAACAATTCATAATGCTGTTGGTCTGGAGTACATTTCAGTAAAATAAGAGGTCAGTATGGTTGCCTGACTCTTGGGAAGCCAACTTGTTGCTAAACTTGTCTGTGTATATCAACTTAAACTCCAAAAAGGATCAAGGTTTGAAAAATGAATTCATTTTGAACTGATTACATTTTCTTTATTACGCTGTAAATCCGCCGGTGCTGAGCAAAGCAGTGCAGTAGTTTAATGCCAAAAAGTACATTACATTCGAAGTTTTAAGAATCGTCATGGTTCAAGAAAAGGTCAGAATCACTCTTCTTCTGTCTCCTTAGAACAGAAATGTGTGAAGTGTGTTTCCTTTTTCTGCCATGCTTCCTTCTTTTTTAGAGGAATGTCCAGGCTGCTTCCAAATAAAATGAATATCCTGTTTTGGAACATTCAAAAAACAAAAACAAAAACAAAAATCCTTGGCAGCACCAAGCTAGAGAGTGAAGGCAAATGAATGACAGAATTGATAGTCTTTTATGTAGGTTTTCTTTTTAAAGAACAATCCTTACTAACAATGTCTCTTTCAAATTTTTGGTTTTTCTCTGTCCAGTACTTTTAATTCACTGTTTCCTTGCAGCTATTTTTAGCTGACTTTGAAAGTACTTCATTCAGTTTCTTTGTTTCATTTCAAATGTCTTAACCTATTCTATAAACCCAAGAAATTTCTCTCCATTCTATTTGCATAAAGCTTCATTTCAAAATAATATTGAGCTAGCCCTGGGGCATGGCAGCATTACAACCTGCTGCCAACTAGGAGAGTTACTGGGGAAATGAAGGGGATCATTCCAGGCCTTAGGCCAATAGGGTGGGTCGAGTCCCTTTGTAGCACAGATAGACTCTGTTATCAGTATTCTCAGTAGAACCCTTTGCCAGGTTTCACAGCTACAGTCCTGTGACTGATTTTTTTTCCAGCAGCTCTGTAGAGGGATAGCTGTCATATTATAGTGATACTTCTTTGATAGTTAATAGAAAACAAACTAAAATTATGATATCCAGCGTGGCTCAATTTTCTAGTTTTAAGAACCCTGAGTGTTTCAATTACTAATTTTTGCTTTTCAGTTACCCAGTTATAAGAGAAATAAACCTACACGTGTATTGATTTTAGGATTCATAATAGTTGCAGAGATGACATGAGTCTCCATTTGTCTTTACAGGTACCCATGCTCATAAAATGTTTCCTTTTATTGCTGTTGTGGAGAACTAGGGTCTATTCTCAGACTTGTAGGATGCACTCAGGTATTACTAATGGGATTAGAGAATTTGGATTTGTTTTCAAAATTGCATGCATGTCTTTCAAGGCATGGCAGGCAGACTGAAAGCCTGTTCTTTTCTAAAATGAACAAGATGTCCATCTGGTTCTGCCACCATTATTTATTAGAATATTCGTTTGCTTACCAATATATACACAGCCAGTTTCTCAGTTTCAACATATGGTGCCAGAACTGGTTATTTATAATCATGAACGCTATAGTATTGAGTCCACAATTAGGGATGGCTGTCTTTATGTAAAAGAAGAGTATGTGGCCACCTACATGTTTCAAAAAAAGGGGTACTATGAAACATTTTTCTGAAAATGGCTTTTTTGCAAATGACTAAATATTCTTGAAGGTACAAATAAGTCCTTTGGGTAAGACTCATGAATGCCTCATTTATAAATGAGTTTATCAGATGTTTCCCTCTCCACAACCTCTTTCCCTTGCCTAGACATTCATACCCTAACCTCTTGGGAGGAGAGAGATTGTTGCAGAATGGGCAGTTTGTTGTTGAGAGACTTGGAAGTTAGGTTCTGTCTGTTTCATCTAAGATGTACCTTTAAATATGGGTAAGATCCATATACTCTTTAAGTTAGGAAGTTTTTCTTCGCAGCAACTTTCAAACTTAATTGATTTCAGAGCTTAATTTTATATGCTATAATGCTTTACCAGACACAAGAGTCAGGATTTAAGTGACAAAACAGTGGGAGAAATTAGATGTTTATTTTAGTTACTTCCCTAAACTCCTCAGCATATGTTAAGAAAGTATGAGGAGTCATAACTTGGAAGTTACATATTTTTCCCTAAGTAGGTCTCATTTATCTTTGGGGGCAGTATATTAACAGGATACCCTTAGGTTTCATCCCCTAAAAATATCAGTGGTGATGGAAAGCAATTACAATCATTCTGCTTAAGTTTGGTTGTCTGCTCCTTATTTTATAGGGGCAATAAAATTAAGACCAAAATTATCAGCTGCAAACACAGAATATAAACATCATGCCGAAATGTACCTACATCACTGTAACACCTCGGTTATAAACTCCGACTGACCACATAAAATCCAAATGCATTCTGAGCTTTCACTTGAAAAGCCATATGTTACCAAGAGTGAATTTGGAAGTGGTACACACTTTAAGGTGCAGGGATCAACACAGTCTTCTATTGTGATTGCCAGCCTTGCTCCCATTAGGGTCTGCTTTTCATTTTTATCTGTGTCTCTAGTTACATATTTGGTTCTTATTTCCAAATGTTTAAGGGAAAAACACAAACTTAGGATAATCTGTAATCAATAACAAAATAGTTTTAATGAAGTTTTTATTAGTTAGCATATGCATATTCATGTGGCTGTTTTCAAAGCAGATATGATGTATTCCATGGTGAACTCGTATTTTTTACTTATTTGTGTTTAATTGTATGGTTAACAGCCCATAAAGATTTTATTTGAAGCTATTTTCAGTTTGGTTTTTTCTTTACTTTTTTCTTTTTAATATTGATATAGATCCATCTTTTTAAAAATAATTTTATGGGGCACCTGGCCGGCTCAGTCAGGTAAGGGTCCAATTCTTGATTTTGGCTCAGGTCACGATTTCTTGGTTTCCGAGATCAATCCCTGCATCAGGCTCTGAGCTAACAGCATGGAGCCTGCTAGGTATTCTCCCTCTCCCTCCTTCTCTGCCCCTCCCCCATTTGTGTGTGCACACATGCTCTCTCTGAAATACATAAATGAACATTTAAAAACTAATAAAAATATTTTGCAAAAATGAAGTCTTTTCTGCTCTGGATTTTTTGGGCAATAAAATTATCAGTTTATAGTCTGATTATCTCATTCCACACCCCCCTCAAATCTTTCATCAACAGGGACGAAAGGCTGAGATTCCTGTTTGTTTATAGAAAAACAACTTCTTTCAAGCACCTGTAGATAGAATATATAGAAAGAATATAAATTTCTCTGTCCATTTTATTTTTAAGTGATCTTTTGTTTCAGAAAATACAATGGCAGAAATGTCTAAACTATAAATAATAAGATATAACTAGAATATCCCCTAAGAACTAAGAGTTCTTACCTGTGGGATCTGTGGCTCATTTGGCAGGGGATCCATGTATGGGTTCATGGGTTCACGATGTCCACGAACTTCCTGAAAATATTAATTATAGCCACTCTATAAAAGATCTTTCCACCTACAGACCTTCAATACTCTAACATGTTCCCTATCTTATAGAAATATACTCTGTGTTGCCTTTGAGGCTGAAATGACATTTTGGAGAGAAAGCAGCGTTACTTTCTTAGGCTCCATAGAGGTTACTAACAAGCAAAACTGAAGTTCAAAGTCAAGGTGGCATCATTATTGGTTATTACTGATCTTGAAAATTCATGTTTAATAAAAAGTGGTATTATCTTTTTTTAAAATTAAACTTACAGCTTATTTTTGCAAAGAAATTTCTGTGTGTGCTTTAAGTAATTCTGTAATTAATCATATCATTTCCTGTTCCCCTCATCTCTTGAAAAGTCACCTGTGATTAATAATTATCTATTCCTTTATTCCATTTTTGTATAAATAAATTACAAATAGTTTTAATGAACAATTATGGAAGAGAATCATTTATTATCCCCCAAAGAATAATAACTTTTATACTTTATTTCATTTGATAATATGAACAAGTAATAGAAAAATAAGCCTTAAAAATGTTGTGAAAAAGACACAAAGGAAAAGAAATCTGTTCAAGCATGCCTAGCACCCTAGAGGATACCTCAGCCATGCTGACTGCTAGAACTCACTGGTTTTCCTTTTGTTTTACAGAAAGAATGTGCTAATTTCATCAAGGTGCTTAAGGCTTATAATCAGACTCACTTGTACGCCTGTGGAACTGGGGCTTTTCATCCAATTTGCACCTACATTGAAATTGGACATCATCCTGAGGTAAGCTAAAGCTGGCTTTTAGAAAATGGTATTTGTCCATGACCCCTTCTTATTCAAATGCTTCATTACTAATTTCTCCAGCTCATTTAGCTTCTGGTTTGCTATTCAGTGGGACCTACTTCAAATTCAGATGCTGTTATTAATTTAATCTGTGAATGCAAAAAGAATGAGACCGTTACTCCACAATAACTATGGAACAGGAGGAAGGAAGGAAGGAAGCATTTGCTTTTGCCTTAGATTGCAGAGTCCAGTCCGTTTTGCATGTGCAGCAGATGTCAGCAGGCTGAATGTGTACTGTTTTCTCCTTCATTTGTATATTGCCAGCTTTCTCCTCCATTTCCATCCTCAGCCGGAAGTGTCTGCCACCCCAGTTGTTTTCTTCTGCCTAGGGATTAAGGAAGGATGCCGTACATGTGCACCATGATCTGATCTCATGTTTGACCTAAATTATTCACATTTGTGTTCTTACTCAACTAAGCTTTCTTTCTGTATTTTGAGCTACAATATTGGCAGTATGGAAGAGGGAAAAAAACTATTTGTTTAATTCGGCTATTTAATATAAAAGGTGTTTCAGTGAGGAAATTAAAGTTAGGTAAATTTAAGTAAAACTGGAAAGGAGGGAAATACCGAAAGGAAAAGTTAGAGATATTGAAAGCAGTTCCATGAATTGGGCTTACCAGTAGCCTTCAACGATAAGTCCTTTTACAGTTTTTTGGCACAGAATGCCAAAAAGAACAAAAGCATTCATGTGGTGAGAAAATCATTTGTGACAGAATTTTCTTCCAAATTGGAATTCAGAGATATTCAACAAATAAAGGATTTGTTCCTCTAATATTTTTGAAATCCTAAAGATAAAATATGATTCACATGTGAGCCACTTCTCTGTAACTATACTCTCTCTCTCTAAATTTTCTTAAGGTGTCCTAAAGTGATACAAAAGTGTTCTTTCAACCCAAAGGTTTAAAAGTCAAAACAGTCTGTGATATAACATCTTTGTAGATGCCTTAGAGACTATGTGGTTTCTAGATTAAACACAATTATTATTACTTTACTGATGATCCTGGAAAGATGAAAACACTTTCCCTAGGTCTCACCAGCTCAGGCATTTGCTCCTCATCAGCCAGTTCCCCCTGTGCATCCTTCCTCCTTCTATCCCATACAAGCATGTAGAGTATACTTGCTGACATACCCAAGAGTTTTAAGTCAAAACTAACTTTACTACTTAAATTACTTGCTTTATATTGATGACATGAGGAATAATTCCCCGCACGTGATCCAGGAGACTTTGTATGCTTGACTTCCAGGAGAAATCTCTCCCTCTTTGCTTCCTTCTCATCTATTCCTATCATCAGGCACCCCCCAAATTAAGCCTGTGGTAATTGTCCCACTATTCTGCATTCTGGAGAAAGCTCTAGAGAACTCCTTCCACATTATATTGCACTTTTTCAGTGTGTGAGGGATCATGCTGTAGAGAGCAGTGGAATCAGGAGAGCTGAGCTCCTAGCACAGGTTAATAGAAGAGACATGGGCTGAGAAGTCACATCTGCCTTCTTTTCTTGTTCTACAACTTATTAGCCTTGGAGTACTCGAAACATTGTTTAACCTCTCAGACTCTGTCTTATACTACGTCAAACAAAACTGAACAAAACCCCTTTGATCCTCAGTGTCCATATATTGGAAATGAGAGGTTGACTTGTTATCTCCAACTGCCTTCCAACCCTCCTAGTAAGGGCATGACCCACTGACATTATTTGTTCTAGACACTTAAGGATTTCTAATCCCATCATTGTTAAACAAGCGTCCTATGTCCCAGAGTGGAGGGCTTTTGTCTGACCTCACTTGGTACTAGATGCTTGATCCGGAATAAGCTACTTATTTTCTTTGTTTGTCTTGTTTTATAAATGGCTGTTGTGAGAGTTTAACATTGTCCAATAGGTAGTAGGTACTGAAAAAAATGTTATCAATTTTAAAGTATAAATCTGCATCTCAGACTGTTGTCTTTTATGTTAGTAATTGTCACCTTGTACCTCACTTGAACAGATGTTATAAATTACTGCGCTGAGCTCTCTTTGTTACTAGGTGATTCTTCACTTTATCTTCAATTCTTCCATTTAAAAATTTTAAACTTAGATGATCTTGATGGCCATTTAAATTAAAAATGCTATTTGTTCTCATATTTTTATCATTTTCCCAAAAGTATTGATTTTTTTTTCTTCTTGAAGTTGCTGTTTAGTAGAGTTCACAGCATGTTTCCTTTATAACTCATTAACTATTCATTGTTCTCTTATGGGTAGGCAAGGGAAATGAAAGGTACAGGTTCAGGACCCAAGTATTTATCCAAGAAAGTGGAGGAAACCATTTCCACCCCTGAAATAAAGCATCCCTTCTAATCTCCTTTGAGGTAGAAGATTGGGATGTGAGTATTTTCCTGAGATTCTGAAACTCAGAGATTTGAAGAGAGGTCCTTCTTCAGAAGCCCAATGACCTTGATTTGCATGGCAGCTATATATTGGGAAATATTGTTCCAGACTCTTTAAGTGGTCAGAAGGAAGATGATTATGCAGTCATCTGGAGGAATTGGGGCAGTCTAGACAGTCAATCTAGGAAATTCTGGAAAACTATATTATCAAGATAGCTTGTCTAGACAATATAAAATTTAATTTTCAAATGCTTACGCTGCCTTAAGAGAGAATCTGCTTTAAGTTGATCTGTATGGTACTTAAAATCCAACCCTTGAATTTAAACAGTTAATCAGTTGTGAAGTTGAGAAGAAGAGAGAACGTGTGCTTCATACCTTTAGGAAAAGAATGAGAATAATGGAAAGATTGTAAGAAGAAGATATAATATAGTGATCAGAACAGATCACTGATTGCGGGATTAGCTCTCATGAAGTTTGAAATTAGTAACTTTATTTACAAGGATGGCTTTTCATATAGAAACAGGATGTCTTTGTCTTATATTTTAGTTTATGAGTAGCATGAATACTTTGCTGTTACCTGCCCCACACTACATAAAATAATGAAATAGTATCCGTTTTAAACTTCTGTCCTGCAGAGAGTTTACATATTACAGATAATTTTATCATATCAAAAAAAAAAAAGAAACATTTTGCTTTTCATTTTTAGTATGGCCTTGTGGACATTTTGATATTCAGTTTTTTTCCTTTGTAGTGCTCTTCCTTTAAAATAACTCATTATCTTACATTGAGCTCTCCAAATTGTTGAAACCCACTGTTAGAAAATGATGCTGTGGACTTAGATTTTCAGAGGACTCATGTCACAGAAGTAAAGACATTATTTTGAAGCAATACAGGACTCCCTTTGTGATTTAATAGCCTCAGATCTTGCAAGAAGAAGTTAGCAATTGCTTTAAGTAATGATAGTTAGTTTCCTGAGGAACCTCCACACTGTTTTCCAGAGGGGCTGTACCAGTTTACATTCCCATCAACAGTGTAGGAGGGTGCCCGTTTCTCCACATCCTTGCCAGCATCTAGAGTTCTCTGATTTGATCATTTGAGCCACTCTGACTGGCATGAGGTGGTATCTCAGTGTGGTTTTGATTTGTATTTGCCTGATGAGGAGGGATGCTGAGCATCGTTTCATGTGTCTGTTGGCCATCTGGATGTCCTCTTTGGAGAAGTCTCTGTTCATATCTTCTGCCCATTTCTTCACTGGGTTTTCTGTTTTTTGGGTGTGGAGTTTGGTGAGTTCCTTATAGATTCTGGATATTAACCCTTTATCTGATATGTCATTTGCAACTATCTTTTCCTATTCCGTTTATTGCCTATTAGTTTTGTGGGTTGTTTCCTTTGCTGTGCACAAGCTCTTAATCTTGGNGGGGGAAAGGGAGAGAGGCAAACCATGAGAGACTCTTGAATGCTGACAAAAACTGAGGACTGATGGATGTAGGGGGGAGGGGGGATGGGCATGGAGGAGGACACTTGTGGGGATGAGCACTGGGTGTTATGTGGAAACTAATTTGACAATAAACTATTTGTAAAAAAAAAAAAAGAAAATAATACACAACTTAGGTATTTATTTAGATATTTATTTGGAATTAAAAATCACAGCGGGTTACAAATTAAATTCACAAGTATCAAACATCATCAAATAAAAAATTACGATGATTAAAAAAAATAATGATAAATAGTTTGCAGAGAGAGAGAGAAAAAAAACCCTTGCTTTGTCTTCCAGTTATGAAAATAGACCTTATTTTACACTTATTGCCATCTTAATGGCAATATTCACACTCCTGAGTAGTATATTCCAAAATTTACTGTATAGTGAATGTCTTCTGACCACACACAGTATGTCATTGATTACTGTGTTAAACAGATTTTCTGTTTCCTGTAGTACTGTTGGGAATTGGTATCTCTATTAATTAACTCCAGTTCTCTAGGATGTATGTCAGTCAATTCTTGGGTATCTGCCAGTGGTTTTTGACACTGCAGATAACTGCCAGTGATGTCACATACTTTATACACATGTGTATGTTTATCATAAAATGCATGCATTGTTCACAGAAAGAATGATTCAGAGTTAGAGTAAAGATGAGTTTTGAGTTTAAACTCTCAGCGTCCATGCCATTGAAATGAAAAGTGTAAGTCATCCTTATGAGACGGAATATTCCCAAATGGCTTATAGTATATGGTATTTACCCTTCAAATTTACATCTGTTAATAAAAAAAAAAGTGTATGAATTTAGGAGGAGTATAGCTTTTCCAAAAAGTCTCTGGATGTTTTCTCAAATTCCAAATGAGCCTTTTCTATATACTGGGCAGGAAATCTAAA
The DNA here is from genome assembly GCF_008692635.1 of Crocuta crocuta. Classification (NCBI taxonomy): domain Eukaryota; kingdom Metazoa; phylum Chordata; class Mammalia; order Carnivora; family Hyaenidae; genus Crocuta; species Crocuta crocuta. Next base: position 219,444 of record NW_027529171.1, on the reverse strand, counting down.
GCAAGAAGGACCCAGATGAGAGCTGGAAAATATTAACTCTATAAATACTCTCATAATGTCATGATCTCAATTTATGATAGAACCAAAGGAACATTAAGAAATGCAATGAAGCTTAATGGCTATCTCCAAGGTCATTTCTATGACAACCACTATATCTAGACATAAAATAAAATGTTTTGTCTGGTTCTTCCCTTTCATGAAGAATAAGACTTTGCTTTTATGCAAAACTTTGAATCAAAATGCTCTTAGTAACAGTCTTCAAGGCCAAAATGCTACTTAAGTGGTAGTTAGTGCTTTTTTTGACTAATTTATACATCTAATCTAACCTCTTCTTATTGATTTGTCTGTCTCAATATATTATGCTATTTGTCCCAATAGAGCACAGGTTTATTTCTAAGAGGAAATGTACTAAAGCTGAGAAATTTAGATGTATTGGTAAGACTTTGAGTTACTTTGGGGCAGGCAACTTCTTTCCGTCTTTCTTGGAGTACACAATGGAGTCTGAATTTACGTTGGAGTAGACTAACCTAGGTGGGAAAAGTCAGGATTCCTTGGAGATTTCTTCTTGGCTACTCATTATTTCCACCAGAGGCAGTGTGTTCCACATGTCCTCATTTGCACTGCTGACTGAGCAAAATGTTGTTAGATGATGTCATAACGGTTTCTAGGTTTTTCTTTCCTAACATTTCAATGCTTGAATCATGTTGGAAGGTGGAGTTGTACAAATTACCATGCTGAATAAATAATACCACCATTTATATTGCAAATTAAGTTTATTATAATATTTTATTATTTCTTTAATGTTTATTTTTAAGAGAGAGAGAGACTGAGCACGAGATGGGGAGGAACAGAGAGAGAGGGAGACACAGAATCTGAGGCAGGCTCCAGCCTCTGAGCTGTCAGCACAGAGTCCAGTGTAGGGCCACAACTTATGAACCATGAGATCATGACCTGAGCCGAAGTTAGATGCTTTACCAACTGAGCCACCCAGGTGCCCTTTTGCAAATTAAATTTTAAAACACTCTGATATTTGTATTTGAGAAATAGAATCATAGTTCATAAATTCTGAGGGAACTTAACAGCTCAGCAATGTATTTTTCATTAGCTATTAACATTCTAAACTCTAAATATTATCCATAAGACAGATTCTCAAAATTAATAGAACTGCCAGTTAAATGAGCTAGTAGGGGACCTAAGTTCTGATTAGAAACAAGGCTCGAAAAGAAAC
>NW_027529171.1:160570-218025 GCF_008692635.1 Crocuta crocuta | reverse complement strand
TCTCTCTCACCCTATTTAAAATGTTTCAAATCACCATTTTATTTTTTGACTTGTTTGCTCTGAATATTTGATATGAAAACACCATAGTTATGACATTAATATTCTTTTACCTTCTACTACATGATTTGGTTCATTTGTAAAAAAATGAAAAAAAAATTTTCTCCTCACAGTATTTCACTGTGTTTTATTCCTAAGAACAATGCCAGAAAAAAAGAAAATGTTAGCTAGCATTCAATTTTTAGGGTATTTAGCTTCATGTTTTATCAGATCTGTTTCACCTACTGCCAGAAAAATAATTGGTACCAAAATAAAGTTTTCTAAAGGCCATCCATATTGGTTCAGTGACATCATTACCTGCTACTTATTAAAAGTCTTTATTTTATAAAGTACTCAGTTTCTGAATAGCGTCTTTATTCATCATCAATGTAGGTATAAAGACTGACTCATATACACCATGTTAATCAAAATATGTTTTCTTCTCCTGAACTCTAAACAGCTAGTTTGGACCAAAGACCTTCCCTTTACTGCATCTAGCCTGTCACTGTAGGTGTAATCTGCCCAAGTTACTCTTTCTCCTATCTGTGTCTTTTTGATTGATTCCTCTGCACTCATTCCTCATATGATCTAGTTTAAGAAGAAATTTATACCCATAAAGCCTTTAATCTGTTACCAATATTACATCTTACAGAAAACACAAAGAGTAGTACTAAACCCCGTTGCCTCCTCACCTGCTTGATCTGTTTTCATATTTTATTCCATTCTTCTTCCTCCGTTATGACCCTTTTGTTGCCCTTGAACTCCTGTTCTGTGTTTTCCTTCCTTTATCTCTTTGTCTCCTTGCCTAAGTTATTTCCTTTGGAACCAAACTTTAAGATAGTAGAAATACAGGTTGGATATGCAGGTGAGAAAGAAGGTGTTATCTTGGTATATTTGAAACTTAAGAGAAAAATAGCAGAGTAGACTTAAACAGAATTTCCACAGATCAGAATAGATTTGCCTTCTCTTGCAGTGTTTCAAATGGGCATCAGCAAGTTATGTTGCAGATTTGTTGCAGATGGTTCAGTTTGATGATAATCTGGAAAAAAATAATATAATTTCATTCTAAATTATTTGAATAACTACCTCATGATCATTTAAGATGTCTGTTTCTTTGTTTGCTTGGGAATTATGATCATGTGGGTGCCAAAAATACTCCTTTCATTTTCTTGGGCTAATGAGAAAGAGACAAAGGTTGACTTGATATGCAAATGATATATTCTTGCCAAAAATAAGCCAAAGTAAGGTCAGAGTCGACTGTATGAAGGAAAATTTTATTGAGGTTGAAAGAGAGAAAAGTGGTTAGAAAATTAAGTCACTCCAGAGCACAGGGGAGGGTTGGTCTACTAGACCCAAAGACTGTAGCTTCTGGATGTTAGAACCATGTTCATGTTTCAAGAAGGTATTTACTCTTTACAATACATAAGGGTATCATATCACCTGCATTATTATTATTGCTAATTTTAATTTTATTTGTTTTCTAGTTTTGTTAGTACTTAATTTTAATTACAAAGAATATATAATTCCACAAATTTAGTTACTATTAGAAAATATATGATGGAAGGTAAATCTGACAGCACAGTAAGAAAATACCTTGTGGTAGTTTTTAAGCAGATAGTGTCCCCTGTTCTCTGTGTTCACATCTGAGAGTGCTCTCTTTGCCCTAGTGTAATGTTCCCTGGTCATGGGCTCCTCATGGCTCTCAGCTGCTCCAGACTTAATGCATGTGGTTAATCTGGACAGGATGAGAGCTGGGGAAATAGAAATGACAAAGGCTGGTGATGAGAATCAGTGTGAGGTGATGAGAATAGCACTGAGGTGAAAAGGAAGGACATAATGAGAAAACCAGGACTTCTGGCGTAGAAGTTTTATTTATTAAATAGATTTGAGTGGATACTAGAAATAATGGAGGCTTAACATTTATATCTTGAGTTCTTTAGATTTGTAGCTACACTTTGCTCACTTGCTACAATCAATGCCCAAGTGACCTTGGAAACAATTTGTATTCAGAGGACTGAGTCAGTAGAGATACAATTGACTTTCCTAAAAATATAGGAAACATTTTTCCTAACCCAGTTCCTAATAATAATGGTGAGAAGTATAAATACAAATGTCTGCCCCCAAAGAGCTAACATGTATGTAAATCTCTAACTTCAACATAGGTGAAAACATCAGTAATAATAACAGTTATACTCCCAACAACTAACACTTACTGAGGAATAAATATGGTTGCTTTGAATGTGTTACTTCATTCAGTCTTCACAAAATCTGATGAGCTAGGTACTCTTATATTCTCATTGGACTCTTGAGAAGGTAAGGTTTTCATGAATATTGTGTAATGTACCTGAGGCAAGCATCCTGTTCGGTGGTTTGTCTCTGAGTCCACAACTTGCTTCTTTCAGAGGAAGTACTAGCAGCATGCAGTGGAAGACTAGGAATGAAGTCATTCATTCTAATTTAGGGGATTAAGTTAGGGATTTTGGCGTTGGGTTTCTTTTATATTTTGAAAATACTCCATCTGTGCCTGGTTTGTACAGGTGATGACTGTAAATAAGAGGAATTCATGAAATGAGCAAAGGCATTCACATTTAATCTATATTTAGAAAAATGAGTGAAGTGTTGATAATTGTGAAAGATAGTCAAGACTAGAAGGGCAGAATAAAAGGATAGAATCATAAATGAGGAAATGGAAAATATCCCAGTGTGCAGAGAGTATAGTGATTTCAAAAAAGGAGGCTGGAAAATTAGGATCAACATGAATTTGGGGAAGCCAGTCAAGAGCAATATAAATTTTTTAAAAAATACTACTATTATTCCCATGATTGGCTTTAAAACACATTTTCATGTAAACACATTTTTTGTGTAAATGTAAATGGGTGGGTATACAGGGTAATGGATGGACATATAGCTACATCCATTTTGAAAGTGTGGCAAACATTTGAGCAGTGACATGATGAGAGCTTAAACTAATATTGAGTGAAAGATATTAAGTATATTTAAAATCCTTACGTGAAAACAAAAATAAAAATAATATCCAAATCTCCTAAGCCGCTAGGTGAAATACAACTGAGAAGAGGACACTGTTTACATTCTCCAGTAAAAAATACTTTCCCACTTCCTTTGTGATCATTAGACAAACGTCTTTTGTAGCATATTGTGGTTCATGCACACTCAGTTTTCACTTCTGAGTCTACAAATGAGCTGAATTTATGTGTGCATAAAACATTAAGCTATCATATGCAACGTTAGGTGAATTTCTCACCTGTACTGTATCTCACAAAAGCATGATTTCTCCAAGCTTGTAAATCCAGAGAGTGCTATTTTCTGTAATACATATGTGAAAGCAATTCAAACACATTGTTTAAAAAATAAAAATAAAAACAAACAAAAAACAACAGAAAGAAATAAAATATATAGTACTTAGAAACAGTGATTTTAATGAAAAATCTGGGCTTTATTTTTAATTTCATTTTTACATTATAGCTTATACTGATTCTGTGATATTTTTATGAAAATGATATATCTGATTTATCCATTGTTAGCATGTTCAGTTTCTCTCCTACAACTTTTCCCCATGATTTTTCATTATTTTTATTACTATTAATGGCTGTCATTGTTGGAATACTTGATGACTTTATCAGTATTATAGTCTTTTATTTTCATAACTTTGTGATGAAAGTGTTATCTCTATTTTTCAGTTTGGGAAACTGAATTTTCGCATGTTTCAACAACATACTTATATGACACAACTCGTCAATCTGTTGTCATAACCGTTCTAACATATCGCTTTTCTGGTGACATAAATCTTATGTCTGATATTGTACCACTTTTACCTTATTGGAATGATGCTGCATCATGTTTTCTTTATTAGTTTTTTCTTTTTTTTTTTTATTGTGGTAAGAACACTTAACACAAGATCTACTCTCTTAGTACATTTTAAATGCACAATTCAATATTATTAACTCTAGGCACAATGCTGCACAGACAGCCTCTGGAATTTAGTCATTTTGCATAACTGAAACTTTGTACTTGCTGAGCAGCAAATCCCCATTTCCACTACCTACAACCCCTGACAACCACCATACTACTCTCTATTTCTGTGACTTTGACTATTTTAGATTCTTCATGTAAGTTGAATCATAGAGCATTTGTTCTTCTGTGATGGCTTCATTTTATTTAGTACAATATCCTTCAGATTCATTCCAGTATTATTTGCAGTAGCTAAGATAAAGTAACAACCTAAGTATCCATCAACAGATGGATAGATAAAGAAAATGTGGTAGATACATAAAATGGAATATTATTAAGCCTTAAAAAAGAAAAAAAAAGCCCATTATTCAATAATACAACTCTCAAAACAACGAATTTCAAGCGAAATGAATTACAGCTTGCATTATTAGGAAACTTCTTAAAAGAAACATTAAGTTCTTGAGGGTGTTATGCTGAGCGAAATAAGTCAGGCAGAGAAGGACAAATATCATATGTTTGCACATATAGGAGAATTAGGAGGAACTTGACGGAGGAACAAGGGGGAGAAGAAGGGGGGAAATGGTGGGGGAAAGGGAGAGAGGCAAACCATGAGAGACTCTTGAATGCTGACAAAAACTGAGGACTGATGGATGTGGGGGGCAGGAGGGATGGGCATGGAGGAGGGCACTTGTGGGGATGAGCACTGAGTGTTATGTGGAAACTAATTTGATAATAAACTATTTGAAAAAAAATTATCACAATAAAAAAAAAGAAAAAAAAGAAACATTAAGTTCTTTGTATTAAAAATGTGACAATGCCTGTCAGCTTGGTAAAATTTCATGGCAGCAACAAATTCATGGAGTCTTTTAAAGGACATGATAATAATGTAATCAGGGAGTCATGTTTCAGTAAAAGCAGTGCTAGGATACCTCACAGAAACATACTTTCTGTTTCTACTAATTCTCTCTGTATAACCTTGATGTTGAGCAAAGATAAACAGAGTGTACCTACTTATAGTTCTACTCAGACACACAGGAGAGTGTTAATATGTTTTCTAATCAAGGAGAATTGTAATTCCTTTTTGTTCCAAAGGGAAACGCAGAATCCATAGCATTAATACAAATATATTTTAAATAGAACACTTGAAACAAGAAAAATAAAAATTAGTTTTCTAACCCTCATTTAAAGTAAAGTTAGCAGTGAAACATGTCCTCTTACTTTTTCTTAATATTTTGTTTATGTACTATTTCAAAAATATAGAAAAGTCTGGATACCGCTCTGTATAAGATTATAGATTTTCTAATAAACGGAAAATATGTAATTTTATATGGTATACAAATTATCGAGTAACAGAAAATTGATAGTAATTATTCAGTATTTCTTAATATAAATGGTCTTTTTCAATCTACTTATGCCTCTGAAGATATTGAAATATTAATGTCTTTGAAAAATGCTACATTTTTTACTGAAATTTAATTTTGTACTTAAGAGTCTTTAAAAATTTCAGCCAAAACAAATGCATTTAGAGAAATGTAAATTTACATGAAAGGACATCCTTTAATCATTGCCTAAAAACTTAGGTGGCATTAACCTTGAAATTTTATTTTACACAGTTGCTTCTGTCTTTACATATTTTGCTCTTATACTTTATTGATTTAAATCTATTTCTTTAAAAGTTTTAGAAAATTTGGTATCAGTGCCCAAGTACAGCTTTGAGATTTATACATTTACATGCAGGCAATATAGTTTCAAATTGTTAGAAATCAAACTGTATAGAATGACTGCTTTCCATTTTTATTTTATTTTTATTTTCCAGTCTGACATTTTAATTCAATTTTGCATCTTTGGTCACTGAAAGCAATCTCAAGAATTGCTGAGTGGTTAAAAAGGGAGTCTAATGGGATCTAAAATCAATTCACAGGTCTGTCACTGATTCATTGTGTGACTTTTGCTGCCACTGAAATGACATTAAATTGGTCTCCTCAAAATTTTCACACCTCAAGATTTCTCCTGTGATAAAAAAAAATAGTTACCTAAAATGCATTATGCATATTCACTTAAGAAAATAGGTTGATCATTAAGTACAGAACAAGCTTCTATTTCAGCAGGTTACCTCACTTGAGATGATTACAAAGCTTTACACAGAGGCTGAAAGTCTGAATCTTTCTAATGTTGCAAATGGGGTTTTGTATACATGCCAGGGTTCAAGCTCCTTTTAAGTGCTTCTATCCTGGCAAACATTTTTCTTTTGATTTACATTTTGTTGGCATTTAATAGCTGTCTTACCTCATATTTAAATTACTTAACCTGGAAATGATGAATATTTAGTGCCCCACATTTCTTGACCTTTGCTGGCCAAAATCCTGGAGGCAAATGTAAGATTTGCCCTAAGGAATACCTTTTCTTTGTATTATCTCATTCTAGATAGCAATTCTAGATAATGCCTTGACACTGCATCAAATTTTTGCTAACAGCAATATGGCATTTTTTAAAATTCATGCTAAAATTCCATAGTCTCTTGGATATAAGTAAAAATCGTTTTCCCCTAGAATAAGGTATAATAACTCATCTGATGAATAGGAAAAGATTATGTAAACAGTAAGCAAAATATAACCATTTTTACAATGCAAACGTTCAGAAAATTAGAAGTGAACTGACATACCGTTGCTTATAAAGTACATCAGAGGCAATCGGTAGTTCCCAATGTCTTGATTAAAACCAACTTGAGGTACCAAAAAAAAAAAAAGTTTGCTGGATGAATGACAAAAACTTTAATCACATTTACTTTTCTACTTTGCACTTATCAAGTCCAAAAGCTCTAATAATCTCCTAAAACAGAAATGAGAAATACATTTCAACTATGCTGCTAAGAAAAATATTTGATCTGGAAAGATTTTAGTACCAAAAATTAAGTTGGAAAATTTGAAGTCTGTGTAACTACTTCAGGCCAGTACTATGCTGAACACAGAGCTCAAACTATCATATCTCACTTAAAAAAAAAAAAAAAACTTACGAAAAAATATATCCATAGTTACATTGTGACCACAATTCCATAAAAGTCTTGTTCAAATATATATATTTATGAAATACCAAAGCTTAGTGTTAGCATGAAGCTCATCTAATTTCTGTTCTTCATTTTTAATACAGGAAATTTAAACTCAGATTGCTTCTAAAACCTGATGGCTACTTAGTGGCAAAAGCTGAACTGAAACTCAGTTCTCCTGACAGCTGATTCAGAGTCCTTTCTAGTTCACTACATTGACTTCACTCTCACTGCCAAACATGTAAAAAAAACCATGAAGGGATTTTCCATGGATGCCAGGCTTTGTAGAGTATTTTTTTCCAAAATTAAAGTGAATAAGTAACCTTAGATATTTATTTTTAAAAATATAGTTATCTTTTACTTTCTTTAGGGGTTCATGGTCTGATTATAAACATTAGCAACTAATTTCAGAGAATTGTATGACTTATTTAACAAAAGTAATATTTCTTTATTGAAAATGAGTCAGTTGCCTCCTCAAAACATAAAATTTGAACATTGTTTCAGTACTTTACACTGTGTCCCTTTATTCTAAAAAAGTAGCTCGATTTAAGATGATTTCTATTAGTTGAAGCAGTCAACACATATCAAATATTATCAAAGAAAATAATTGAAAACATTAGGGAAGCAGCCAGAACACAAGAATCATGCAAAATTTCACCCACACACCTCTGCATACAATGGACAAGAATGACTAAATGCTTTGATCTTTCCTGGATCACATGAAAGAGAAAAAGGGAAAAAAGCAACATCTGTTAGGAAAAAAAAGTTTAATGAACAGGGTGGAGGCTAGTTGAGTGTTGACATAAAACATGAGAAAAGAAAAATTCAGAAACAAAGTTATTTATGGTCACAGACCTCAGTGGATCCAAAGAGATAAAGTCAGATTCACAAAAAAGATATTAAAGTTAATGCAGTTTGATTTATATTTAAAATATGTATAATTCCTATTGTGAATACTCTTTGTTTTTTCCTGTAATTATTATCAATAGGAAGTGTATATATATAATATTGTATATCTATATATATGTCTTTTGTACATAAAACTGTATATCATATATATTGTATGTATGTGTATATTTATATCCATATGTTATGGCAGTATATTAGACAAAATTATGAAGGTGTAATATGAGGAATATAAGTCAATTTGGACTGCCTGAACATACATTTGTAAATATAGGCCTTAGTTTATTTTCTATTTAACTTAAAGAAATAAATGTCTGTTGTGGGAAAAGTGATTGTTTTAAAACAGATCAGTTTCATGTACAGGTGAAATTTGCCTGGGCATTGTCCATCATTCAACTGTTATTGCAGATATCCACAGCAAAGGCATTTTATCAGTATTTTATAAATTTATGGGACTTTCAGTTTTATGAGTTTTTGTATCCCAAAGGATGGTGTTGTTCCTGGTGTTTTTTCTTTTTTTGAATTGGTATCATATTATGCTGTTATAAGTATAGATTCCACTGTCATGTAATTTGGTATTTTCAGGGATTCTGGATGTTACAACAGCTGTTCCCAGTCTTCTATCTAGTGGATGACATGCACAATATTTTTCTCATATATGCATAAGAATATTTTGGAATACAAGTAGGTAAAATAATGACATTAGAGCCTTAACCTTAATTGGATATAAATTGTTAAAATACAGTAACAAAATAAAAACTATTGAAAATGTACATAATTTAAGTTCATGGAAGCAAGCCATACTGAAGTCAGAGAAAGTGAATCAAAAGCAAAAAATGGCAAGAAACCATAATCTTAAATGTAGTGAGAAAGGATGTAGGAAGTACAAAAAGATATTTGCTGCTTACAGATTATGCCTGGATGTAATAGACTAAGTCGACTTTTCTCTTAGACACTAGACCGCAGATGTAAAGATCACCATTGATATATGGTTCCATTTGTTAAAGTAATACTCTTCCATCATTACTTCTTGTCTTCCACCACTTGGCCCGTCCAATCAGATTTCCACACTGAAGCCAGAGCACGCTTCTTAGAAAGCAATTGGTGGCCTATTTCCTTGGTTTGAGGACATTCTCTTGCTTTCTTTTAATCCTAGCAGTTAGGGTAATCTCTTTTCTGGTCTTAGTCCTTCCTACCTTTGCATCTTTTTTTTTTGGTGGGGGGTACTCTTCCCTTTTCCTCTCCTGAAACTCTGGAGTTTCTTTTCTTCTTTCACTTCTTTTTCATTTCTAGTCTCTCTTCTTTTGAGTCTTGGTAGCTATTTTTTTTTTTCTATTTCCAGGATCTTTCTCCTGATATTTACTTTAATAGATCCATCTGATATTTCTGATCTCAATCCATGCATTACTTCCTTAGTTTCCCTCATTTTTCTTGTATTGTAGTTAAACTAATACATACTCTCATAGCAGCCCAAGCAACTTGTGTTAAGTTCTATAATAATGATTAGAGAATTAGCCTGAAACAGGGTATATATTGCAAGTAGGATTCACATCATAAACTCTGAACTGCTAGGGATCATGTCTATATCTCTTAAGGGTTAATTATTCTTGTAATTTTCCTGGGCAAAACGTCACAGTGTACAAATAGGAATGAGAAATACATATCCTCAGCTAGTTTGAACCTTTGAATAACACCAGATAGTCTCTTTAAAAAAATCATGGGTACTCCATATTTCAATATGAGTCATTTTATACATTTGATGTATATTGCTACCTTTATGTCAGGAATAACCCATACTCCTTAACATAAAAGCATGCAGAAATTTTATATTTTTGATTTTTTATTGGTATAATTGTTTTATCCCTCACATGCATAAAGTCTTAGTAGAGTACAGATTAAATTAAATTTTCACAATAACATTTACACACATCTGCAATTGAAAGTTGTTTGCTGTTATGGAGCCTTTATGCACAAGTCAGTAAAGTAGTTGAAGGATATATATGGCCAAACTTAAAGGAAAGATGAAGAAAGGAAGGGAGTGTCAAAGAAGGAAAGAAGGAGGGAAGAAGAAAAGGAAGGAAGGGAAAAATATACCTCAAAATCCACTTTGATAAAACAGGTGGGGCTAATTTACTGCACAATAATAGTAACAACAGCAGCAACAATGCTCTATTAATTTATTTTTTGGGCCCTTTGTTCAAAATAGAGTAGAAATTCTGTTCTCTTCAGTACTCTAAGTATTGATGGAGATTCTTTGGGTGCTCTCACTTCTAACCTAATGTCTGTGTTAAAGTCCACATTTCACTCCTGGAGACTAACACAGGAAGCAATAAATACAATAAGCAATGTGATGTTGAGCAGCGGCTTCTCTTCCTGACAGTGTAGGGAAGTGGGAGTTTTAAGGTGAGAGGGCAAGGAGACAAGTAGAAGGCAAAGGCAGAAATACGTACACACTAACATTCAAAAGATAATAACTGAAGGTAGCATCACAAGAAAACTATGCTCCTTTCTTTCAGTCTCGAATTAAAGCTCTCTGAGGATAAAGGAAAATTTTATTTTGGTAAAAGAATTGCCTTTCATCTTCCCCCATCAGGATTTAATTGGCAGGAGATGACACAGCCTGCTTAACAATCAGGTATTTCAGAGGTTGAGCAGCTTGACAGGGAGCAGGTTTCCCTGGGCTTCCTTTAAATGCCTTTTTCCCCACTCTGTGTGAACACCATGTATTTGGCATGCATAAAGCATTAATTCACTAATACTGTCAGAGAGTAGACCCATGGATTAACTAGAATTCAGACCTTGGAATTTGGCAGAATATAGAGTTAAGTAAAAATACAACACTCATGTCTGTGATTGAAAAAAATACAACATTGTAATATGGCATTATATTTGTTCATAGCTTACTGATTTTGATTCTAGATAAAGCATTTTGTTTTCTGTATTGCTTGACAGGTTAGGAAAAGCGTATCATAATCAAAATCACTGCATGTTTTTGACTGAAAATAACTCAAGTTAGCTCTTATGACTTATTAGTAAGTTAATAAATTTCTGGATATTCATTGTGAGAAAAGTATAAATATATTTCCTGAAACATGGAGTCAGAGTAAAGTCCTTTAGCCTGACTGAGTGTTTAGAAACCATTTTGTATTAACCACAATGTTAGCTAGAAAAAGGTTTAATTCTGTCGTTTTACCTCAAAGAGATACTGTGATCAAGTGTATTTAACCTAGTAAAACGCTCTGCTGAATAGATTCTGAGTTGTGATGCTAAATACTCCTTATTCTGATTCTTTCCCACCTCTTGCCCCTAGCTCTCTGGATGATAAGGTGAATGCTTTTAGTTTGGAGTTTTTCTCTTATGATGAGATGTGAAATATACTGTGTTTTGTGTAAGAGTATATTCTTTTTATCAGTTTACACAGTTTTCTACAGCAAGCCATCTGATGCTTGTTGGACACTAGATAATATTTGTTAATTTGAGTAAATCAGTAACCACCAGTGTCAGCCTACTTATTATGACTTTAAAAGTACCAATTTTAAATATTCTCATTTTTAATAGAAAAAGCACGTAATCACTATTTTGTCCCATTTTGATTTTCTTGGCTTCCAAAAAATGTAAATGCCATTTTATTTTTGTTGGTTCAACTCTGTTATGTGCTTCCTTTTCATTGCATTTGAGTTGAATGTTTTCTCCTTGTGGAGAAAACATACTGTTACTATTGTTGTGCCCGAATCGCGAGTCCCCTGAGACCCCCGAGGAGCCGGCACCGATGCAAGTACATAAGGGTCTTTATTACAAGCTCGAGCAGGGGCTCACCCGTCAACCGGCACAGCGGCAGCAAGGAGAAGCCCCGAACAATAGCAAGTAGGGTTTTTATGGGGTAAGGGACAGGGGTGTTACAGTGCATGCGTTGTACATATAGCATCATCACATAAGCACCAATCATAATTGTACAGCACCCATGGTTATAGTTTTGACCATTCAGTATCTGTGAGGCGTCCGTTACTTTTGGCGGGACCCAATCATGACCTTTGAGAATCCTTTGAAAATGACCAATTATAAGGTGAGCTCAAAGGGCCTACGTGGGGTTTAGGCAAGCGGTGAGTGATTGGCTAGTTTGTACAGAGTAACTACCTGCAGTTCCCAGCCCTGACTCAGACACAGGAATGTTACACATTTCTTTTGATTGGCTGATCGGAGGGTGGTCCTGAGGGTGGTTTCAGCTGAAGCTTTTCCTGGAACTGGGCTACATGCAGCCGACGTTGCTCTTAATGGAGGACTTAATTTCAGGCTCCTCACTATGTGGTAAGCTCTTCTGCACATAGTTAGGCAAGTTATCTGCAAGCATTGTGTTACTGGCCTGTTGTTTAAGGAGCAAACATTAAAAAAATACATTTTCAGTAATGAAAAGGAGGGCATCTCATGATTCAGCAGCCATTAGCACTCTGTCAAATTCCTAGATTTTTATGAAACATACATGTTGATTTTTTCCTAAGAAATACTCAGACTTTATAGCTACATAAATAGTTTTACCTACAAACTTCTTAGCAAGAACTATAGGCACATACACCTCCACTGGAACTTAAAAAATAAAAAGGATCTTATACAATATTTGTATTATTTTTTTATTCAGATAATATATGGAATCAAACTTCAAATCTTTCAAATATTCACAAACACAATTTCTTTATTTTCTATAATAGGAAAGACCTAATTTCAAATTTTTTATAATATAATAATAATATTGAGATTTTCAAATACATTGTCCTTCAACTATTTTAAATGTCATAGTATTTAGTCTTATGTTAGATATTTAAAATTTAAAAATCAATTTTGAATTATATATTTCATAACTTTTAAAATTGAATTTCATAGCACAAAAGGCTTCCTTTCTAGGTAAGAAATGAAGCTGCTTAAAGTAATATAAAGTATACTTAAACCATTATTTGTTTCTATATGTTAATATATATAATAGTTTTATGTATATATGAAATACATATATATTATATAAATTAATAATATATATTTAATACACACCATCCTTGAGAGCTGCATAATTATAAAAGAAGCACACCATTTCTAATGAACCTTGCAATGAATTTACCATAAAAAAATGCTAATAATTACTTTGAAGGCATGGCTATGTTTTTATTAGATGTTTTGGGAATTTGAAATTGTAGTATAACTGTACATGGTTTAAATACGTATCATTGCAACCAAGTAACTGAAGGTAACAGAATGTTAAATGCCTATCTTCAAAACTGCACTTGAACTAAAATCAGTAATTTTTTAACATGTTCTATCTATGAAACAATATTTACAGTATGGTGTTTGTTTTAATAATAATAGTTGACAGTTTTTTGTAGATGTGTACCTACAAAGTTAAAAATACTCCTGTTGAAGAATTTACTATCAATATAGATTTATTCATTTTAAAATGGCAAAATTTGTACCAGTCATACCAGTGGCAATATATGTAACACATATTGTTCCACAAGCGGAGTACCCAACTGAGATGAACTGAGATCTTGACATTTTTGTTACTATTGAAGGGGAAGTGTTTAACACTACTCTGAAAATACAGATGAGTGTTTACATATAATTTTTTTACCAAATGGCCTTTTTTTCCTAATAGCTCTAAACTGACTCATCATTGGGTCTTAGGAGAATTATTACTTCAATGACAATTGTACTCTTAGTATAAGCTCAAAACAGTTAAGCAGATAACTTTAAAACCCGCTTCATTGTTTCAAATTCTGAAAAAAAAATACCATGCAAGAACACTCAGAACATCATTCAGAAAGACTTCTCACTAAGAAAGGAATGATTATGCCTTATTTATTTTTGAATTCACAAACTGGTATTTCATATTATAGTTGTTTTCATTTTGTTGGGCAGGAAGTTGAAAACAATAGGATCATGTGTACCATACCATTTTTAAAAATATGTCAAATTTTGTAGTCAATAATAAAATACTCTGTTATCTTTAAAATGTTAAATGTGTTTCTGTGATCAGTCAATGTACAGAAATGGTACTCTGCACACAGAGTACCATTTGTCCTATATTTATGCCAGGAGTAAATAAAATGAACGAAGGAATCTTGCCTTAAGGAACGTAAAATTTACTTAGAGATGTAAATCTGCCAAAGTTCAGCAAACATATTTTCAACAAATACTTCTTTTTGTGCTCACTTTATGATATCAACATTATGGATTTATATTTGAAAGGTAAATTTGACCTGTTTTCTGCATGGGCATTTGGGGAAGAAATTGATACGTAACATAAAGCAGTGGTCAATTATCATACAGTTGTGTGGAAAGTACCACAGAGGCCTCAATTTTGGAATACTCAATTTACCTAAGAGTATTTAAACTAGTTCCAAAGCAGGTCCAGACAGGAATAGGATCATTTCTACAAATGGGAGGTACACAGAGTAATAAAAGTGAAACATGATGTAGAAATATAGAGGAAGCACAATGACAGTAAAATAATGTAAAAATGCCATAGGTTTTCAGAGAACAGAAGTCACTGGGAAATAAGTGTTCAGGAAAGGTTTTAAGAGGACAGTAATAATAGCAGTAACAATAAAATGACAACAATAAGCTATTTTTGAGTTATTTTTGAACACTTTTATGTATAACTTCTGATTATACCTCAGAACTCCACTTAGATTTTCTGTCAGAGAAGCCTTGTCTGGCCACCTCATTCCCACTACCAACTTAGGTTAAATCACTGTCATTTTTCTCGTATAATAGTATTCTTCAGCAATATACATGGCAGTTACATGAGCATTGTATATGTATTTGTTTAATGTCTGTCTTCCCTACACAACTGTAAGTGACAGAGAACTTGATAGTATATGTATCTTATTCAATTCTGCAACTTTAACCCCTAGCATGATGTGGGATCATATGTGGGATATTGTAAAAATTGGGGCTCCTGGGTGGCTCAGTCGGTTAAGTGTCTGACTTCGGCTCAGGTCATGATCCCACGGTTTGTGAGTTAGAGCCCTGCGTGGGGCTCTGTGCTGACAGCTAAGAGCCTGGAGCCTGCTTCAGATTCTGTGTGTGTGTCTCTCTCTAACCCTCCCCTGCTCATGCTCTGTTTGTTTTTGGCTCAATAATAAATACAACATAAAAAGGAAATTTAAGAATGTTGTAAAAATTATTGAGTACATTTTCAAACACTATGCCAACTACTTATCTCATTTCATTGCTATAGTACTCTAAATAGGCAGATTGTTTTTTTTTTTTTTTTTTTGCATATTATAGATGAGAAAACTGGGAATTAGGTCCAATAACTAATGAAAATCACACACCTAGAGAATCCCAGGGTCACAGTTTGAACTCAGGTCTATTATATAACTACTAACCTCTTAATACAGTAATTATATTAAGCTATTTGAAAGTAAATCCTGATAATGACCTGAAAGGGTTTTGATAAATGCACAGAACAAAATAAATATTTTTACTAAAAAAGAAAACCACAAAGACATGAAACTAATGCCAAATGTACTATTTTTGTCAGATAGTGAAGAGAATATGCTCAGTAGACCATTTTGCTAAATTAGAAAGTAAAAAAACAATGAAGTTGGGCATTAGCCTTAGGCCACATTCTAAGGAATTTTGAGAGAAAGTTATATATATGAAAAAGAAAGCTACTGAGGATTGTTGAGTAGAAAGTTAATATAATGAAAGCAGGTTTTATAGAATTTTAAACTGCTAGTGGAGTATGTACTGAAATGGGTAAAACAGGAAAGAGCTGGAAAGCTAAGCAGAAGTCTGGTATTGATGTAATCACAGCCAATACTTGAACAGTGACGGTAGAAGAAAAAATATATGATGTTCTTTGGTCAAAGGATAGAAAAGATTTAATAATTGATAGATAATAAACAATAAATGAAACCGATAAGCTAAGGATATATCCTGGGCTTTGAACGTGTGTGACAAATATCGATGAGTTCATTGATGAGATTTGGAGCATCATTTAGAATTGACTTGATCATAAGATCCTGGTGTTGAGAAGAAAGTGCAGTGCTTGTTTTCCACTGTGTCGAGGTTATGATTTGGAAGAGTCATTCAAGCAGTGTGTCACTTAGGCAAGTACTGAGCTGAAGGAAAAAAAAAAAAAGTGTAGTCAAAGTATAGTCAAAGAGGTCATGAGTTAGAAGTTTTGAATAATAACTAAGGTGAAATGAAATACAAAAAAGCCCAGGACCACACCTTAGCAAAGTCACTTTTGGTGAAACCGGGGAGAAGTGATGAAAGAACAGGAAACGGAGATAGGGGTAGAACAAACACAGAATCAAGTTAAAACAGAAAATCATACTTTGAAATAGGCACTCAGAATCTCCATGTTCAATGAAAATACAAGGAACATCCGATATGACCCAAAAATAAAAAAAATAAAATAATAAAGTAAAAAAGCCTTGGGAAAACTCCAAGGCAGTTAGAACAAGAAAGTCATTGATGTTTTCCAATATGGACCTTCCAGTGGAAGAGTGGGAATGGACTTCAGGAAAAGTGTTGGTGTTGAAGGAATACTTGAGGAAAAGGGATAATTAAACAAGTGTATGTGAAATTTGTGTCTGAAAGGAACCTAATTCAAGGGAGTGTAGGTCAGGAGGAAAAGAGAATTGTGCAACTGACTAAATTTATCTTTATGTGTTTAAAATATATTTCCCAATTAATCCTTTGAAAAAACCCCAAGACTTATCTTTGTTTCTCGGGTCTGTCATTAGCTGCACAGGCCCCTGGTTATCATTTTGAGCATATGAAGAAACAAGTTAAGACAGCTTGTGGTAGAGCATGATTAGAAATAATTGTTCCTTGTTTCCAGAGTATTTTCTCAGTACACAAACCACATCTTTTTTTGCTGTGGATTTCTAAAATCATAACATTTCATGTAACAACAGCTTGAACAGCTAAACCTGCTATCTTCTATTATAATGCCTTGGCCATGGATATAATTATTGTAAATTCCAGCTCTGTTAATGATCAGTTATACCCCTAGAGCATAAGCAATGTCCTTGACTTTCAGATGAATACATTGATATCTACCACATAGCACATTTGTGAGGAATATAAATATAATATGAAAATAACAATAAAAATAATAGCAGAGTTTCTGTCTTACTGTCACATATGAGAAAACAGGCTTAGGGAGAGGAAAGTCAGAGTCACACAACCTATGCAGCAGCAGAGCCTGGACTCCAACCCAGGTGCTCTAATTCCACAGATTATGGAACTGCCCAGCACAGGACCTAGAGTCTTCCTTTGTTCCTAGCTGGTGCTGCTGCGATGAAATGCTAGGACCAGAGCGAGGGCTGGCAAGAAGAGTGTGGTACTAGCACCACAGCAACAGCTGCAGCCTTTATACCATTGCTGCTGACCCTCTGGTCCTGTGAAGTGATCACACAGGTCACCATGGAGAATTTAGAATAGCCATAGGGGTAGGAAAACAGGAAAGACAGCATTACTCTGTCCTCTTCCCTGATCTTGCCTGGCACCTGTCTTTGGAAATCGGAGCACTTAAAATGTGCCAAACAAATACAAAGATCATGTGGAAGTCAAGAAGTCTAGGTTAACTATACATTTGAGATTTAGTTCTACTTTTCTATTCCAAAACACTGGAAGTGTCAAACCTTCTAACAACAAGCTTGCCTTCTTGTTAACCCATTCACATTCATATTTTCCATTTTGCCCCATTTGTTTTCTAAACTGCAAGGGGGGGGGATGCTAGAGGACAATGAAATTTCATTTATTTAAATAGGGTAAAAAGATACAAAAAATTAGTGCTTAAGATGAAATTAGTTTTGTCATCTAAATAGTTCAACAAATGTATTCCATGTTTTGTAATTGTCCTCTGTTAAATATTCCTTGACTGTATCCGCAGGAAGATTTCAGAATTACAAAATGTCAAAACTTTACCACATGATGCAGGATATGCCTCAACTTCGTTCCTACCATATATTCTCCTTTCTTAATGTTGCGACCGTTTTCAATTTCCATCTGTGTTTACTCACTGTCCTTTCCCCAGCCCACCAGTTACTCTTTCCCCCCAGAAGAGCATCTAAGATTTTATGGTTAGGTTCAAAGCTCCGTGTAATACAATCTCCTCCTACATCTCTGTTCTCATTTCCTACAACACCCCCTCTCATCCTCCCTTCGCTCCTCCTAAACTTCAAATACTGTCCATTAATTGAGTTAGCCAAAAAAAAATCTCATTCCAAATGTTGCATCCTCCCCTACTAATATAAGCATATCCTTATCCTCTATTCTTAATATCCCTTGAGAAACGCACAATTGTTAGGCATCACATTACATAGGAATTTTCAGGTTTCGTCATACTGTAACTTTACTTTTCCTGTAAAGAATTATCTTTGACAACGTATAATGGCTGTGAATAACAGTTTGCAAGTAACTTTTCAAAATATTGGATAGAATATTATCTATAAAGACAAAAATCATTCACTTACTGTTGAGAAAAAAATCCCTACCTTATTTTGTTCATGTTCAGAAATATAGCTTTAAATAGCAGGATATTTCAGATAGGGGTGCCTGGGTGGCCCAGTCAGCTAAGCATCTGACTCTTGATTTTGACTCAGGTCATGATCTTGTGGTTAGTGAGTTCGAGCCTTGCATCTGGCTCTGACTGACAGTGTTGAGCCTGCTTGGGATTCACTTTCTCCCCTCCCTCTCCCCCTCACCTCCGTCTCTCCCTCGTCTCTCCCCCATCCGTGCTCTATCTCTTTCAAAATAAATAAACTTTAAAAAAAAGGAAATTTGAGGTAAATAGGTGTTGTGGCTTTTTATTAATCAACTGGAGAGCTGCCTGATTTTTCATTTTGCCTTATGTGTACTACCTTGACTTTAGCAAAATGTGAGTGTCTCCAAGTAGAGAGAGGTAGATTTCTAATACATACCATATCTAGGAGCATAAATTTAAATGATAGTAGGCTACGCTTGAATTCCTGATTTTTTTTTTTTTTAAAGACCACAGCATTAAGTAGCTCACCAAAGAAGTGTCATGACTCTTTTGGGAGGACTTGTTATAATAACACATAGAGAAGCAGTGTTTTTATTACTAACCGTTTAATGATCTAAATGAATTTTGTCCCCAATCCTTACTATTTCAAATTAGTTTTGAAGCATTCTAAACAAAACAGGTTTAGGGATTATTTTATGGTTTATGGAAAATTGGAATAACCAGATCATGCCATAAGTGGTTTCACCTACATCTTTATACATTTATTCTCAGCTCCCTAAATCCAGCTATCCAGAGAACTGATTGATCTTATTTTCAAATGTTTTTTGTGTGAAAATTTATAAAGCAACACTTGCAGAATTACAACTCATTAGTTAGACCTGATTTTCCTGCTGTGTCATTTTATCTTAATTTAAAATTGCTTTCAAATAAAGTGTATACATGTATCATTTCAGCTGATAATTACTTGGTTATTTATTCAGAATATGAGCAGTAATTTCAGAGACAACAGCCAGGTAGTCATTCTTCTGGTTTTTGCAGTCAATTTTTTTAAGCATTATTATGAAAATAAATAAATAACACAGATTTGAAAGAGATAGAGACATAGAGAATTGTAACAAAACTGTAAGTGATTTTATGAAATTAACAGATTCAATCAAGATATTGAACATATATAACAGCTGCAATTTGATCGAAATGGTTGGTGCTTCCAAACCTACCACACAGTCAGCACTTGTATGATCACTGATGCTCAGTGAAGCAGAAATCCAGACTTAAAGCCGGTCAACAAAATTAAGCATAATTATAATGGCACTTGAGATGTAGCCTATATTGTTTATAGAATAATGTCTTTACTGAATTAACTGTGGATTTAGGAATAAATGTTTTAACAGTAATCCACAAAGGTTACCGTGGAAAGAGGCAGGATTATTTTCTGGAAAAGATTCTAAACCTGAGATAGCAAGTCATTACTTATTCTCTCTGAATTTTACTATTTTTATCCATTTTGATGGACTGTGTAAAATAGCAATATTAATCAATTTAAACTTCCTGGAAGTCATGTTTATCCTTTATTTGAGTCAGTTATCAGTTTGGTTTTATTTACATTTATTATACGCGGTTTAGAAAATACTCACATTTTTAAAGATATATGGTTTAAAAATATTATTTAGTTAATTGTATTTAGTTAATTATATTAGTAATTATATATTTTATATTGTGAGTATATATTGCAAATCATCTCTTGTAAGTTGCTCATAATTTAATGCCCTTCAATATAAATTTAAAGTGAGAAAATATTATTTACCAGAAATTGACTTATTTGCCAAAATAAGTGATCAGTTTTCAATCAAATTTGGGCCTCCTTTACATTCTGATGATCTATGTTTTAAAATGATTTTTTATGTTTCTTTGTTGTTTTTTTTTTTTAATTTTTATCTATTTCTGAGAGAGAGAAAGACAGTGACAGCGTGAGCAGTGGAGGGTCAGAGAAAGAGGGAGATACAGAATCGGAAACAGGCTCCAGGCCCTGGGCTGGCTGTCAGCACAGAGCCCGATGCAGGGCTTGAACCCACGAACAGTGAGATCATGACCTGAGCCAAAGTCGGATGCTCAACTGACTGAGCCACCCAGGCACCCCATGATTTTTTTGTGTTTCTTTGAAGAGAAATATCCAATTGTTCAATTCTAACATTAAATTTCGAGCACGAAAACTCTAATTTTCATTATAACTGTGATGGCACAGTAATGAATAGCAGTAGCAATTGCTATTATATGTTGTTTAAAAGATCCTGTAAGATTCGGATAAAATTTAACTGTGTACTTTGTAGATATAGAATATTCCTCTGAGAGTATGACACTTGCAATGTTTTAATAATGCCACAAAATCAGGATTTAGTTTTTCTATCCATGTGCAGATTTTAGATGACTGGATTTTTTGTGAGTTAGAATTAATAACTGATTCGTGCAGGAATTCCTTGAGCTCAAAAACTAATAGCATTATAAACATTTGCCTAAATTTTCTATATTCAAGATGCTTTTAGGTTTTCTTTGGCCATTCTTTGAAAAGGACGCCAGGCCTAAATTTTTCCAAGGTAATATTACCTTTTCTTCTTAAATTAAGGAATACCATTTTTACGCAAGATCATAAGATGACTGAAAGAAAACATTTCTTTTGCAAATAGTCTTTGCCTTACTTAGCATTATGGGATTCTTCAGTAATGATAACAATATTAGAAATTACCTAAATTCCTCAGGATTTACTATTCCACAGTATACTCACTGCCTTTTTATTACTTTTCCCCATTCTTTGGTTATCATCTTGGGCTCTTCCACTTCCTACTCCCTGACACTTTTCATTGATATTTAGCTTTGCAGCTAGAGTGCAGCTCTAATAAATAATTCACTATTTGAAAATGAATGAAACATATATAATATATTCTACTCTTTCCAGAATATATATATTTCTCTGTTTGTGCTAGCACACAACAGTAGCATGGATAATGAAGCTGATGATAATATATTAGTAAAGGGACCAGAATTAAGGCAAAACTACAAGGCAACCCGAAATGCTACTCCAAAGAGAGAGTCTTTAAGTAGTTTTTCTTCTTCCACCATGAGGCAAGCCATCCTCAGTCTTCTTCAAGAAAAAAAAATTATAAAAAGGAGAAGGGTGGAATAGGGAATCTTTAGTCAATATAATTCTTAAAAAGCATCTGTTTTCTTAAACTTTAAAGTATATATTTTAGTCTGTCCCTATCTATATGTGAAAATACTTGTAAAGCCCCAATCATCTTAAGATTTTAAAATATATAATGTTAAGTTGTATTATGTTCAGTATGTTTACATGTAACATATATTAGGTCAGATATATAGGATACATGGATATGTGTGTATATGTATATATGTGTATGCCTAACTATAATGCATACATAGACATAATTAGTAGTCAAACATAACTTTTATTATTTACATATTTTCTTCCAGTTTTTCCATTAGGATACATTTTTATTTAGGGGATCTATGATTGTAATTATGTTTATTACCCATAGTCAAACATAGACTTGGGCAAATATTGACAGTTTTCTTTTTAATTCAACAGTGCCTAGACAGAAAATAATTTTGCTAAATTTTTCTTTTCTTTCATCCTACATCATCTGTTGTTCAAACTGAAGCATTCGTTTAAGTATGCCACAAATACATCATCTGCATTCTTGATTCAACTCATTTAAACTATGTCTTCACTTTGAATTTGTATAACACAAAGTATGTAGGAATATATGTCATAATTCAAAGTAATTTTTACTACCCTCAATTTTTATGTGTTAATGTTGTCCCTACATCTAAAACTATAAATTTCTTAAAGACAGGGGTTAAAGTATATTTTTTAAGAAGAGTAAATGGTCATGAATAAGCTGAGAAAGATATTAATTGAGCTTTCAACTACTCTTAAAATAATTTATAATAAAGATTCATTGTTTTCTCTAATTGAAAATGTCATTTAGCATGATATAAATTTCCAAACCATGTGAATGGTAATTTTAGATGTATAGTTTAATTTTCAACATCAGACATTCTACTTAATAAACTAAGTAAAAACACTTGATTTATTCTAGATTATTTAGTTATAATTGTTTATCTGATAACAAAGAAATCTTGCTTTATAGCCAGAAACTGACTTCTCCCAGTGAGAGAGATTCATTTATAAATAATTCACATTTTTGCTGTAATAGATTAGAAAAAAAATGACCCAAAAGTCAACTCACTGTATGATATAGAATGTCTCTATGGTCATTAATTTGACAGCAAAAGAAGCCACTCAACATCTGGGTACATCTGTAAGGACTGTTTTGCCTGTATTTTTCAGTAGTTAACTATACACCTTTAAAGCTCAACTCTTAAGGATTCTGGATAATTAATTTAGATATAAATATTGGAAGCATCATTTTTTTAATAAAAGAGACATTGTTAACAGTATGTATATAGATCAACTTAATTATATGAAAACAATGAGTGAAAAGCTATGGAGATTTATGATACTGTGGCAATTAGAGTTTCGAATCACTTTGAAGTCCCCATTAACTTCTGTGTTTAACCATGATTAATTGCTAAACCTTATAGTATTTCTAACATGAGATATATGAGCATGACCACATTACTTCTGAGGACTTTGTTATATGATGTAAATCTGAAAAATGGAGACTATTAAATATAAATGCAGTGTATTTGTTGGTGATTAAGTTAAGTTACAATGCTTTATAGGCGTTGCAAACACAAATGCCTATGGTCACAATGCAGGTGACATAAAAAGATGTAGAAGGAAACTCAAAACAGTGGGGAACAGTGGAAATGGGTTATCCCATGAAAAATCCTAAGTCTTGTGAAAAGATATTCAAATTCAAGATTTCAAAACCTGTGCCCAACAAATAAAGCATGTCTCCAGGTCAGATTCAGTCCGTACTCTGTCAGTTTGAATATTTACTTACATAGTAGGATGCAGAAACCCAGCTGTTGTCATTTTTTTAATGTGTGAGCTGTATGATAATAGTATAGTGTTAAGAGAGATCAAAATGATATAAGTAGAAAAAATAGCCAAATAACATAAGCTAGAGATTTGGTATCATGATGAATATCCTTCAGTTTTTTTCATACATCTTACATTGTTGCATTATTGCCTTGGCAATATGATAATAGATATTAATAATATATTTAGTAGGTAAATAACGTATTTAATAGATGCATCTATTGTATGCCTGCATTATAATCACTCATGTAGGTATGACATAATTTATCACCCCCTTCTTATTTGTATTTAATTTTTTTCAATATTCTAAATTCCATGGTGAACTTTATTTTGTTTTAGTATTATTTTTTCCTTTTTTTGCATTTGTGTCTATTTCCAAAACTAAAATAATTCCCAAATTATTCTCTAGAATTTGTATTGTCACAAAGAACTTATAGGATTCTCTCCTACAATAACTGCCAAAATAATTAGTATTTAAATATTTTCTAATTTGCTGAAAGAAAACCATATATTTACAAATGATTACGACAGTACTTGAATGACCAGGCTTCAGTTAAGCATACCCAGGTATAAATAAAATGTTAATTCTATTGGCCTCATCATTTCTCAGATAGTATCTATTAAAAATCTTGAAATGTAAAGAACCCATATGAATAGATTTTAATACTCCCTATTGTACATATGCTTCTTTCTATTGAAAGAATATACATTTAAATTGATAAAGTTCCCTGTGGTTTCCAATCATGGATGTGACAAGCACATTTATAAAAAGAACTAGCAAAAAATAATAGCTATACTTTCACAGTTTAGGATAAAAAAGCCTCTGATGCTTTTTGAAATGGTAAGATGGCTAGTGCAAAAGTAACTATACTTTGAACATAGAAGACTTAAAAGGCACATGGAAAGAAAGATCAAGTGAATTGTTCCATTATTTTATTTTTGGTGAGCCATTGATTTGCTCTATGGTTCAACTTACTTTACCATGTCTCACTAAGGCAAAACACTGTAGAATAAATTGTTCATATTCTGTATTCTTCATTGTAGCCAAGATAGAATTTTTCTTTTCATTGTTACATACCTTGGGAGTTAACAAGCATTTGTAGCTGAATAATTATACTATGACAGGTATGTGATATCTGCATAAACTCAAATTAAGCTCCTATTAAAACCATAACCTACATGAAGTACGAACACATATGCTTTCCGTTTTCCTTGGTTTATACCATTAATTTTAATGATGACAAAAAGCAGATGAATTATGTCACTGTTTGTTTGAGGAACCCAGATAAATTCAGGTTCCTTGAATTTAGAGGGCAAATCCTATTTAATCCAGCTGTAAGGACTGTATATTGTTACTAGGAAGACAATGAATAAAGTCGTACTAATTTTCCATAAACTTGGAAACAAAGTAGTTTCATGTATCTTTTCTTCAAATGAGGTTAGAAATATGTTCATTCCTTTTACTTCTTTTTGTTATATTAATAGTATAACGCAAGGACTATATTAAATGCAGTGTTATCTCTCTTGATCAATTTAGTGAAGATCGATTCAAGGGCTAACATATGCATGAACTACAGGAAATACAAAATTGAGTTAAAGAGATACTTAATAGTATCTTAATAGTATACTTAATAGCAGCATTTTATGTTTGATGTGTGTTACTGAAGTCACATTGTTGTACAAATCAAGCACAAAAAATAAGTTGTTATAATTCCTCCAATTATCACTGTTTCTAGAAATTGATTACCTGGCTCTATTATATACTAGCTATGTGACCTTAGGCAAGTCATATTTTCTCTTTGTTACTTGATCTACAAAACTAGGATAATCACCTTATGTATTTTAAGGTGTATTGTGAAGTTAAAAAGCAATACCTACAAAGCACTTAGGAGACTGTTTTGCCAAGAGTTATTCAACAGGTATTAGCTATTATTTTCATTGAAAATGAGTTATCAACATGCTTGCTTAACAAGATGTTGTGTTCATAGTGTATAATAATCAAGATAATTAGATTTCTATATTGCTTAAATATGCTTCTTTATATTAGTATATAATATATTTCATTTAATCCTTGAAGCAAATATATGGATTATTTCCATTTCATAGATAAGAATATTGGCACTTCAAAAATAATCTGTCAGTGGCACAATGAGTCATAAAATCTAGATTTCATAATCCGTGAACAGTAATATTGTGTCACATCTACCAGAGTACAAATAACAGCAGTATTCTTGATCACAAAAAAGTGGCATGTCCTCTGGAGACCAATTTCAGAAGTAAGATTTCTGCCATACAAAAGCAATGCTTGGACAAACCATAGACATTAAAATCAGTGAGGCCAGGGCCCAGCCATCCCTGCTTAGGTTTAACCTACAGATGAGCTTAGTGAGAATGTTGTCTACCCTAATGAAGTTATCCTTCCTTTATTTTGGATCTTAAGACTATCAGGAACGGAAATTATATTCAATAAAGTCTGCATGAATGTATCTAGAAAGTGATCATGGGTCATGAATATTAAACTAAACTATATATAACTGGTATATTTTTATTTTTAATAGATAAAATTCATTTTTGTTAAAACAGTTATATAGCTGGTTTTGCAGCTGGACTTACTGAGGAAAATTCCCTTTTCCAAGGCAAACATTTAAAAAGTAGTGGCAATTTTTGAATAAATATAATAATTGACTAAATATTTTAGCATCAAATTACTGCGTTTTGGACGTAAAGCCAAATATTACTGTTATGGTATCTCTAAAACTACTCAAAACTATTAGTTAATAAGAAAAGACGGTATTGTTAGTATACTCAGACTTAAAAATCCTTACAGGTATAAATCCTTTTTTTAAATCTCTCTTTCAGTCTTTCACCAAGGTTTGTCTGGGTTTTTTATTTCCAGCTAACAGTCATATAATTGCAGTGATGTTTTGTTTCTTATATTGCAGAGAAAGATAAAATTCTAATATGATATGATCTGAAATGGCTACAGTCATAATTAAATATAAGGCAGATTCATACATTATAATCATTGCAGCAAATACATTGGCTTTATTTTATATAGCATACAGTAACAGCGACCAGGCCTACATTTCTTTTGTACCTTCCTATAATGTATAAAGCTAATAACTTTTTCTGACAGACTAGTTTTTATGAAGTTTAGTATTTGTTAGTGGTCTTGTGCTTTCCTGAAGAGCCAAGGACTTTCAGAAGTTCTCAGCTTTGAAATAACTATGGAGAATAAGGTGATCCAAACAGGCCAAGAAATTAAGTTAGAGTCATTAGAATAGCAGAAGGATTGAGACAAATTTAGAAGCTGAGTTCATAAAAATAAGCGAATTCTAAGTAACAGTGTATAGAGAATGCAAAGGAAATGGGTTTTAAAATCTGGATAATCCCTGCGTTATGCTCAAGGATAGAGGGGGCAAAGAACTAGAAGCAAATGTCCACGTTCAGAGTGATAGGATAATAGAATCACACCATATTAGAAACAAGGAAGCCTTTAGAGAATAACTAATTTGGAAACTCTTATCATAACTACATAGAATCAATAAACCCTAAAGACTGCTTACAAAACATGTATATGCTCAGCTTTAGTTTTCTTGAGGAAAGATGATTCTCATGTAACAGAGTTAAGAAACGTGAGCGACACAGGAGCTTGACCAAATAGCTTGACCAAGACACAACATACAGCATACAAAATTCCTTTAAATTGCTGCAGTGTGTAACAAGACCTGATTCTCCCTTCCCCAGACTAATGGTTCTTTTCCTTCCAGCAGGCATGTATGTCTCTAAATCATCCTGCACATCACTGTCAGATTCATCATAATATTACACCTCTTTGATGCTATTGTTCTCTAGCTAAAATTATCACTGTGTCACTGACACCTTCTGAGTACACACTAAAGTGCTTACTTTGGCACAGAAAACATTCCACAGTTGGATTCCAAATGTATTTTTCAGCCTTATCTCTTAATGTATGTATATATTCTTCGTTATCTAAACTCGACTTTGTTATTTATCAAATAGGACCTTATTTTTGAGGGAATATTTTTCATGCTGTTTCCCCTAGATAGAATAATCTGCTTCGTCTGCCCTTTCTCTATGAGCTCCTCTGACCCTCTGCACCCACAACTAATGCACACACATATACACACATGCATACTCACAGATACACTTGTCTCCCACCAAAATACATCTTTTAAGGATAAAATCAAACAGAGCCTTTCCTCATGTGCTGAAACAGAAAATTTTGTCCATTTTGAACTCCTATGGTTTCCAATTTCTACTATTTTAGGGTATATTACATAATATATATGGTACATCTATTTTTAATGTAGTGGTTAAAAACAAAGATTTGAAAGAGTTCTGTTATCAAATTTGGTTACTTATAAGCTTTATGATTTTGATTATTATATGTAAAATGTCTCAGCTTCTCATCTACAAAGCTAGTATAATAATAATTGGCTTATTTGAAGATGAAACTGAAATAATATACTTGAAATTCCAGGATATTGTTTACATTTACTGTGTTTATTGTTAAGTGAAATAGCTACCAAATAGCTTTATAAGCATTGTAATATTGTGTGTGTGTATATATATGTGTTTATATATAAGGTGCTATTATATATGTTATATATTATATATAATGTGCTATTGCTATATAATTTTTGCTGTAATTTCTTGTACATTCCATTGATTTAAATAGACATTTTACTTTCACATTTCAAACATAATTCTTAGTCACAGATCAATATGTATTCACCATATTAATGGTTATTTACATTAGTGTTCCATAAAACTTATGTAAGTTAAGAAGTTTCCATAATAGATCTAAAGATGAAAATGCCAGTAAGAAATTATGTATTTTTAGAAGTACAAAATTACATTTAGCAAGTGCACACAGCTCCTCTAGTATGCTATTCCATTTGCTTATATCCAAGAGATCCTTGAAGTAATTTCTGTTAAGTACAAAATGGTGAGGTTATACCAGAACGACAGGATACGCAGGAGAAATAGTATGTTGGTGAAAAGGTTTTGAAAATTTTGCAAAGGGTGGTGCCTGGCTGGCTCAGTTGGTTAAGTGTCCGACTTCAGCTCAGGTCATGATCTCACAGCTAATGAGTTTAAGCGCCATGTCAGGCTCTGTGCTGACAGCTCAGAGCCTGGAGCCTGCTTCAGATTCTGTGTCTCCCTTTCTCTCTGCCCTTCCCCTGCTCATGCTCTGTCTCTCTCTGTTTTTCAAAAATGAATAAATGATCAAAAAATTTTTTGTAAGTTTTGCAGAGGAACATTCTGGTCATTTTACCCTCAATGAAGATGTCTCTAGTAAAAGGAGTAATATTTATTAATAAGGCCCAATGAAAATTAAAGAGGAATAGGGATGTAATAACAAAAGGATTGTATGGTTATCCTCTTTGTCACTAGGTTTTGTTCTTATCCTTTAGAGTAAGAGTAAACTCATATTTGAAGTGTATAATAAGTGTCAATAATATATTAATAGTAACACAATAACTTGAAAAAGTTAACTTGTATTTCCTCAAACTCACTTTGAAACTTGCTTTAATATGTGAATTTTGTGGTATGCCTCTACCTCACATTTGTGTTCATCTGGGTCATATCCTTAATTTATTAGCCACTAGAGGCCAGGGCTTTTGTTCTTTCTATCCCTGAGCTATAGTTTTTCTACAGAGTCTCATTCATTCACTCATTCTTCTACTGAGCTTTAACTCAGTGCAAAGTTCTGTTATAGTATTTGAGAAAAAATAATAAAAATAACATCTTTTTCTCTACTCAAAATAATTTGGTAGGAAAAAAAAAGAACACATGCATCATGGAATATCAAGGCTAAAAGTAACAAATGACACTAAGAGGGTATGAATAGATTGCTTGCAAGTTCCAGGGAGAAAATATTTTTTCTGCTATGGAAAATCAATAAACATTTAATGGATTGTGTAGTATGACCTGAACTTTAATAATGAGTAAAATGTATACCTGCGTAGATTAAAGAAAAGTGGTTCAAATGGAAGAATGACACACAAGAATTCATCTGTACTTCCATTAAATGTTACTTAATATAACCCTGGTTAATAAAAAAAAGAAAAGTAGTGTTTTTTAGTATAATTCCTCCTTGTAGATTNCATGACTCTGGTGTGATGACAGGTCTTCTTTCTGTGGAGGCCTTCTGATTTCCACTTTTCTTCTTTGCTGTTAAGGGAATGGGATTCTGGATCTAGAGCTCCATGTCTAGTAGAACTGTGACAGTGGAAATGTTTGCATCTATGCAGTACTGTATTTACAAACCTGATGTGACCATTGAGCACTTGAAATGTAGCTAGTGTGACTGAAGAATGGAATTTTTAGTTTTAATTAATTAAACAGCCACATGTGGCTCATGGCTATAATATTGCACAACATAGATCTAGTCACCTTTTAGGAAAAGTAAATTCCATATGAATTTGATCCACAAAAGCATCTCCTTTGGGCAAAATGCAGTATGCCACAGTATTTCCTGTGAGATCCTGTTACATCCCGTCTTTGCTGAAGCCAATATAGTCATTGCCTTCATAGTATTGTTAATTAGGATATACACAAAGGGAGCTAATAAATTATATCTGCAGGAATCTCTGAAGACTTCTCCTAAGAAGAGACTTTTTAATTTACTCTTAAAGGAAAGGAAGTTCACCCTGGGGTTGAGGGCTGAGTGTAAGTGAGGGAAGAAGAAAGAGGTCTTAGGCAGAGATGAGAAAAAGAATAGCGTGACCAGAGAATATTTGATAATTCAATATAACTTTCAAACAAGGTGTCATTACCAAGAGCAGGAGAGGAGAAAGGAATTTGAAAGAAAACAGAATAATATATGTTTTTAAATACTGTCCAAGTATTGGTTTGACTTAATTTTATTTAATTTTCCACTCCAAATGGTCATTCTATCATATATATGTAGGATTTTCTTTTCTTTTTTTCTTTTTTTTTTTTTTTACAAACATCATTTATGTTTTAATCATTAAATAAAACAACTAAAATTAAACTTTGTTCCCTAAATTTATTACTTGGGGAATATTGAGATTTAGAAAATTTATTGCCATGATGTCACCAATGGTTTATAATTTATAAGACTTTGGATTAGACATTAGCACAGTTATTATTTCCTCTAATGCCTTACCTCACCACAGTCTAATAACATTCAGGAAATCCAAAAGACAAAGGGGAAAGAGTGGTCTTGAAAGCTAAAAATAGTTGCTGAAAACTGATGCAATCATGTAATAAAATATAGCCCAATAACTTATATGATATGCTCATAGTATCTGCTAAAGCAATTAGAATCCATGCAGCTAGATTTTTGTTTGTGTATTTCTAAAAATGAAAATCACTTCAGCCCAAATAAGACACATAAGCTATGAAGTTTAATTATGTACATTGGTCTTAGGATTCCTGGTCTTATTACTTACACATGTGATCTATCTAACACTCTTAAAACAGAAAATCATTGAGTAGCAATCAGATTTCAAAAGCCCTTTTAAGCCCAACCAGACGGGTTGTCTGTGTGATATGTTACATATGACAACATAGGATGTTATTCTCCCATTATATTAACACACAGAGCTGCTTTTTTTTTGTTCTTTTTTTACAATGGGTTTAGTCTTCACACATCTAATAGGTCTTGCTTACAAGACAAAAAACAGCATTATAGTTGTTTTTTCTTACCAATCACATCAGGCATATTAAAAGGATAGTATTTTAGTTAGTTGAGAAATTTTATACCTATTATAATTTGTGATATTTTTTCAGGTAAGCTTTTGAACTAGACTGTGATCTAGCTATAAGTAAGAAAAATTTTCATCACATCTTGGGAATCCAAGGCATTTACATATATTTTAAATAGCTCTCCCAATTTTCACTGATGCATATATAGGCAGGCATTCCCAGTGTGGCACAAGAGGTATCGATCAATATAGGAAAGAATTATTTTATTGTGGCAACAATAGACAGTGGAAAAATGAAATTAATGACTATTTTTAGAGAGCATACTAATTTGAGTTTCAGAAGGATGTAGGAATTGCCTGAGGCCCAGAATTAATAAAACACAGATCCAGAATAATACTCAGTTCTGTCTGATATCAACACTTTTGCACCCCATTATTGTATGTAATGGTATGAATTTTACACTATAAACATTTGTATATAAGAAATGTCTTTTACCTTCCTATTCAGAAATCAAATTATACTTATTCAGACTACCTGTCAGTAAGCTGGAAAGGAAATTCATTGTTTTACCCTTTAGTAAACCTGTATAAGAATATAGAATTACATGATGGATACACAGAAATTTGGATGAGAGTTACATTTAAAGGAAAAAGGGAAAGGAAAAGGCCAGCTCAAAGCACATTATCTGACACCATGGCAAAGGGTAATTTTTTATCTTCTCTTGAACCATAACTGACATGATTAACCTCTCTTCTATGAAGTTTAATCCATTACCTTGTAAGTCAAATATCAAACATAAGGTTGGAAGTACTTCTTATCTACCTTGGCATTGTCTTATTAACTTGGACACATGATCCCAGACATTCAGTGTCTCATACTTTGATGGATTATCTCCTTTATCTTTGTCAGTATCATAAACTGTCTTATGAAGACAAGAAATTTATAGTAATATTTATAACAGTATTTTCAGCTGCACCATCATTTCCTGCTGCTTCCTTATTGTGAGAAATAGTCATACATACAAATTTTAATAACATTTTCTGTGATTTGTGGCAATAGAGTATGTATCTTTTACTGAGCATATTTCTTTTGGGCTATTACTTAATTTTTATCAAAATATTTCTAAATAATACTCAAGAGATTCTTCTGTGCTTTTTCTTGGCATGTGTCAAGTTTCATGTTATAATTTTAACATTCAAGTGCCTATGATAAATTTGTATTTGTAAATAAGTTTATAATTTGGCAACTGTCCTAAAGTAATATTTTTTTCAAATTATACTAGGAAAGTTTACAATAATGATAACAATATGTGCTAAATTTGAATATTCTTTGGTTATAGTGGTTATGTGAACAGTATTAAAGTAAAAGAAAATTGTGTTGGTTTTCTATTTTGCTCCTTTATTTCAGTTCTTTAATCCTCACAATAAACGTGAGGTTAGATATCCTATCACCATTGGCTTTGAGAGACCTAAACTCAGAGATATTAATAGTTGAAAGAAAAAAACAGAGGTAATCATTGAGCCAAGGGGGGCCTGACTTTTGACTCACTGACCTTCCCATTAAAGCTTAGCACAATTCTGAGAAACCCCATAAATTTCTGTGCTCTGTAAGTTTCAGAACTCAGCTAAATGACCATCATTGCTAGGGGTAGCTAATTACCAAATACTGAATTACTGCAAAGAAAGGCTAAAGTCAGTAATTCTCACTCACAGTAATAAAGATAGCAAACATTGTTGGTTGGCTTCCTTTTTCACTCTTCTTCCCTACCTCAAATGAATTTAAAGAGTCAAAATTTGAAACTCTGCCATTAGTTCCATCAGAAATATTAAAGTGATCCTTATTGGCCATAAAATGAATACCCTTTATTATTCTAAGGAGGTAGAAAATACTATATGTGAAGAGTAGAGAAATTGCCAAAAAAGCTATTTTATTTCAGCTTGTGGACAAGTTCATGTGCTACTGGAAAAAGCATGTATATTCTGACCTAACTCATTCCCAGAGCACTTGGTTCTAAAAAAGAGTGTTTAGAAATTACCCCTCTCCTCAATTTACTCCATTGTCACGTAGACATTTCAGTGGCTAGACACATTCTGAGAACCGGGTCTCAGTCATGAGTTACTTCCTTCCTTATTAAGGCTTTTGTTGCAGTGCTTTCTAGAATACTTTCTACCTTGGTACCTGTGCATATTTCTGTATGTAGTGAAATGTTCACTCCAGTTCTGGGTGCCTGAGCCTCAGCTGAGCAGATTTCCCTGTGATAAAAATATGTCACCTCTGTGCTAGTGTTCTGATGACACTACCTTTAGGCAACACCTCTCCTAACATACAATGTGACATTTCACACTTAGAGAAATTAAGAAAGACAGTTTCAGGTATCTCCCACCTTCTAGTGTGCTCCAGAGAAACTTTTAAACAGAAAAGTTGAAGGAACAATAGAGGTAGGTGAAGTGACTGCTATGGTTAATTAGCATTTCCTTCTGAAAAGTACATATGGAAAAGATAGTATATCTTGTTGTAGATATCTAATATACAGGATTGCTATGTTTTCCCCTATGTGAAGGAAGAAAAAGAATCGTTTAAATTTAAAATTCTTTTCTTCAAGAGCCATTAGGGTCATGGTTGGCATACTGATGTGATAAAATGATCACTCTGTTCTTACCATGACAGGTCTCATCCCTGAGAATTCACTTATAACATGTTAAATGGTACTAGTAATCACTAAGCTAAGTAGATACTTGGCTACTAATAGTTGGCTTTAACCCTCTTAAATTATTTTGCCATCTCTAAAGTTTACACAAATACATCTCTAAAGTTTACCTCTTGATGGTAGATATGAATGCCCAGGCTCTCTCTAATAGGTATGTTAACTTAGTTCTTCTTTTAAATAAATTCAACACTTCTTTTTCTTTCCTACAGGATAACACTTTTAAGCTGGAGGACTCACATTTTGAAAATGGCCGTGGGAAGAGTCCATATGACCCTAAACTGCTGACGGCATCTCTTTTAATAGGTGCGTAGTCCACAGTTAAACAGTTAATTTTCTGTAGATAACAACCAGATTGTTCCTTTCTCTATACCAAGATTTTCTGTTATTAATCACAAACTATTTTAGGAGGATGTCAGTTGAGATATTTTCAAATATTTTGAAAACGAAGAAAAAAATACTAAATGCTGCTTTGATTATTATACTGTCTAGTCTGTGATTCTTTTTAATCAAAATGGTTTAATATGTGTCCTTAAAATTTCCTGCTCTATCACTATGTATCCGCACTAAGACTAAAATTCTTATTCTGTGAGTAAATGGTTTTGGTTTTCATTTTATATAAAAGGGGGGTTTCAAGGGAGAATTTTTTTAATTTTTAATTTTTTTAATTTTTATTTATTTCTGAGAGAGAGAGAGAGACAGCATGAGCAGGGGAGGGTCAGAGAGAGAGGGAGACACAGAATCTGAAACAGGCTCCAGGCTCTGAGCTGGCTGTCAGCACAGAGCCTGATGCGGGACTCGAACCCACAAACCGTGAGATCATGACCTGAGCCAAAGTCGGATGCTCAACTGACTGAGCCACCCAGGCACCCCGAGAATTTTGTCAAGTCAGAAGGAAAGAACGAGATTATCTTTGTTCATTGTAATTACAAGATTTGTCAGGCTCTCAACATTTGGATAACTTAATCAGTACAATCAGTTTTAATGGTCAGACAATTGGCAGAGACCCTATTGTGTCACCTTGAATAAATGAAGGGCTTTTGTATTCATCTTTTTTGTTTCTTTTTTACTTTATGCCATTTTTAAAAAATCTAACAAACATTTAATGTATTTCCTCTACACTTTCCTCTAACCATCTTTTCTGGTTGTCTTCTTTCTTCTTTTCCTTCAACAATGCAGATGGGTGGGGAATCCTTAGTCATAGTTCAAAGGATAGAGATAGGAAGATCAGAGTAAGCAAAAGAGGGAGAAAACTTTAATCTATATTGAAAAATAAAAAATTCTTTCCACATATTTTCAATCATCTTTAGACTATCGCTAAATAAACACATGAACAAAAAGTGATGTCATTAAACAATTTTTCTTTTCTTCTTTTTTTTTCAAACTTTTAGGAATGCCAGCAAACAAACAAACAAAAATATTCTGAATCATTACTCTTTTCCTGAATAATTTTTCTATCTAATCATGTAAATTATATAACTTTCATTTGCTTTTCTTTTTTTGATTTCCTTTTCTATAAAATATAGAAAGTAATTATTTGATAACGTAACAAAAATGGTAGTGAAACTTTCCAAGCATAACATTTCTAATTGAATTTTGAATAAGAAATCTAGATTTTTAAAAAGTAAACTTACATCATTATTTGATATGTCATAAGGTTCAATTTTGCCAGTCTTTTGTTTTTAAAAAGTAACTTTTTTCTACTTAAAAAAATAAACTTGTCATACTGACTCCAGCATTAACTATGAAGATATATTTTTACCACTATTCTCTAGTGTTTACTTTAGTAATATGTTCCACTGATCTCTGATCTCTTTTCTATTAAGAATAAGAACATTACAACATGAATTATCTCCTCTATTGCTTTTCAAATGTAGACAATTCTAGTCCATTTGATCCATTTATGGAGCATTTTAACAAAAGTTTAAGACCTGGAAGAATGCAGCAAACGTGGCACACTTACAATTTTCCTCTTCACAGATGGCCTAGAGATTACATGTAGATGACTTCCTTAAGTGCACACACAGAAATTTGAAAGTTGTGCTAAACAAAGGGGAGTTCTACCTTGCTCAAACTTGCAGCCTATACTTATTTAAATTGCATACTGAAAAAAAAGAGACAGATATTCTTCAAAAAGAAGTATGTTAACTCGTGCCTAAAGCAGCTTTAATTTGTGGTATGTTTCTTAGTGGGGATTTGCTTGGTTATTTATTTTAATATTCCACTGAGAAAGGATGATGACAGGTAAGTATTACATAGTTCATATGGTATGCAACCACACGAGTCCACAAAGAATATGAAATTCCATAGTTTTGGTTTTATATTAGAACTTCTTTGAAAAAGCTGTTTAGGTTTGGGAAAAGGCAAAGAGAATGATTGAAGTTTCATGAGTCAAGAAGAGGATGTATGGCTAAAAAAGCAGCTTTTAAATGGAAATCCAGACCTCACTTATCTGATATGGTCACATAGTTGAGTAACTTTTAGAGGTATTTAGTGCTTATTGACAAGGAAAAGTATTCAAGCTAACATAAATTAATATCTGAATCCGCTGAATAGCAAGGTACAGAAAAATGAAAATCCCTCAAAATATCGGAATGAAAACATCATTTTCATTCAAGAGCAGTGACTTTGTTACTTGATTTCTTTATGACTATGCTATAAATTCTTCTTCTCACAGTGCACTTAATTCCCCTTGGTAGATTTTCTTGGCATTTTTTTCTTGTGCTTCTTTAAAAAGAGTACTTGCTAATTTAATGGAGGTTTTTCAACATGAATATCTCCCCAGACTTTTACATACAACAATGACAACTGTCTTCTAAAACATACAGATACTACATTGTATATTAGAGATTGGCTACTGGGAAAGTCTATCTGCCCCAGAGATTTTGAATATATTCTCTTTATTTCAGCACATAAGAGAAATTTTCAAATTTCAAATTTAGTTGTTGGCTATTTCCATCCCCAGTACTGGAAAATAAAATTTTATGTGTGGCTCAAACCACCTATAAACTGGCTAACTGAATCTAGACAGCAGATACTTTTCATATCACCAGTCCCCCCAGTAAGCAGGGTCAACCATTAATAAGCTTTAAAACTAGATGACAGCTTAAAAATTAGTTTATGAAATTTATCAAGGTTTACTATAACTTCTTCTCAAAATGCCATAGGTTTTTAAGCCATTCACCACAGAAAATATGGATTCTCTCCTGAGCCAGGCATAGCTAGCTACTAAATTAAGTCTCCAAATCCTATAACGTGTCCTAAGTTTTTAAATGTCCTTAGTAATGTTAATTTTTCAAATCTCCCTTAATAAAAATCATTTTGTCAATAAAAAATAGCTCCAGTATTTACTTTTAAGTATTTCTTATTTCATCTACCTGTAAATATTTTAATGACTTTGTTTAATTTTTTAAATTAAAAATAGCAGTTTCTCCCCTGCTCAGAATAAATGCCAGGTGTGGCTACAAGAATAAAATCTTGTATTTTCCTCACTAATTAAGTGTCATCTCACATTTTCATGACATAAAAGGAATAGTCAATTTGAAAGCAGTTTTATTTCCTCATTGAAGTCTTCTCCAGTCATTGTAATGCTAATAATTTAGAAAGAATCCATCAGTAAATCTTGTTATTGAAATCTGTGGCAAAGGTCTAAGACTTTTAGTTATGGTCTGTTTCTCCAAGCTAGAATTCTGCCTTGCCTCAGAGAGAATGTAATTTGACATTAGAATATGCTCTCACTTGGTATTAGATCAAATGAGGTAGTCCCTAAATTAATTAACTATAATTGAAAGTATTATTTGAACCTCTCTGAGCCTCACTTTGTTCATATGTAAAATGGCATAGACACTCTAATTCCACTAGTTTGTTGTGAGAAGTAAATAAGACACTATTGGCATTTCACATTTGAGTGCTTACATATTTCTGGAATATATGTAGAAGTGGAAACCAAGAAAAAAAGTAATAATCATTGCTGTAAATGAGACTGAGAGTCTGAAAGACAGATTTGATACCTTATAAATTTTATATTTCAGATTTTGTACCACATGCACATATTAACTACTTCAAAATGTTAGTTCTAAAAGGATGATAAAAGTAACAAATGCAGCACATTATATTTATCATGCAGAGAAAATGCTCAATAAATGTAAAAATGTAAAATTATTCCCAAACCTTTCCACTCTCAAGAAATGGATTACATCCATGTTCTGTGTTTGTGTGTGTGTGTGTGCGCGCACGCGTGTGTGTGTATCTGTGAAAAAGAAAGAGACATAAGTTTATTTTTCCTCTGTTTGTAATTACTATGTTATTCTGTGAGTGAATTTACTTAAGGTGTTAACAGCATAATGGCTTGTCTTTAGGTTTGTTTGATTTTTGCTCAACATCCATGTCACACATTACACCTGTGTTAGTAATGCTGCAGTTTCATCAGGAAATGTTTTTTTCACATCTACTTCTCACCACACCCTTCTTAGGAATTGTAACCCAATACGTTAACTGATCTAAGCCACGTTTTTACTTCATATTGAGCTGTGAACATAAAGTGCAGAGTACATATGAACTTTTTGTTTTTAACACATGCTTCTCAGGTAACCTCTGCCATGGTGGAAATGCAACTTTCATTTCATGCAGCTTTCACTAAACTTTTTGTTCATCTCAGTAAAGAATGCTTTCCTTAGAGACAGTTAAAACACTTATGGTTGAGAAAGAACGCAGTGTACTCAAATAGCAACTTTCATAGTTGACAATTTTTAGGTTGTTAGTTACATATGTCAGTACTAGTTTTTCTCAGTCTGATGTATTATTTTTGAGATATCAAACTTGCTATCTGGTGTTTTTTTGTAGAGACTGAAAACTAATTGAATATCTACAATCACTTTGATATATATAACAATTCCTTAGGTATATTATTATACCAGCAATTTAATAAAATTGAGTAAATGTCATATTTTCTTTCACCACTAACTTAGTATATATGGAAAAAATGTGTCTTAACCATAATGCTATTTGAATCATTGTAGGATAACATTTACCTATATATTACTTCAGATTTTCAAGAAGACTTATATTAAGGGTCAGAAAACTGGAAAATTAGCGATCTGTCCAAGGATCAGCATGTAACTTGAGAACTTTATAAAAGGCCTAGAAACTACAAAAGAAGTTTGGCAAATTATGTTTGTTCAAAAAACATGTTTGTTCAAAAATAAGCCAACTGAAGTATAGTAAATTTCTTATACTCAGTTTTCATTACATCATTTTATAGAGCCACAAAATGTACTAAATCTTTAATCCATGGTGGAAATACACACATATATTAAATAAAATATATTCTAAGTTATTATTTATTTGCTTATGAAAATGCAAAAGTAGTATATATTCTAAGACTTACACATTTGGACCAGATAATAAATATGAAATACAGTTTCTTTGGAATAGTCATCCCTGCTAAGAATCAGCATCTCAGCAGAAATTCTGCATTAAGGCCTGATATAAAAAACAGTTACTGATATTGGGGTGCCTGGGTGGCTCAGTTGGTTAAATATCTGACTCTTGATAGCGTCTTGGGTTATGATCCCAGGGTTGCGGGATAGAATCCTGCATAGGACCCTGCCGATTTTCTCTCTCTCTCTCTCTCCCTCCCTCCCTCCCTCTGCCCCTCTCCCCCACTTGTGCACTCTCTCTCTAAAAATAAAAAAAAAAAAAATACATTGTTGTCTTTAATTTATTTTTATTTTATTTTTTACAAATAGTTTATTGTCAAGTTGGTTTCCATATAACACCCAGTGCTCATCCCCACAAGTACCCTCCTCCATGCCCATCTCCTCCCTCCCCCCAACACCCATCAGTCCTCAGTTTGTTCTCAGCATTCAAGAGTCTCTCATGGTTTGCCTCTCTCCCTTTCCCCCACCATTTCCCCTCTGTTTCTCCCCCATGGTCCTCCGTTAAGTTTTTCCTAATCCTGACAACTAATCTTTGACAAAGCAGGAAAGAGTATCCAATGGAAAAAAGACAGCCTCTTTAACAGATGGTGCTGGGAGAACTGGACAGCAACATGCAGAAGAATGAAACTAGATCATTTTCTCACACCATACACAAAAATAAACTCAAAATGGATAAAGGACCTGAATGTGAGACTGGAAACCATCAAAACCCTAGAGGAGAAAGCAGGAAACAACCCCCTTGACCTCAAAAAAAAAACATTGTTAAAAATATGTATTATTTTGGGGCACCTGGGTGGCTCAGTCAGTTAAGCATCAGACTTCCGCTCATGGCATGATCTCACAGTTCATGAGTTCAAGCCCCGTGTCAGGCTTTGTGCTGGCAGCTCGGAGCCTGGAGCCTGCTTTGGATTCTGTCCCTGCTCGTACTCTGTCTCTCTCTCAAAAATAAATAAACATTTAAAATAATAACAAAAAAATAAAATAAACCAACATTTTTAAAAAAATATATATTATTTTAAAAAGCTACTGATATTTAGCATTGGCAATATGAGAATGTATCCTTCATGGCCACTAAATCACCTGGTGCCCTATAGCTCACAGAAATCACATTGACTCTTGCTAAAAATAGTATTCAGGTGGGAGGGCATTTCCTATGACTGGAGGCAACTGGTGCCTAAACTGCAAACTTCCTTTGGTTTCTGAGTCCACTCTTTAACTCCGTTTTTAATATTAAATTGATCAGTAGCTCTCCTACTGAAGAATTCTCTGCTTTCTCTAAATAACCTACTTACCTCTTGTCAAAAGGGAAACAAAATCAGTCTTTCTGCCTTTGCCTTCATTTATATTGATTTTTGCTTTCCATAAATAAAAGTGTAAGTTATAAAACAAGTACATAAATTAGTAAGAGAAACAAATACTTCTATATATCTACCACTTTTGATGGTGTTTTTTCACTTCTACTGTGAATGGAGTTTACACATAATAGCAACTCACACTGATTTTACTTACACTAATACAGACCAAAAAAAAAAAAAAAAAAAGATTAAAGGAAAGGAATTAAATCTTCTTATTTCCCAGTTATATAATAAAATAAGTCACAGAGATATTTAAAAAGAATAATTACTGACATTCTTTACTCTTCCATTTATGATTAAACCTTCTGTTGGACATGTTGTGTCTGACTACACTCTGATGAAATTGTTCAGTTTTCACTTTTGGTGATTCTGTTTTCACCTTTCCTGATTTTTATCACGTAGCACGTGTTTGAGAGGGCAATGAGGTTCAACTAATAATTTAATACTTTTGATTTTTCAAGGTAAAGAAGACACAAGGCATCCTATGACAGCTGTTGCAACATGAAAATTTGAAATTAACATGAACATTTTAGGTTGCTATTATAACACATTTTTAAGTAATACTTTCTTATTCACACAGATCAAGAAGAATAATACACCTGAAGTTTAAAAATCTGTTACATCCATTTATCAATTATTTGTAAAAAGATAAAATAGTAACCCTAATGAAAGTATTTTAGTGATTAAATGTAAGTTAAAATTAAGGAGACAGTAAGCACTTACCTTTGAAACTCATAGGTAGCTCTTTCATAGAATTTTGCTTAGGAAAGGTTTATTTTGGGGGCACACAGGTGACTCAGTTAATCGTCCAACTCTTGATTTCAGGTGAGGTCATGATCTCACAGCTTGTGGGACTGAGCCCCATATCAGACTGTCCTGAGAGCATGGAGCCTACTTGGGAGTCTCTTTCTCCCTCTCCGCCCCCTCCCCGGTCTTCTCAAAATAAATAAGTAAACTTTAAAAAAAGGTTTATTTTTTTTTTTTTTACCTTGTGGGTAGGTAAAATATTATTGCAGCTACTACAGTGAGAAGAGGGCAGATTTGAACTTGATATTTAATTAAGGGAAGAGAGCACAAGATGCCTTTAAACTCCAAAGATACCATATTATGACAACTTAGGATGTTCTATGAGTACCATTCATTTGAAT
This sequence comes from Crocuta crocuta, assembly GCF_008692635.1. Lineage (NCBI taxonomy): Eukaryota > Metazoa > Chordata > Mammalia > Carnivora > Hyaenidae > Crocuta > Crocuta crocuta. The sequence continues at coordinate 176,216 of NW_027529171.1, read as the reverse complement.
ATATTATCAAATCATCATTTTGTTTTGATTCACAACAGTCCAAAATACTGATCAGTATCCTTAAAGTCTGTAAGATAAGGTATCTTTTTATTAATATTTCAAGTTATAACCTGGAGTTATCCATTGTTCTGCTTCACTCTTCTCCACCGCCTTGGACATCATCTAAAATTTGGTGCATCGAGACACTTCAGAGAACCATAGGCTCTACCAAAGGAACTGATTTGAGTTAGACCACTGAGACTGTCTATTTTCATTATAAAGGCTTCATGTATAGGTGAGAATTGAGTGTGTGACCAAAGAATATCACATGAGAAATCAGATCCGTAAGACTTTCCCAAAGGCATTTATAATTAAAGATACACAGAAAGTTTCTGCTTTATCTAACAAATATTCAATATAAATATGAAATTCAATATAAATATGAAAATCCTTTGGAAATAATAGTGTTAATACAAATGTTTAATTTATAATTTATCTATGCCTATTTTATTTTCTGATTATTTTTCAAGTCACTGAATTCAGAAACATGAACTTACCCGAATGATCAACAAGATAATATTGAGTTTACTGGTAATTTTACTTCAAGACGATTTCACACCTTTTTGTTTTTCATTTTGCTGATAATTCATTATAAGTTAGTAAGCAATTATGTGTTTCCTGGATGAAATAACATGAGGTATTTTTTGTTTAAAGGAAAGAAAAAGTAATTTGTACAACCTTCAGCTTATTAAAAGCTTGTACAATTTAGTGCAAGAGGCTAGGGATTAAACAGGCCTAAGTTTGAACTTTTACCCTTACTCTACTAGTCATCAGCTGAGCAACCTTGGGTTTCTTGAACTGTTAAGCAGGGATACCATTTACATCATGCTGTTGTTGACAGAACTAAATGAGATAATTTGAGTGTCAAACCAGTGCCTGACTGCCCAGCAAACACAGAATGGTATTCAGTAAATATTAACTTCTCTTTCTCCTCCCTTTTACCTTTTCCTTTTTCTTTTAACCTTGTGATTATGATTCCTCCATTATAACTCTGACCTAGAGTTAATTTAAGTAAAAATGAGTAAAAAACACAGTATAATCTTAAACTGTGGAGCTTATGACCTATATTTGTCCCATTTCTTTTATATCTGAAACCATGTGAATAAGACACATTTCTTTTATAGCTGAAACTACATGATGGACTTGCTTTAGACTATGTTAATAACTTTTACTAAGAGCACTTCTCCCACCTCCTACATTCAAAAATTAAAAAGCAAGAAAAAAATTTTGGTGAGGAAAATGACTTTTCTTTCTAAAGTATTCCAGAATCTTACTAATTCAGATACCACTAAAAAGGAAATATATTGAAAATTTAATTTCCATTAAAATAAAAACTACAGAAGATTTTACAGTGATATCTTAACCTAATAAATAAGGATATTAGAACTACAGTAGCTTTGCACCTTTAAAAATGTGATGAGTATACTAGGTATTTTGCACTTTGTCTCATGTTATAATAGAAAAGAATAAATGTTAGGTCTTAGTACTGTCCACCAAACCATATTTTAGTCAGTTATTTGAAGTTGGCACTTATGGAGTAGATTCTTAATCAGTGAGTGATTGCATAATAAAATACTCTTTTCAACAAAGAGAAAGGATAAAAACGAGTAACTGTATAATGATGCAGATAGCATATCTGTGTACTTTCTAGTAGGGTCAGAACATGTAACTTATCTTCTGTTTGATTCGTTTTGTTTTTCTTTCCTTAATTGAATTAAAGTATGTGTATGTGGTTTCATTCTGTCACAACGCAGATGGAGAACTATACTCTGGGACTGCAGCTGATTTTATGGGGCGAGATTTTGCTATCTTCAGAACTCTTGGACACCACCACCCGATCAGAACGGAGCAGCATGATTCCAGGTGGCTCAACGGTAGGTTGTGTGTGCAAAAAAACAAGCATGTTACGTAACACGTGTTAACTGGAGTAGTCAGTAGAGAGCTTGCCTTGTACAGTATCAGTGGAGTGACTTGAGATTTTGTATGCCATTGAACTTGTGGTGGTGACCTCATGACTGTGGGTGTGAGAAAATAGGGGAAAAAGAGCAAAACGAGATTAAAAGATTGAGGGAAATCTTTGCTTCATGCCAAAATTGAAGTTTCTCAGCAGTTAACTGTGGAGAGAAATAGATCTGGGCTGGAGCTGCGGAAGGGAGGCAATGGAAAAAGATAAGAGGACTTACCAGTCTTGTCTCACATGGATACCACAACACATAATCGTCATGTAGTACATTTTTCCTCCGCGTCTCTCATGGTGCCCTGAGAGTATCATATATTACTGAACATATTAAAAAATTGTAATGCTAATAACATTACATTGAAAACACTTTGAAAATCTCAAAAGACTTTTATATTATTTCATTTTATTCTCTTTTCATCTTCCTTAAATCCTCTTTGAGTTTTTATAGGTGAGGATATTAAGACTACTATTTTATCTAAGATCCTGTCTAATTCAGTAGTAGAATTTTTGGAAGAAGAACCCAGTTTCATGAACTTCAGTCACTGGCTTCACCTTGATCAAGGAGATCCCTTCCTTTTTTACTCTCTTTCTCTTTTCAGTATATAAATAAATTTAGTATAGGAGAAAATGTGCAAAATTTATATGCCTAAAATAAATAAATACAATTTTCCTGGTTTTACTTCCTCATAATAAGGATGGAGCTCATGGTTTATAGTCTATCTAAGTTCTCAGTAAGATGCTTGAATATCTCATTCTTCACATTTTTCCTGCCCTTCCTGGAACCCAAAATTCCATTTATCACTTCTTTCATTGGTTTGTTAGAAGAAGATCACAGTTCTGCTTTTGAACTTCACTGAAGCTTCCAGAGACCCTGAGTTGTGTGTGATAATCTGTCCTGAAATATCTCATATTTTAAAGTGACTACTGAAAACATAAAACACACCTCCTATTACTTCAGTGAGCATCTTTGCCTTCTTGCAACATTTCTGATCATCCTATTATTTTTTTATGTGTTAAAGTAAATGGTGTGCCTCTTCCATGTTTGACCTCTCTGCCTTTCCACTAAATTGTATTGATATTTTTTCATAACTTTACCCAGTGTCCATTTCTTTTGCTGTTTTTATCTCTCCATCCCTGATTTCCTCCCCTGACCTGAAGACTTGTCTCTTCTATCCAAACCCTTCCTTTAATCATGGTGTAAAATGAAGTCCCTATGCATCTAAGTCCATTTACGGAGTTGCCTTTAGCCAACTTTAAACCTGAGTTTGAGCCCATGAAACTGCTTCTCTAAAAGTAACTGATAACTTTATATACCCTTTCTTTAAACCAGTCTCTTCATTTGGACAATATCTTTTGTAGTATTTCTTATTGTTAAGTAGCCCTTTCTCTTTAAAAAGTCACTTCTCTTAGCTTCCCTTGTTTCCTGCTCTCCCAAGTTTCCAGTTAAGTTTGACATCACTTCCCCTTTGTTTGTTCTCTTCAATGAAGATGATGCCTCATATCGTTCATAATTGAACATTCATAACTGAGTGCAAACACTGTGGTGTTCAAAAGGGTTTGGACATATAGTCAAATATTTACCCTGGGGCAGGGGTACAGGAGAAATAGTGGGTGACCACATGAGAAATTAGTAGCCTCCCCAAGGAAAGGAAAAGATGCTAAGATCACCATAAAACTATCTGTGTAAAACTATAAAAGAACCAAACTCTAAAATCCCAGGGAATAATTTTGAAGTATCCACTGTCAATTATTATGCCTGGCCTTTGTATGGAGGCAAAATTAGTGGGTGAAAAAAAAAAAAAACCTCTTTCAACATTGCTATCTGCTCTGTTCTCAAATTGAAATAGTTATGTAGGAGGGGAAAAATGTTTGTTTTTTATTTAGCAAGGAGTCTTTGATCTACTAAGAACTCTAAAGGGTATACAGGCTTTCACTGTCCATGTGAAAGAAAATCCAAGAAGATGGAATAACATAAAGGAGACTATAGTATCCATTTCATTTTTATGGCTTTGCAGGAAAAAAGTCATCAAGTTAAAGCTGCTTTTGTGTTGTACACTTACATGTTGACAGCTGAGTCTGAAGAATTTACACTGTGGGAAAGCAGTCATTGTCCACAGCTCTGTACTTCATCTTGCAAATGTGTAGTTCATTTGAGAATTCGGTTATCAGTCTCTCAGCACTAAACGTGAGAACTGATTTTACCAAATTAGCACAAAGGTTACACTTGACAGGGTGCAGAAACCAGAACTGCTGCAAGATGGAGGATGCGGACACATTTGAGATAGAACCAAGGGACTGTGTGAATCACAAGCCTTGTGAAATTAAATGCCATTCCAGAATAAAATTGGAAACATAATGTTTACATATTCATGCATAAAATAAATGAGTTTGAGGCATCAGCGTAGACTACACAATCATTTGTGCTGCCAGAAGTAATAAATACTTGCAAGGTACTTTTTGGAAGGTCTTTGGAGCTATTAAAATTAATTTTGGCACAGGATTTACTTTTCTTTTCTCACATCAATCCAGGCCTGTTCAATTATTTTGGACGTACCAGTTGGCCTATTTTAGGTGACTTTTAATTTTTACTACTGCCGAAGAAAAATAATAAACAAAAATGGTTGCCTACAGTTAGATCTTAAAATATCTTGCTATTTTTAATGTAATTCCACTATTTTGATAACTAAAATTTACTCTTCTATTATAGCATCAATGAAGGTTTAGATACTACTTTCTTTTAATAGGAAAAATTAGGAATGAGTAACAATTTTTGATGAAGAAACATGAGAGAAGGAATCTATTGATTTTTATATAACTGTGTTTTAAAAACTATCTTTTAAATTAGCCCCTAGTTTAGGTTACTAGATGTTAGAACAACTTTTGATTTCAGAAAATGTATTGGTTTTAGTTTGATGTGATGTGCCTAAATTCACTGTTTTTCCTTATACATTATAAACTCTCTCCATCTTATATCATTTTAACTTCATTTAAACTTCACTTCCAATTTCAGCTAAGAATGTGAAAATTAGGTACAGTTGTTCTTTACATTTTCATAGTAAGGAAACTAAGTTTATGGTGATGTTAGAGTCATAACTTCTTAACCATATGGTATGTAAATACTACTGCCTACTTCTTACATGTATTAACCATTCATTAGAGCAAATGGTTGCTAGCCCACATTTATTTTTCTTTTTGATGGACACTGTTTCCAATATTGTTTTTGTCTTGGACTGATGGTAGGATGCAATATGAAATGGGGGAAAGACTATTGTCTTTAGACTTTAGACTATAGTCACTTAAAGTGAGCTTCACCTTGTCTTTACTTTTAATGGGATTATAATACTACTTACCTCTTACAGTTGTAAAAAACTGATGACATGATAATGTGTAAAAAGTACTAAGCAAACAATTGGCGTATAGTAAGCACTTAATAAATGTGAGTTTTCTCTGTATCCTTTACCCCACTTCCATTGGGTGGAGCATACTTAAGAAGCTTCGTCAGACCCATTCTGTGAGTGATTATATTTGAGTCAGGGTGAAAGGGCAGTCCGAGTGAGGTTTAATATATGAAACCACATGCATCCTTGAGAGAGCCAAGGCCCAGTGAACACAAACAGACCTAATTACAGTGCCCAGAGTGTGAGGCCTTCCCACTCATTTCAGGAAGACCAGTTTTCTTTTAGTGGAATTTCCTAAAAGGATCGTGCCTGTGGATAGACCAACCCACTTGCTTTTTTCTGTAATTGAAATGGTATGCAAGTCATCATTCCACTTCCTTTCACTTGTAACACTTGTACCAGGATGGTCTGCCCTTATTGGAATCAGCATAGCTTCCTCTGCGGTCGTGTACTAGGATTTTTCGTGTTCTCTCAAGATTCAAGTTTCTCCACAAGACATTTTTGTGAAAATAGAACCAAGAAATGTGACCGCAAATAAACTATGAGAAGACAAATTAATATTACATAGTACCAGATACCTACTCTCAAATCACGTGTACAACTATTTCAATGCTCTGTTTTAATTCTACCGCTTTCAAAGGCATAAACTGTCAAAGTATCCAATTGGATTTTTTTTTTATAATAAAGTGAATTCTCTAGCTCTGCATAATGTCAGACTTCTTAATGATGCCATTCTGAATTATTTCTCTGGCTTATGTAAGTCAGTATTATTTGACTGGCCTTGGAGGAAAAAGCCCTCTGGATGCCTTATTTTATGGTTATATGGTCAGATGAGTTTCATAGAAGTTGAGTGACCATTCAGTTAAAACAACCACAATGTCCTCTTGGTTTTCATAGCCTGTAAAAAAGCAACAGGGTTATGGTCTTTTTTTAAACTTCTGAATCACATATCCTATGAATTCTGTTCTGTATTTATTAAACATTCTCAGGTATCAATGTAAGGAGTCACAAGTCAAAATTATAATATTATTGGTTATTTTTGCTGAAATTATGCTGAAGTATAGAAACATAATATTTCAAAACAGTCTGTACCTAAATACAACATAGTAGTCGCCTGAGGTTTTGTCTCCTGAATCTGCTACCAAGGAAATTTTTAATCCTGATACATAATGCATACCTCCCAGAAGTATAATCTTTTTAAAAAATAAATACACAGCATGAAACCGTTCTACTCTCCAGATGATGATAAATTTAATAAACTCACTAAATTTTTCTTTTCATAAAGAGCAAAAGTTAGCAAATATAACTTTATTTGGTCTCCTTTTCTGAGGACCCATTTCTCTGTCACATTTTGTCTAAAGAACATAATCACTTTAAACTGGTACAACTCTCCAGTAGGGTATATTAGACACACACTTTGAACCACTTATTTCAGAATTTATCATTTATTGATGAGAGTAGAAAAGTAACATTTCAAGGTATCATTACATTTATTTAGGGGAATCCTACTTTTTAAATTAGAATTGATGAAAATGTAGAAAAATGAGACAATATCTTGGAAATTCTTTAAATTGAAGGCAGCTCCAAGTTTTTCTTGGTTTTCAACATTATTCTCTCTAGTCTTACCATCAGTTTAATGAATACAGAGCCTGTCTATACCAATTTCCTCTTCTAGACTCACTACATTCAGAGCTCAGTGGGCTTCAATAGGGATTTACTGCTGACTGGGTAATCTGGGTTCATGTGTGCAGTGACATCAAGCAAGAGATTTACCCAAAGAAGTGGATGCCATGACAATGCGTGTAACCATGGTGTGACCGGCCTCTCTGACATGGCTCTCAAAAGCTTTCCCTCTGTGAAAACAGAAGCCTGTTTGCAAATTAATTAGTTTCTGGCGGCAGCTTGATTGTTGACCCAGAGTTTGTAGAGTGGAAAAACAATCAGATTAGTGTGCTCAGGGTAAAAGACCAGTGTGCAGTTGCGTGTGGCTTGCTCAACCATTGAAACTATGAATGGACTGAAACAAATTCTTTTCTGAGAAGCCTAGGCAGAGGTTAAGTGTGATGAGCCTAGAGCTCCCCAACAGCAGGGGCTGGGGAATTAAAGGATTTTAGCCAGATAAAGCTGAATGACAGCAAGTGATGCCATTGAATTTTAATGGCATGGATAGTTTTGAGGGGGAAAAAACACAAAACACTTGTTACCTTCTAATCACTCTGAGTGGGAAGAGTAAGTTGCCATATTATTAGATGTCAGCTTGACACAAATACTTCCCTAGTGATAGATTTCAGAGGCTTTCAGACTCTCAGTTTTTAATTATAATGCCTCAAAAAATATCAAATTGGTAAAAAAATTATAAAGTAACTGTCTTTTCATGTAGGTGAAATATTTGCTTGTTTATATACTCTATCTTATGAGGTGTTATCTTCACTTGCTCAATAAAATTAATCCTGAATTAAGAGGTAATGTTGACTCCTGAGAATAGGTATTATGCTGTTTATTTTTATAAGTATCAAATCACATAAACATGCCAAGAAAGGAAGTCCTCAAGCTTAGGACAAAAAGCAATTCTGCATGCAGTTCTTGATGATTAAAATTTGCTTAGTCAATAAATTATTGTTTACACTTAATTTTGTAAGATTACCTAACACATTAAGACTTGTATACTTTTTCTTTTTAGATACCATTGTCAGATGGCTACCTAATAACAGCTCTGATGCGTATCACAATACTTTCCCATTTGAAAATCATTTATGTCTCAAGTACATAAATGTTTACATAAATGTTGTTTACAAGTGAATTGATTCCAGATTTTGCTGCCTGTCAAGTCCTTTATCTTCTCATCCTAAATGACTTTTCCAGTTTTAAACACTAACATACTCAAATCAAATAGAGTTGGTTGTCCTCAAATTTATTCTCTTTTATTTAACCACACCACTCTACTGATCGATTTTAATCTTTCCAGCTTTAACTCTCAAGAGCACATAGGTGCTCACTTGTATTTATCATGGGAACTACCACTTTGCCTTACACTCTAAGAAATACCAAGTAAGAAATTCTTGAATGAATCTGCTTTGAAGGCTCTGGAGTTGAATTGACTGTGTTTGAATCCCAAGTACTCCACCTGTATGGAATTGGAGGCAGTTTACTTATTTTCATCACCCAGTTATGATTTGTAAAACAGAGTTAATATTAATATACCATTGTGCTGAGAATGCATGAGAGTCCACACAGGTTAATAAGAATAGTATCTGATAATACGGTAAATGCTCACGACAGCTGCAGTTGCTTCTGCTGTCATTTGCACAGAGGCTCCCAACATAGCACCTAATGCACATTTAGCAGATTAATACCCTAAACCTGTCTGAAGGTTATGCTTGCCTGTTTTTAAACTGTTCTCAGGCTGTTTTGTTTTAGTTGATCATTGACATGGGGCACTTAGTGCATCAAGAATATATAAAATATTTAGCTTTAGTATTAAGATAGCAAATAAAATTTTAACCAAATTAAGTGTAACAAAATTAGCAGAAGAAATAATGAAATGATGAACCCAGTTTTTCCAAGTGTTAATTTAGCTCTAGCAAGTACAGTATTTGTCACTTATGAAAAGAAATCATTAAGTTAATTCTTTATTAACAGTTTTACCAGTATTAAGAAGACATCGCTTTCAGGACTCTAGGAAAATCATTTATTCTGCTGTGTCACAGCTCAGCTTTAGGTTTTTTGTTTCGTTTTGTTTTGTTTTGTGTTTTTTTTTTTTGTTTTTGTTTTTGTTTTTATGTGTGGACAGACATTGTTGTTAACCTTTGGGATAGCGGTTGAAAGTGTGGAGACTGTGGAGCCTGACTCCTTGAGTTGGGCATGAGCTGAGCAACTGTAGATGGCAGATACAAGATTTCTGTGCTTCATGTCTCCTTTTTTCTAGTGTAAATAATAATATTTCCTCCCCTTTCTGTTAGTTAAGAAGATTACATATGAGTAAGTTCATATAAAGCATTTGCAAAAGTGACTACTCCTATCAAAACAAAACAGTTGATGTTATGCAGGAATTTTAAGGAAGGGAACCATAAAATACCTAATTATGCCACGTCACTAAAAATGTAGTAGAGTGTACAATCTCACTTAACTGACCAGCCAGTATTTTTCTAGGAAAGCAGTGAAAGTGACTACAAGATGAGAATGAAGTGACGAGGTGAAGTGAGGGTGATACAATCCCTTCGTTAGATGGAGTCTATACATGCACTATTTCTTACCTAATAATGTGTGTACATTTTGATGAAAATACATCTACCACTCCTTTGCTTCCATGGAAAAAAGTATTTTTTTAAGCTTAATCACACATAGTTACTTACACATGACAAAGAGTCATTAAAATGGTCTAAATGTCACATATCAACTAAATAAAAATTACAAAATGTTATCCAGTAAAAGGATCTTAAAAATATTTTCCCAATAACATTAGTAAGAAGATTTAAGTATGTTTTTTACCGTTTAAAAGAACATTTCAAGTTAAAATTGTTTGTGTCACTATATGATTTAAGAAATGAAACGAGAAAATCAAAGCCCCTTCTCCTTCCGTCCCTACCTCCCACACCCTCCACTAATCAGTCTCTCAGTTTCCTATAGCACTTTGGATCATCCCGTAAATTCTGTATTTTTAACTGTATACCACTGTACATAAGGTACTATATAAATTTTGATTCAAAACTAAAGATACAGGGGCATCTTGGTGGCTTAGTCAGTTGAGCGCCTGACTTCAGCTCAGGTAATAATCTTCGCAGTACCAGAGTTAGAGTCCCCCATCGGGCTTACTGCTGTCAGTGCACTGCCTGCTTTGGATCCTCCATCCCCCTTTCTCTGCCTCTGTTCTGTTTGTGGGCACTCTCTCTCTCTCTCTCTCTCTCAAAAAAAAAAGAAAAACAATAAACAAAAATACATAAATAAATAAATAAATAAATAAAAATACACAAAGATACATACTTGAAAACCAATTACAATTCACTAATAATAGTAATTTATTAATGTAAGTATAAAAGTTTTATTTGTTAGAAGTGTAGTTTTTAGTATTTTGCTTGATGATTTGCTAAATAAAAACTATTTTTGGATTTAATATAAGCTGATAGCGTAAGAGACTCGTCAAAAATGTGTCTCTTCAATATGTTTATAAATTGTCTAAATTCTTATAAGTCCAAATAATCTCTTTTGTTCATTTAATTGCTGATAAAAAAAAAAAGCTATCAGGGTTTCAGTATCAAAGAGAGCAAAACCAGTTGTAAATTTATGAAATCCTAACAGGAATATTTATGGAAATTGGTGACAGCAGATTGAGCTTTTCCTTTGGGATCCACACTGCCTTTTCTGATTAGCATACGATGGAATTTAACTTCTAGCTAGTACAGAATTGTGTTTTCAGTTTATACATTGTCTATGATCCACTTATAATTTAGTGAACTTTAATATCTCTGATCCTTAAAGTTGAGCCATGCCAAGGCTGATATCAGAGGGCTGACTTACCACTTAATTGCTTAGTATCCTAGAGTCACTGTTTTATCAAATATGTTTTCTAAACACATTCAAAAATAAATGAATGGATTATACAGATGTTTTGCAGAATGAGAAAACAATCTTGTAAGTCAAATGAAAATAATGAATTCTGAAGGTAGGAAAGAATAATACGTGGATTATCATAAAACGTAACATTTTTGGATGAATTCAGGGGAAAGAAACCAAGTTATACTAACAATTCACAGCGAATTTGGGCTTATAGAGCTAGGTGGAGCAGACAGGGTATAGGATACCTTTGATCAATTACCTTTTCATGTGTTTGCAGTAGTCATATTAAATATTTTGAAGAGCAATTATTGAAGTAGTGGGATAATGCTGTTTGCCATAAGAAAACTAATGACTGTCCTTCCTGTTATGTTATTGCTATTGATTTCCTTTAAATAAAAAAAGGGAGAAAAAGCACATTCCTTTATAGTTATAACTCAGTGCTCAAATTAAGAAAATTATAGTGAAATTGCCTTTGAAAGACCTTGAGATAATTGTGTGCTAATGAATCTTAAACTGTGAACTAATTTTCCATGTTTCTTTTTTTTTCTGAGCTGAAACTATTTTTATTTCATTCCTCCTTCGTTTCTAATTCCTGAATGAGAGCAACTTGTAGAAAGCAATTGAAAAGACACTGGAGCTAGGAACATGGTAGCATGAAGTAGAAAAACAATGGCAAATAGTTAATAGGTCCAACTTTGTTGCTGTGCAATGCACAAGTCATTTGGTAGTGATACCACAGAGACAGCACCAAAGAAAAACGTAGCCATGGAATGAAGATTTGCAGAATCTTTACTAAAATCATTATCATTTTGATTAATTTTGCCATGTTGATTTTGTAAAAAATGTGCTGCAACTCCACTTAGCAATATTGCCTTAACCTACTCACGAATTCCCAAACTCTTCATCCTCACAAGGATCAAAGTTATCAATAGATGATACTGGTATTTTAGTATAGAATGCCCTCGTGATAATAGCAAAGTAAAACCTCCTCTTATATACTTCAATATAACTGAGGAAGCTGAGCCAACCATTGCTATCATAATTGATTACTTGGAACTATTGCATGTTTTCTAGGATAAGAAAAACATAGGTCATAATAAAGAAGAGAAATACATTTTTTAAAAGCAAATCTGTCAATTGGAAAGCATCTTCAAAGAAAGCTAAAAGGGAAGGAGGAATAAAGGGAGAAAAGAAAAGAGTAATTCAGTTAGTAAATATTAACTTCCCGTTTAGATTGTGTTTTCATCCTCCAACCATAATAAACACATCTATCGTGATAATAAAATTTATAATACAGAAACCAAAATAAAAGTCTCCAAACTACACCATAATGTCTTCTATCTAACCAAGGCCTAACCCCAAAGTTTGTAGTCTAAGATGTGATACATATTAAGGATCCTTTTTACATTTTCATAGAATTACATTATGTTATTGGAACATATATTCCTGAAAATACTCAGATTGCCATTTCATATCTTATATATAATTGTCAGCAAAAACAACTAAGATGCTATGTAATACAAGAGTTAAAAAAGTTACATTTTAATGGAAGGTTAAGAACAGATCACTTTTAGGCAGAGATTAAACTGTCTGATTTAATTGCTGTTTGTCAGTGTATTCATTTTGTTTTTTAATGAGTATTTTTAGTTTCCCTAAGTCTAGTCCTTTTCATCTCATTCAACAATATTTCTCTTTCTCTGCACGTAAATTAAAAGTTTATCACTCACCTCAGTTACTAACATAGAATGCCATTCTCTCCTTTTCCCCTGCAGTTCTCTTGTAAGTCCTCCTAGATTACTGCTAATAGCACAGTGAATTGCTAGCTACCAACATATTTCTCTGGGCAACTTCCATTTTCTACATGCATTAAGCACTCTCTGGGTACCAAGAACTATTATAAGAAATAGAGCTGAGTAAGAGCAATCCCTGCCCTCGGGCTAATACTTAGAGAACTTTTTATAAGTGAAAAACCATAAAAGTCATAGCATATCTATGGGTTCATATGCATGTATTTCCAAGATGTCTTAAATATCTTAAAACCATTGTTTAAGTGGAGGAGATGCTTCCCATTTTTATTTTTTTATTTTTTTTTTAATGTTTTATTTATTTTTGAGAGAGAGATAGAGACAGCATGAGCAGGGGAGGATCGGAGAGAGAGGGAGGCACAGAATCCGAAACAGGCTCCAGGCTCTGAGCTAGCTGTCAGCACAGAGCCCAATGCGGGGCTCGAACCCATGAACCGTGAGATCATGACCTGAGCCGAAGTCGGACGCTCAACAGACTGAGCCACCCAGGCGTCCCACTTCCCATTTTTATTTTAATGAAACGTGAAATGTTTTATTCAGTTGATTTTCAGACTTTGATTCAGTATCAGAACCACTGACTGAAACTTTTACTATGAAATGATAGCATGGTGGAACAATTAAGAATATTATCTTTTGTCCGTACATCTAGTCTTTTCTTAGAGAATGTGTGTGTAGGAGAGTTAAAAAAATAAGAAATCAGAAACCCTTTTGAGTTTTAAGGAAAAAATGCAAATCTGTTGAAATCAGAAAAAATGTAGATAATACAGCATTAGTTTTTATACCCTGTTATTTTAATGTCATATATAACATAGGCAGTCCATTAACACTATTATCTTTTTTTTTCCCCTTTGGCAACTCTTTCCAACTGTTTCTGCTTTAAAAATGATTATGTATTTTTTGAGTGCTAATGTAAAGTCATAATGTCATATTCCTAATTATAAAAGACATCCAGATGGCCAACAGATACATGAAAAGATGCTCAACATCACTGATCATTTGGGAAATATAAATCAAAACTACAGTGAGATATCATCCACACCTGTCAAAATGGCTAAAATCAACACAAGAAACAACAGGTGTTGATGAGGATGTGGAGAAAGGGGAACCCTCTTGTGCTCCTGATGGGAATGCAAACTGGTGCAGCTACTCTGAAAAACAGTATGGAGGTTCTACAAAAAGTTAAAAATAGGGGAGTGCCTGGGTGGCTCAGTGGGTTGAGCATCTGACTCTTGATTTGGGCTCAGGTCATGGTTCCAGGGTCGTGGGATCAAGCTTGCATCAGGCTCCATGCTGAGTGTGGTTCTATGTATATTTTAATAGTTATTTCATGTAGAAATATAAAATGTAAAAATAGTAGTTCCACTAGAAAGTAGAACTGACTTAAATTTAATCCATATTGAAGACATTGAAACCATTTCTTAGTGTTATGACAAACCCTGTACTTTTAAAAACTAGGTTTGGAGTCTCAAATTGATTTAGAAAGTCCCTTTAATAGTCTTGATTAGGTATCTATGGAAACAACTTTATATTAACACTCAAAATACATGATCATTCTTAAAGCAGAAACAATTGAAAAGAGTTGACAAAGAAAAAAAGGATAATAGTGTTAATGGATTGCCTACACTGAACAAAAATTGAAAATTGATTTAAACATCAGAAGTCATTTTAAATTGGATCAACCATACTGTAAATGCTGTGATGTTATTATACTGTATATTGGAAGGTTTAATAATAAATAAAGCAATGGTTTGGAAAATTGATGTCCTTACCTAAGGAAATAATTGATGTAATCATTTACAATTGAAATCCTATGCTTGTATAGGATTTTATACTGTTCATACTGCTTCCTGTAAGATCACTTCATCCTCACAAAATCCCTATAAAATAGAAAACTGCAGTAATAAAATTTGAGCAACTTTTAAGAGGATAGTAACTACCTGTTGTTGAGTGAAAACTGAGACTAAACCCATGTCTTTGTAACTTTTAACATGTTCATTATAGTATTTGCCATTTTTAAAATTTGTGTATTTCTGGACTTTGCTGAAGATTTAACACATAGAAAATGTTTATCAAGTTAGAGATTTGGAAAATACAAGTGCATTTGTTTAAAAAAGATGATTTGCCAAAGTTAAAGGATTTTATCCTGAAATGGTTCACAGAATTGTGCTGTATATGCATAGCTTAAATTACTGAAAACTTGATAAAAACCTTTCCTGCTAAGAGTTTGCTCCTTGGATGAACAGCATGTACATCTCTGGGAGCATGTTAGAAATGCAGAATCTCAGAGTCTATCTAGACCTATTAAATCAGAATCTGCATTCAATTGAGATCCTACATTAAAATTTGAGGACTAGACTGAAATATATTAAAAATATATATTATATCTGTGATAGTTTAAGAAGAGACATAGAGACATAATAGGTATGTTCCAGTCTACCCTGTGTAGATTATCTTACATCTCAGCTGAAATTAATAGCACACAAGTGTGTGTGTGTACGTGTGTGTGTGTGTGTGTGTGTGTGTGTGTGTTCATTAGTTACATTAAATTACTGCTCCTGATGTGGTCTAATCCAAACTCTCCAATTCTTCTAATCAGTCTTTTTATATCAGTGGCTTTTGCTTCCATTTAAACTGGGGAGATATAGGCACTTGCCAAGTGTGTTCCTTGAACAGATTGGTTGGAATTTCAAGCAATGGTCACTGATAAAACCCCTATGTTTAGCTAGTAGGACCTACCTTATCCTGCTTGATTTAATCCATTCTGCTGAGACAGTGTCAAATTAATACAGCTACTAGCATGTTTATGATAGCCCATAAAATCTCCCACCACTACATGTCTTGCTAAATGTTAAGAATTACAAAAAAAAAAAAATTGTGGTAGAGGAGGAGAC
>NW_027529171.1:1298-160506 GCF_008692635.1 Crocuta crocuta | reverse complement strand
TGTTACACTGGTACTAATAATATTTTAAATAATAAATTTGATGGGAAAATAGCAATGTGGAATTTAAAATATGTAATCAGGGTTATTTTATTCTAAACACCTTTTTGCCAAAAACATCCAGTTAATCAAAAAACTAGGTAGATTTTTATGCAAAGAAACAAAACCCAAATGTAAAACCAAAAATTATATATTTTGTTACAACTTTAAATTTTGTATTATAATCTTAAATTTTAAGTTATAGGTGTGTGATATGATTATATTACATATGATTTATCATAAAATATATGATTTTAAATATATATTATAGAACTTTTCTGATTAAAAATAACCTTCTAAATTTCGTGTAAATATAACTGACAACTTTCTCACTGGTTTAGTTCACATAGACGCAATCCTAAAAACAAAACTAAAACTAAAAATAATGGAAATTGTTTTGTTAAAATAACAGTAATTGTTTTCAATAGCATATGATTAGGAGCTTACAAAAAAATAGTAGCTAATATAAAATTTGAATTGTTATTTCTTAAGGGATAAGATCTTGTAGATTAAACCAGGTGTGTAGTAAGAATTGTTTTTTCGAATTCTGATTACTTTGAAATATACTATAAATTATCTTCTTTTCTGCCTTGAATTCCTTTCCCATATAATTAGACATTTTCAAGAATCAAAACTATCATTGTCTCTTAAGAACAAAAGCCATAGAAACTGCTAATTATATAACAGTTGACCATATTTTTCTTCTTTGAATTCAGAGATCCTGAATTTCTGGCGTTTTTTGAGAACAGTTTCTGACCAGAGGATGATAGAGATGTGAAGGTCTGCTAGTGTTGGAAACAGGATAATTAGTTTCTGTCTATAATAGCATTCATGTTATTAAAAAGTTGCGAAGGTCTGTGTCAAATAAAAATTGACCTAAATCTTCCTTGGTCCCTAAATCATTATTTTATTTCAAGAATCAGGCCACGTTCTTATAGAATTTTTTTCCCCTAAACCCCATGGGCCTAATCAGAGGCAACTTCCAGCAAAAGTCCCCTTGTCAATGCATTTCTTGAATGAGGGCTTGAATTATTACCATGTCCCAGGAAATGGGCAGGATATCAAAAAGGACATTTTCCGTTTCACTTATAAAATGAACTTTTTATTTCAGAGAGTAAAAAAATGTTTTTGTGAGATCAATTATTAAGAAACATTTTGACAAAGTATTTGTATGATTATATGAAAATTGGCTTTTTTTCTGAATAAAACTATTACTGAATTCAAAAATTCCACTTCTATCATCTGTAGCTTCTGAGGTACTTTTCAGGGAAAAAAAGCAGAATTTGAGTATACACCGAAAGATAAAGGTAATTTACTAGAAAACATTAAATTGGGTATTATAGATTTGTGGGATTTTATGTATTGCTTAGAGGTTTTGTTTCTTTTGGACCTAAATTTCAATGTGTCAATTGAATCATGTATAAAATATGTGGGTGGGAAAGTATGAAACCTTTAAAACGTCTCAGGACATAGACAAAGATATTCAAGTCATTCAAGTCATATTCCACCTATAGTGTTGCTAATAGCAATATTGAACAAAAAGGAAAATTATGAATAAATACAGTTATGAGTGTCCAAATAAATGCAAGAAATCAATTCTAGTATTATAAGGATGTTTTAATAATAGGAAATTTCTTAAGTCATTACCTTAATTTTTTTAAGTTTATTTATTTATTTTGAGATAGAGAGGGAATAGCTAGGAAGTGTCAGAGAGAGATAGCATCTCAAGTAGACTCCATGCTGTTGTCAGTGTGGAGCCTGACAAGGGACTCAATCCCACAACTGTGAGATCATGACCTGAACCAAAATCAAGAGGTGGACACTTAAGCAACTAAGCCACCCAGGTGCCCCCACCTTAATATTTTAATAATAAAATATATGCCTTATCTTGTTTAATGTTGAAAAATAAGGTAAATCAAATGACTTTTTCTGATGAATTAAAATATATTAGCTAGGAGTAAAAGAAAATGTTCTTAAAATAATAAATAAGAAAGGGTTGGACCCCCATTAAAGTTCTTAATGCACAGAAACACTGTTAATTTAGATAATATGTTATTATAATAATTTTTTAATAATAGACTTTATTTTTAGAGCAGTTTTAGTTAGGTTCACAGGAAAATTGAGTGGGAGGTACAGAGATTCCCATGTAACCCTACTTCCACACATGCACAGCCTCCCTTGATATCCACCTTCCCCTACCAGAGTGGTACATATGTTAACACTTGGTAAACCTACACTGACACATCATTATCACCCAAAGTCTACGGTTTCCATTAGGTTCACTCTGGGTATTATACATTCTGTGGATTTGGAGAAATAAGTAATGACATGCATCCATCCTCATAGTACCATACAGAGCAGTTTCACTGACTTGAAAAGCCTCTGTACTCAACCTGTTTGTTCTCTCTATTCCCTACGTCCTGGCAGCCACTGATCTTACTGTCCTCACAGATTTGTTCCTTCCAAAATGTCAAGGTGTTGGAGCCATACACTATGCAGCATTCTCAGGTTTGCTTCCTTCCTTGCTAATATGCATTGAAGTTTCCTCTGTGTCTTGAAATGGTTTTACACCTAATTTCTCTGTAACTTTGAATAATATTACATTGTCTGAAGGCAGCAGAGTTTATCCACTCGTCTACTGAAGCATATCTTGGTGACTACCAATTGTTTCGGCAACTTTGAATACAGCTGCTGTAAACTACTAAATGGAGGTTTTAGTGTTGGTGTAACTTTTCAGCTCCTTTAGGTAAATATGAAAGAGCAAGATTGCTAGGCCATATGGTAATAGTATGCTCAGTTTTATAAAATAATAGTAATAATAAAATAAAAACTACCAAAGTATCTTCCGAGGTGGCTGTACCATTTGGTATTCCTCCCAGTGACAAACGAGAGATCCTGTTGCTTTACATCCTTGTCAGCCTTTGGTGTTGTCCGCATTCTGAATTTTGGACATTCTAATAGGGACATACTGATATCTTGTTGTTTTCATTTATTGTTTCCTGATGATGTGGAGCATCTTTTTCTGTGCTTATTTACTATCTGCCTATCTCTTTTGGTGAGATGTCTGTTAAGGTCGTTGGTCCATTTTTAAATTGAGTTGTTGGTTTTCTTAGTATTGAGTTTTAAGAGTCCTTTATGTATTCTGTATAACAGTCCTTTATGAGATAGGTCTTTTGCAAATATTTTTTTCATAGGCTGAGACTGTTCTCATCCTGTCTGTAATTGTTTTTTGAAAGTGTATTTATTTCTGTAAAATGCATCTTAAATGTTTATGGTTTATTTCATTTTAAATGTTACCAATGAGTGAGATATGACTGTGGATTGGAGAAAGAGCTGAAAGGAGATACTACTATGTTTTTCTTCTTTCTCAGAGAGATTTATATCATGTCTGTACTGTATCACTTTAGTGTGGTGATATTTTTTAGTTTCTTGCTTGAGCACTGAAATTTAAAAAAAATAAATCATATACACATAAATGTACTTGTTTCATCTCATTTAATAAAGCAGAGTAAGCACACTGTCTAAAAAATTTGATGAACTTTCTGGCAAAGAGAAGAGAAATGTGCTCTAATTTAGAATGAGGTGAGTCAGGAATACCATTTCTTGAACAGCTACCAATTTTCTCTAAGAAAGTTTTAGTGTGAAGTCATTATTAAGTAAGATCATGTAAATTACTTGCTATCATGGAGCAATGACTTCTCTAAATAGAAAGTTCTATTTTCTTTGGATGTAGAAAATGAAAGTTTGCTGCCTGGATTTTCTTCAACTGAGTTCAAAACTTATTTTTAATTCGTAATATATGCAAAATATTGTAATTACTTTATGAACATGGACTCCATTGATAACATGTTTTTGTTTTTAGATAAGAGAGTTTATTAATGCATATTCCATTTAATCTCCCTTCATGCCGATAGCTCCTGTAATTTAAAAATATTTAAGGATAATTGTCTTTTTTCCACACCTTTTCACTTTCATAGAAATGTATTAGGAAAAATATCTGGAGGTGCTTTGGTTGCTCAGTTGGTTCAACGTCCGACTTCAGCTCAGGTCATGATCTTGCAGTTCGTGGGTTCAGGCCCAGCATCAGGCTGTATGCTGACAGCTAGGAGTCTGGAGCCTTCTTTGGATTCTGTTTCTCCCTCTCTCTCTTCCCTTTCCCTGCTCTTCTCTCTCTCCCTCAAAATAAATAAACATTCAAGAAAAAGAAAAAAATCTGCATTAATTCTGTCTTTAAATGTGAAAATTCATATCCAAATTATTACCTGCAAGAACATGTATGTGCAAGAACATGTATTGTGTGTGTGTTTGTGTGTGTGTGTTTGTGTGCATAGCCATTATGAGGTAATAAAAGAAATTTCTGGAGTTTATTTCCTCCTTGAAAATCTGATCTTCTCAAATAACAAGTGATCTGATCTAATCATACAGTAATTTATAGTTAACATAATTTAAAAACATAATAAATGTAAATGTTCAAAGGATATTTTATGATGATGGATGAGTACATTCATAGTATGAATTTATTTATTTAGGATCTAATAGAAGAAAGCATCTCTAAATATTGCAACTTCCTGTCATTAAAAGGGACTTAGTAGTCAAAAATTATAGAAATGCCTAAAAACATTATAGTTGAGGTAACTAGATTATATCTTAGAGACATGAAAATATTTCTAAGCCATATTTACCATGATAAAACATAGACCTCTAAATCATTGTATAATTTGTACTTGTAAATAACAGAACACCATATGCAACTCCCAAAATCTGCAGTGGAAAAAGTCACTATAATATATAGTGAATAAGGTAGATGATTATATCCTTTAAACATTGAAATATTAATTACTCCTTTTATAACCAACTAATCAATAAGAATACCAGATACTTATAAAATAACAGGGTAGAAACATGACCATATTTTGGTTAAATAATAAGAAAATAGTCATATGGACTTGTGATATATCCATTATGAATGGATATTTATCCATAAGTAAATTTAGATTCATATTTAATCACTTTTTAAACCTACTTTGTATTCAGTGCTATGTTCCTATAATTTGAGAAATTCACCAAATCGGGAAATAATTGTAGGATATACATCATAGATAAACTTACACACAATGAAGTACACTAATCTTTAGTGTACTATTCAGTGACACTTTGAGAAATGATAAATGTCTGTAACCCAAAAACATTTGGGAACACTCCAAAAGTTTTCTCATGTACTTTCCCAGTGAGTCCCATACCTTTGCCCCCAGAAAAACCACTGTTGTGAATCTTCCACAGCAGATTATTTTTAACCAGAATAAAGTAGATAGAAACTCTTCTAAGTGAAAGTATACAGTATGCACTCTTTTATTGTAATGTTTTTAAAATCCATTCATGTCCCTATGTGGATCAGTATTTGTTTTCTTAGTGATAGACACCTGGACTTAATGAAGCTACTATAGACATTCTTGTTTAAGTTTTGTTGTGGATATATGCCTTCATTTCTCTCTTAATTGAGGGAAATTTTAATTTATTTTATGATTTTATAAAATTAGATATATTTTAATAACTTTATAATTTATTTGTAATTAATTTAATTTAATTAATAATTTAATTATAACTAGGAATGAAATGAAATGGTTAAATGGTATATAGCCATTTTACAGATCATTTTAAACTCTCATCAAAAACTGTAGAAAGGAGGATTTTAAACAATAGATTGGTGTAAACAAATTGAATATTGGTGAACTCACTCTTGGCATTATGTGAAAGAAACAATTGTTAGAAAGTAAGACTAATAACAAGAAACTCAAAACTATTTTAAAGGGTGGAAATAAATTAAAGATGTAAATTAAGATATGAAGGATAAAGATAGATATTACAGAAATTTAAAAGAGAGATGGAAATAAAACTTGATGATTGATAAATGCCAATGTAGGGGAAGAAGTCAGGACTAACCCCAGGCTTCTAGATTGAGTGACTCTAACAAATAAGGTACCATTGAGGAAGATTAAGTTCCAAGAGGAGAAAATGTGGCAATGTTGAAGATAGTTATTTTGAAGAGCTAAATATGCGATGCTATATAAAGTTGATCAAAAGTCAGCCAAAAAGTGTTGTTCAGGCACAAGAGAATATCTATGATTTGAGGAGTCAAATTGATTAATAAGATAACCAAAAAATTATGGGAAAGGGTAAGAGACAGCCACCGACTGGTATATTTTTCAATTTTTTTTTTTTTGCTTTTTTAATGTTATTTCATTTAATAGCCAAAATAATGTTTAGTGATCTCATAATGGTTATACACAACCCTATATTCTTATTTATATTTACTGTAATTGAAAACAGTCATCATTTAACTCTTGCAAAGATGATGAGTATACATCATGATCTAAACTAATTTGTTGACACACAATACAGTGAAACACCAGTAAATACCACAGCACAAGCTTTGCGTAGTTTCAAGTATAGCTCTTCAGGCCCCAGCATTGAGAGTATAACTTTCTTTTGTTTAAAACCACATGTCTTTATCTAAGTCAGTATAGACAAGAATGTCACTGCTGCTCTTGTTAGTTTCTGGCTGATTTTGATCTTCTCTTTCATTATGGCCAATGAGAAAAAGGGAATTCTTGATTTACTCTTTGTTTCTTCCCTGTAGATTCCGCGCCTATTTTTTTTAAGCGACTTGTTCTTTGTTGACTTCAGTGATATGCTTTTTTCTGGTGACCAGCACATGGCTAAACAGTGAAGGAAAGGTAGCCAACCTTGGGGTAACAATAAGGACCATTCATATTTTACAGTGGCATGTTGTTCTGCTTGTATGTGTCTTAACTCTCTGAAGTCACTGGTCTTTCTGACAGCTCTGTATTCTTACCTTATGATGAAAACTTGAGACACAGATATATCGAATAGTTTCCTTACAGTCAGAGAGTGAGTAGTAGAGCTAAGTTCAATACTGACAGCGCCTTCACTGCCATACAGTTTCAGAGCCATCTTCCATTTGAAGGCAGGTTACAAACTTCAGGACAGTTATATAAGTAGAATAGTGTTCAGCTGAATTCAAGTTAGTATCTTAAAGTGTAATACACTACCCCATGAGGGGATTTGAAGATGAATGACAAAATCCTGTCTAAAAAGAACCTACTGAAGAAAATGGTGTATCACTCTAAGGAGTAATCTAGAGCAGGTGGGAAGGTGTAACTACTGTAATTGAAATTTAAACAAGAAATTATGGAAACCCAGAAGACAAATTTCCACCCGAAAAAATTAAATAAAGTATTTTTGGAAGGTATTTGAAAAAAGTCTTGAAAAATTGGCATGATTCCTCATGGAGAATTCGTGTAAGTGAAATCATTTAATAATGAAAGTTCTGGATTGGCGCGCCTGGGTGGCTCAGTCAGTTAAGTGTCTGATTCTTGATTTCTGCTCAGGTTGTAATCTCTGGTTCTTATGTTTGAGCCCCATGTCAGGAATTGGAATTCTCTCTCTCTCTCTCTCTCTCTTTTTTAAGTTCATTGATTTATTTTTGAGAGAGAGAGAAAGAGCATAAGTGGGTGAGGGGCAGAGAGAGCAGGAGACAAAGTTAGTAGCAGGCTTCAAGCTCTGAGCTGTCAGCACTGTGCCTGATGCGAGGCTCCAACCCACAAACCATGAGATCATGACCTGAGCCGGTCAGATGCCCACCAACTGAACCACCCAGATGCCTCCCCTTTCTGCCCTTCCCCTGCTTGTGTTCTCTCTGTCTCTCAAAAATAAATCAATAAACTTAAAAAAAAAAAAGAAACAAATGTTCTGGAAATCCAGAGTAGTGAGATAGAAAGGTACAGGGGACAATGCAGTGAGGGTGCAGGGGGAGCCTAGAATTATATATGGGGGATAGGTTGCAAAGACCTTGAATGCCTTTTAAAGGATTCTGAATTTAATTGTTTACTTAATGGGAAATCATCAATAAAATTGAGCAGGTGAAGTGTTGATTGGAAAGAATGATTTGAAGCAGAGGGTCTGTTAAGAAGACAGAGCAACACTTTAGTGGGGAGATGAGAGAGCCTAAATTAAGACAAAAGAAATAAGGGAAAAATACACTCAAAACTGGTTGAGTGACTTACTCTTGATTTCACCTCAGGTCATGATCCCATGGTTGAGGAGTTGAGCTCTGTGCCAGGCTCTACGCTAAATGTGGAGTCTGCTTAAGATTCTCTCACCCTTGGGGCATCTATCTGGGTGGCTCAGTCAGTTAAGCATATGGCTTCAGCACAAGTCATGATCTTGTTGTTCATGGGTTCAAGCCCCTCATTGGGCTCTATGTTGACAGCTCAGAGCCTGGAACCTGCTTCAGATTCTGTGTGTCCTTCTCTCTCTGTCCTCCCCTTGCTCATCCTCTGTCTCTTTCTGTCTCTCAACCATAAATAAATGTTTAAAAGCAATTAAAAAGATTCTCTCTCCCTCTGCCCATCTACCCACTCTGTCTCTCTCTCTGTATCCCTAAAATAAAATTTAAAAAAGAAAAGAAACGCCAACATAGTAAACAAAGGAGATGAAGCTGAAAAGATGAAAAATATATTCTCTTTGCAGGACTGAATAAGGGAAACTGTAAATTAATTAACTTGGTTCAGTATACAGACTAGAGGTACCAGGCTCCACAGTGCTGATTGTGATCACTTCATGGGTTTCTTCTGCTAGGTCCAGTCTCCTAAATTATTTCTACTTTGTCTTCATTAATTTGGCTTCAGTTAAGAAAAATTGCAGAGTTTGTTTGGGTATGACCATTTAGTTTAACTAGCCTTATTTTATAGTGGTAAAGAGCACACTTTTCCACCAATTTTTATTGATATTAAAATGCTGATCTCTGTATTCAAATAGTAAAATAACTAACTCGTGTATAGATATAATCAGCTTAGAGACATACTACAAAATACACAGGTGTAAATGCTTGTGCCACATGATGCACTAGGAAGAACTCAGATCTTGTTCATGCCCTGCCTTTCCCAGTTACTAGTACGTATGCACTTTGGGCAGTTGCTGAGTCTTAATGCCAGGGTTTCTTTCTGAGATGGGTGTGGATCAGAGTAATGTATAAAAAGCACAAAGAAAGGCACAGTGATTAGTATTCATATTTTCCCTTACCCATGCTCATCTTCCATCCTCATCAGCCCTTCTCTCCATCTTCACGTGACTCATCTTGAACCTTTTTTCGGGTTAAACTCCCCCCAGGGCTGTTCAGAGTTTCCCAGCCAGCTAAGCATCAAAGTTTTTCCAGGCCTGTTCCTTGGCAGCTAGAGGTTTTTCTATTCCACAGCCAAAAATGATATATCCATTCTGCTTAGGTTGTTAGTGAAGAATGTGAGATGACCTTAGGCTGCATTCCCTGCATTCCCGATGTGCTGGAAGTTCCCATTCACAGTCTTTTGATTCTTTGGGGCTTTTTTCCTCCTTTATGTTGCAGCAAAGCTGAAGTGGGAAGAAACCAGTCACTGTGACTGCCACCCGGCTGTGTTGGCTGTCATCTGGTGATGATTTTTCCCCATCAGCATTTGCCCTGCTAGTTAGCTTGTAAGTATTTTGAAGCCTGAAGCTGTGACATTGGAAATATTTTTTAAATTGTGAAGATACAGTTTTAAAGTTTACATAATTTCCAATTTGTCTTTGTTCTTCTCAGTGGTCTTTAACAGGTTTATAGCTTGTTTATCAGGTGACTTCTGATTCAACTTGCTTTCATTAGCAATCTAAGTTTTTGTTACCATTAGCTTTTTTTTTTAATGTTTATTTACTTTTGAGAGAGAGAGCACAGCATGGGAGGGACAGAAAGAGACAGAGAGAGAGAGGGAGGGAGGGAGGGAGAGAGGGAGGGAGACACCGATTCTGAAGCAAGCTCCAGGCTCTGAGACGTTAGCCCACAGCCCCACGCAGGGCATGAACCCACAAACCCTGAGATCATGACCTGGGCCACCCAGGCGCCCCACCATTAGCTTTTAAACATGCATTTTTATAGGACATTTCACAAAGTTTTATAAATGGTGTTATAAAACAATAACAGCTAGCAATATAGAAGGCCTATGATATGCTAATGTAGGTAGGTAGGTAGGTAGGTAGATAGGAAGAATGTAGGTAGCACGTAAGAGACAGGTGCTTTTTAACAGATAAGGAAACTGAGGCTAGTTGACATTAATTAATGTTTTGAAAGTACAAATCTAATGAGTGGGAGAAGCCGGGCTCCTACCCAGTTTTCTTTTTTGACCCCTGTCACAGAATAGTTTTTATATATGAAGTAAAGGGAGATTTTGTTTCTTCTTATGTTGGTAATTAAAGGTATGTATTTAGCAAGGATTTTCTTTCATGAATAGTCAGAGTGTCAGTGGAACTACCTTTCAAGGATGAAGAAAATATGAGTGTGTATGTATATTTTGTGAAATACATAAAGTTTTAAGTCTTCCTTTTCTTCTCATCGATGGTGTCACAGTTGATTCGGAGAGAGAGAGAGCAGTAATATGGGTTGTTTTCCTACGGTGGGTGTATGCTCCTGTTCTGCTCTGGAGCTTCCTATCATGCTTTACCAGAAGACTGACTATATCATGGTGTGAAACTAGTCCTTGGGGCACCTGCATGAGAAAGCTTGTAGTCATTTATTCTGTCTTCCATCCAAATGAACTATATGTAATTTATGTTCTAAAAAGCCTATATATGTTATAACTTTTAGATTTATAGAAAACCCAAAATCTTAATTAGTCAGTCCATTAATTTAATTCCTTTTTAAAAAATATATATTTCTACAATTTTAGTTGTGTGTTCTTGTTCTTTGGTGGGTTATTGGTGGAGAGGATAGGTCCAGCCAAAGGCTGGTCAAAATGTTTTTCTACTAGAGATTTAGATTGATCCTAATGCTGAGAGCAGCAAAATGTGTTCATTATTTAAATAAGCTCAAGCTGCCAAATGAATCATAAAGGCAGCCGGTGTCCTGTGCCAAGGTGTCATTTTCATTAAGTGTGAGATTGCACCTGAAGGACAGTTTAATTTGCAGCTGCTAAAAATATTTCGACAGAGTGATACTGTTACAAGTGGCAGGTGGTGCCCAAACGTGAATTTTGCAAGAAATGCCATCTGTGGGATGAGGTGTGGAAGAATGTCATGGGGGTGGTAAAGGAGATAAAGGGGGAAAGAAAAGAGAGGTGTATTTACTCAGCATTTATTGCTATTATCGTGACTAAAGATTCCATGCTTCACATGATAGCATTGTCCCAAGATTATTAAATATGATTATTTGTTCAGCTTCTACCATGTGCACAGGACATTGCAAAAGTACCACAGTACCTGTAAAGACAAAGTTTCTTCCCCAAAGGCATACCATTTGAACTCTCCAGATGAGAGAATCCTTTCCAACTCTATTTACCTTTCATAGTGTTTACATTGCAGCTCTGTGCTGGCAAGACTAATGCACTTTGATCCTGCTTAAATGGATTTTACCACTTTCTTTTGATGTTCAGCTTTTAATACACATCCACACTGATTTCCTGCTTCATATTGTATGAAATATTTTCATTTGTTAAATCATGGTCAGTTGGGATTCTGTGAACTTTACATAGTAGAGAACGTTGCAATGTGGAAAAGTATCTAGGGACATTGTAATTGTTGACATTATTAAAAGATCTGTATATGTGTGTCTGTTAGTTCAATGAACTTGGCCACATTGAAATCAGAAATTTATATCTGGAGACTGGAAATAGACATCCTCTACTTTAATGGGTTACAGAGCACAAATTTAAAAAGCAAAACTAACTAGTGGATTTCAGTTTTTTCATTTGTTTGCCATGTGATGGTAGTAACTGGAACTAGAAAAGCTTCCTTTGTGAATACCATGAACTTTCTTTGGTTACTATCAAGGAGAAGTAATAAAGTAGGTCAATATGAATGAATTTGGGTAAAAGTTTTCCACGGGGAATTTTTGATGACAAGGAAAGTTATTGAATTGCTTGTAGTTTTTCAGGATAGTGGTAATCTCTGACCTCCAACATATGCGTTGTTTTTAGCTTCATAAAGTAGAGAGACATGTTTTCTGTTATTTTAATCCTATTGATAGAATCTAATTTTTAAAAATTACACAGATCATTAATTTTACTTTATTAATTATCTAACACAAAAGGATATGATCAAAAAAAGAATTTTTTTCCATATTAAAATAACATTCATGAAACTTTAGGAGAACATTTTGAAAACTCATTATTTTGTGATAACCCCTAGAAATAGTTGCAATTTAAAGAAACATGTCTAAGCATTTCTTTAACTGAGAACCTAAACACTGTCAGGGCTATGATGAGTTCTCTTCATCCAATTAGCTTTAACAAACTGTCAGAAAGCTATAAAATGTGACTCTTGTGAAAAAAAACCCCACCAACTTACATATTTTAGTTTAGGAAATTCATTCACTTATTAATCTATTCACCCAGTTAGGAACCATGTTCTGTTTCAGAAATTATGCTTAGCCTGGAAGAAATAATTGGGAAAAAATGGGGAAATCAGATTATCAGAAAAGAGGGGAAAGAAAACAAGTGATTAAAAGTAGAGTTTTCTGGATTCTAATTGAGAAATATGCACCAGGTGCCAGAGAATAGTTTGTGTGTTAAAAAGGCGATAGACAGCACAAGATGGTTTGGAAAAGGTGAGGCCAGAGGCAGGGAAAACAGATTGAATGTGGCTGCCAGGAGAGAAGAGATAAGAGTCTACATTTGCGTAGTTGCAGTGAAACAAATTCAAGATATGCTTAGGGAAATACTTTGTTATATATAGAAACTGAAGGCAAGAGAGAGGGAGATACAGGACAAATGCCTGTCATAACAAATATGAAAATGAAGATAATAGGAAAAAGGTTAAATGTTACAAAGAGATAAAAGCAAACTTTCTTTCATGCTATGTGAACTAAATGTGTTTGAAGATAGTAGATAGGGCGTTTTCTTGAATGATAAGCAGATTTACTAAGGGATTAAAGAAGAGGAACAGTGGTCAGTTCTGCTGGAAATGTAAGTCATAGTTTGTGGATGACACTGATTGCCCTGAATTTATTTGGGGTATTAGGGACACTATAAATAGTGTAATTGACAAGATTTCCCATTTTCCTCTTATACTAGAAAGCTTCCAGCCAAAACCATGGCTCATCTCAAGTATATGTGTTGATGAATGTAGTGTCTACTTTTAGAGTTGTTACTGGCTCAGAGTGACATCAGCCTTACTGTCCTTTCTGCATGCCACATCTTGGTTTATGCTACTTTATCATATCTTATGACACCTGAAATCTGGTCTGGAAATTATATGGCATAAATGCATTAGCACTTTTTTCTGTAGCACTGTATGGGTGGCTTAGAAGAAATAGATAATATATGTAGAAGACCAATTAGATGATTCGAAAATATAACTGTAAAGTAAAAAAAACATGAATTGTGCAAGCAACATTAAGACTAGAAGACAGAGAAAGAGGTGAAATGATAGTGGATAGCAGGAATAAGATTGATAATAAATTTAGGGGGCAAAGCAGAAGTCCTGCAGGAAATGGAAGCAGTTTATGGTAAAATAACATTTTATACATGGGTGTTGATATTGACTTTAGCCAAAGTGGAAGATAGGAGCAGAAAGAGTTTTGGAAGAAAAGTAGATGAGGTGCTTTCTAGTCATGATGAATTAAAATTTAATTGAGATACTTGGGTAGAAAATCTGAGCCAGAAGTGTAAAATGCAGGATTGGATCTAAAAGGAAAATAAAGGCAATATAGTTTGGAAATACCTGACGGTCTAAAAGTGAATCAATTCCCAAAGAAAAAATTCTGAAAATATAACAAAGTTTAGAATGCTGAAATCGTGGAAGAAGTGTTAGGAGATGCCTTCATTTATAGGTGTGGGAGGAAATAAAAGGTGCTCAAAAAGAAAATTTAGGAAGCATCTATACTTAGGGATTTAGGAAAGGGAAGTCATAAAGGAAGTAGTGAAGGCTCTATACTTAACAATTCAGGTTCAGAGTCACAGAAGATACATGCCACAGAAACAATGAAGTACAGGAAGGGCATGAAGATTTTACTGTGCCAGTGACAGCGGACAACTGAAAGAGTGCGAGCATCAAAATCTGTCTGTTGATTTGATAGTTTCTGTTGCTTATCAGAAGAACACTCTCTGAGGTGAAACACCAAAAGCTAGGTAGTAACAGAGTTGGGAAATGACTGGTAAATAGGGCAGAGAGTCTGAGTCTGAGTCCTCTCCCACTCTCTCAAAAAGTCCTATGGCTAAATGGGTGCAAGAAATACAGGAGATTCTAGAGTGTAGAGTGTCAGTGGAAATCATTTTGTTTTCTTTTGTAGGATAAAAATATTTTAAAAATAAATATCTGATACAGAATCATTGTAAAAGGAAAGACTAAGAACCAAAGGAAGAATTGACTTCTTCCCTTCATTTTGCAACTCTCCAATTGCTAGATTTCTTCCTGTGTTTCATCACTTTTCTCCTTGTATTAGATTCTGTCTCCTTTTCTCCTTGTTCTCTATACCCCACTGTCAGTTTCAAATAACTTCAACTCCAGCCCCCATTTCTTTACTCAGCTTGTGTATTCCTGGACCTGTGGGACAAAGTCACAAGCATCTCACTTCAAAGATGCACTAAACTGAGCTCATCTGCCTCTCCCCACTCCCGTATCTATCCTTCCTCAAGTGTTCCTATCTCAGTAAATAATTCCTTGCCAATCAATTTTAAAGCAGACATTTCCTTAATATTTCCATGATTTTTCTCACTACTCCCTACCTTCAACATCTCATCAGTGAACATAATCTAGCAGTTCTGCTTTCACATAATCCTTGCATATCCCACCTTCTCTTTCATACTGGCTCAAATCAGAAGCACTTCCCACCAGCCTCCAGAGTAGTCTTCCTGCCTTCATTCTTGCCTTATTATATGTTTTTTTTTTTTCTATAACAGTCACAGTGATCTTAAGACAGAAATCTGATAATGTCATTACTAATTTTAAAATACTTGATTGGTTTCCCTCATCGCCATTAGGACAGTGTGTTCCTAAACTACACTTTCGTCTTATTCTGACCTCTGCTTAACTTTCTTGTCATCATCTTCGACCATCTGTCTCTTCATTGACTCCTCTCTGTGTGAACAACATTGTCATTTCTCTTACCTTGCAAGTGTTACTTCTACTTGGGACATTCCTGGTTATTCTTTAGGTCTTGTTATAGGTCATATCTTCTGAGAAAAACTTTCCCTAATTCCTTTAAGTCGAGCTTAATTTTTTCTTCTATTTCCAACTGCATTTTCCCCCAAACTCTTACTTTTGTTCTTTTTGTGTGGTGTAATAATTTTTCTGTTTAATTGTTGGTATTCCCTCACAGACAGAATACATTTCATCATAACATCCCCTAGTTTTCCACGATCCAGAGCAAAGAGTAAATGTCTAGGAAATATATGATGAATGGAAAATATAGATGGTAAGTGATTGCATGAAGAATAGAGATTACTATTAGAGAAATATTTTGTAGATTATTGGATTGAAAGCAAAGAGATAGAAGCTTAAGACTTACAAATAAGGAGAGATCACTTTTCCACAGAAAGAAAGAAAAGAAAGATTGGGGGAGTGGAGGACGGAAAAAGAGGGAATTCACATTAAATGGTTTTGGTTGTATCAGTATAGCAAATAATTCCATCTTTGAAGGAGTAAAATGAGACATGCTACATTAGTTGATTTGAAGATAATTAGATGATTTTAAAGACTTTCTGTTAATAAATCGATACTAAGCCACCAAAAGTAAATAAAATATGTCCATAGCAACACTAAGATTCTTTTTTTAAGGATAAACAGCCTGAGTTAATAAATAGCACTTCTATTTACTATGATTCTATTATTTTCATCATCCTTGCTTAGATACAGGGGCACAGGAAAAAAGTTCTGGGGTTATGTAAGGCAGGTGCAGTAGAGATTCAGGAGGCCAAGAGTTTCTAAGATAGCAGGGAAGACAATTAGAATGATTGATTAGAATGTTTGGATTGAAGAGGGGAACTCACCAGGGAAGAGAGGACTAGACTGAGAGAATAAGAGGAGGAGTAAGGGCCAAATGCAGTAAGGAAGGGCAAGGCAAAATTTGAGCAATTGAAGAAGTAGAGAATGTATCATGACAAAAGGTTTTGACCATAGACAAGATTTTCTAAATTTCATAGTAGAAGAGAATGACTCCTTTTAAATTTTTTGATTTAACTGATTTTTGATTTAACAGTTTAACTGGAGACCTATTTTATTTTGAAATAGAAATGAATGTTTTTCCAAGTTGAGTGTATCCTAAAGGTCTTAGAGGCAAGCTACATTATACTGACATTGTTTTTCTTTGAGAATCTTTTTTATTATAATAAATTTGTCTCTTCTTTTTCTGTGTGTGGCTTATATTTGACTATATCTGAAGCTATGTCAGACTGTTATTCACCTACAAAGCCTCTGTGCCTGTAATATCAGATATTGGAGGAGAGATTATTATTGAAGGCTCTTTCAAGAATGAATGGGCTTGATAACTTACTTGAATAATTTCCCACTAGAGTCCACATTTGGAAATGATAATTTTCTTGACATATTTTAGAGAGGGAAACATGTTCTTGATAGCACCTTCAGTTGTGCTATCAAGCTAAGAGAGTATCTGTGATATCGTTTGCTTTATTGTCATTTTGTGCTTCTAACATGAGTTTTGCCTGATTATAGCTTTCTGAGAACAAGGGATATATATTATTCATTTTGATTTCTACATAGTGTCTTACATGTATTTGTGAGCAATTACAATAGCTGGATTTAATTACCTGAAATTCTTTAAGTTATACAAGTGTTTCTGTGAACAATTACTCTAATTTGGGAGGTAATATTAGAACAACTTCTCTCCATTACTCTAGTTTAAAGCAGAAGAATGTATGGTTTTTCATTCTAATTCTGTAGCTGGATTATAATGAGATCTCCAAATGTAGTCTGTGATTGAGGCTCCCTTTAACTATTATCATAATGATGATAATATAATTCATTTGTTAGCATTTTGCTAAGTTGCTTCAATGCACTATTCACATTTAAAGTATTTGTTTTTATATGAACTATTTATGATGGAAAAGGTGAATAGAATACAGTTTGAAATAAACCCAGTGTAAAAATTAGTCATCTGAGATCCAAGAGGTAAGAGCCCTACCAAAAAGTCACAAAAAGTGCAAGTGTGACTGAACTGAGTTGTTTGACATGTAAGTTTGTGTTCTGTGTGTGCACACACAAACACACACATGCAACACTGCATTTCTAGGAGCCCAACTTCATCAGTAGGATAGTAATTCTCTGATTTCTAACATACCAATTCCTACTGTGTCACACTACTTATTCTGCTCACCAATCCTCATGAGACACAAACAAAAAATACAAACATACCCATATATATGAACAGGTAAAAATTCATGAAGAAAAACAAGTTTTGTAGCAAGTATTAAGATTAAAATAATGTGTTATTTTATGTATCTTATAAAGTTCTGGTGCTGAGTCCAACTTTTAAAAGTTATTTCCCTACCATTATTCCAGTGGCACACTGAACTTGAAATATGAACAGGTAATAAATTGTACAATTAACATTACTTACAGAGTCTGTATAATTTGCCTGAGAAGGATAGTGGAGTATAGCCCTAAGTGCATGGTCTGAGAGCAAATGTTAAACAAAGGGTACAAGCATAGAATACATGATAACGATGATTATGCACAGGTGTAATGATTAGGACTCAATAACATGGATAAAACTAGTTTCAGGGTTCTGACCTCTTCCCTGATATCTCAAGTATGGTACTGACTGACCTATGTGCGCATATTTCATTGCTGACTTGATAACATAATACACAATGGGAGTAAAAGTAGATTATTGTGAGAATTTAAATACCTCAGCAATGTCCTCAGTGCTTTCAGTAAGATAAATTCAGCTTCTTAGTATATTACATCTTAAAATCAGTGAGGCTGCTACATACTTTTATGTGTCTGTATGAGTCACAACCACATCAACCCAGGTATTTACAAAAGTTTTTTTTTAAGGAGGCTCTAAACATTGCTAATATATGTTCTGAGTAATCTAGGCAGTCTCTCCTTTCCCCCCCCCCCTTTTCTTCTCTCTTTCCCTTCTTGCACAAATATTCACTGAATGCCAGCTGTGTTTTAACCTTTAGGATCATAGCACCAAACAAAACGTGCCAAGTCCTTGGAACTCATATTCCATTCGGGTGGGGAGAGAAACAGACAATAAACAAATGAAGATTAGAAACAGAGAAAGACTGAGAGATCACAGGTGTTTAATAATGTTAGGAAGAAAAATAATTCATGAAAATTAATAACTTAAAAGTGAGGATTTCAAGTGCTTTAAATTAGGTAGTCAACAGAGATCTCTCTGATAATGCAATATTTGAACAAAGACCTAAGTAAAAGTAGGAATTTAGTGATTCATTATAATACATGAGCTCAGAAAATACACAGGGAGGAAGATCTGAGGCAGGAATGAGAGTACTTGACTTATTTGAAAACCAGGAAGGGGCTGATATGGGGATGGTATGGCAGGCTAGGAGCAAGTTAGGTAAGGAGAATAGGTAGAAGAAAGACTTGTGAGGTAGTAGGGACCGGATCATAAATGACATCCGGTCACAGGGAAGAGTGTATATTTTATTGTGAATAATTTGGAAAGATATATGAGGGGTTAGAGAAGGAAGTGACATGCCACAGGATCACTCTGACTAGCATGGAGAAATAGAACACACTTGATGGTAAGGTAGAAACAGGGAGTCTGCTAGGAATCCATCGCTGGCCATGGTGATATGGGAGAGGCTGGTCATGGAGGATGTGGTAAGAAAAGATGATGGATGTGCTGACAGAATGTTGGCTGTGAGAGAGAGGACTCAAGGGTGGCTCCAGAATACCTAGGTGACTTGAGGACCTGGTAAATAATGTTGCTATTTACGGAGATGGAGAAGAACATGAGCAGATGTGGTGTTTTGTTGTTGTTTTATTTGGATCTCATCTCTCCCCTCCCATCCAATCTTTGCTGGAAACTAGAACAGACCATTTTGTACTTTGATTTAAAAGTATCTTATGCTTGAAAGGAAGAATAACAATGATGATGGCAATAAGCAATATTTGATAGCATTTCCAATTTGCAAAATATTTTAATATCCTGTAATGCATTTGAACTATGTGGTCACACTGAGGATTTCTACACTGACTTCTAACTTCCCAAAAGAGAAAAAATAAAGATTTTTTTTGAGATATAAGGTGATTTGTAACTTACTTCAAAATACATAAAGAACAATTTATATGTACTGAAAACTGTGAACTAAGGAAAAATTAGTTCTTGAAATACATCAAATGCAAGAGAAGAGAAAGTGAAAGTGAACTGTAATGAATGGTATTTTATCTGTGAATTAATATATATGCTGTAATTTGTCTCTCAGATCCAAGGTTCATTAGTGCCCACCTCATCCCAGAAAGTGACAACCCTGAAGACGACAAAGTATATTTTTTCTTCCGTGAAAATGCGATAGATGGAGAACACACTGGAAAAGCCACTCATGCTAGAATAGGTCAGATATGCAAGGTGAGGTAAAAAAAAAAAACCACTCAAGGAGGATATCATTGTCTAATCATGGTTTTCTTTTTCTTCTCTTCCTATATGCAAGTATACTGAAAACTATGGCTGCAAATTTTGACTGATCATTATAAATATTTAAATGGTAATGAATGATTGAAAACATACTTGTTAATTGGTAACTCTTCATAGGTAAACAAACAGGTAGAAATTGTGATACATTATTTCACATTTATGTTAAACAGTCTTCCTTTGAAATTTTAAAGAAATACAGTTTTTTAAATATTTATCTTTGAGAGAGAGAGAGAGAAAGAGAGAGAGCCCTCCAGTGGAGGAGGGCCAGAGAGAGAGAGGGAGATGCAGAATCCCGAGCAGGCTCCAGGCTCTGAGCTGTCAACACATAGCCCAAGGCAGGGCTTGAACTCTTGAACAGAGAGATCATGACCTGAGCAGAATTCAGATCCTTCACTGACTGAACCACCAAGGTGCCCCAAGAAATACAATTTTTTCACGTTACCTAGGAGAACATATTTTTTGTATTTTCACACATAGCACAGTTTCCTACAGTATGTAAGAGTGAATGGATATTTGCTGTTGGAATTAGCTAAAACATTGATATAAGAGAGAAAAGTGTTAAAGCTTAATTTTATCAATTATAGCATCCTATATACATTTTTTGAACACATACGTATAGTTTTGAGGCTCTGAACTTTGAACAATTCATTTACTGTGTAGCAAAAAATTGGATATGGTATTACATTATAATATCAGATATATAGAATAAAATTAATGTTTATGGATTAATTAGTATTAGTCTGAAGATATGATAACAGTACCCTTCTTTCCCTCTACAGAGTATAGTGCAGTATATATGCAGTATGAATAAAACTAACTGCTATTATATATTCATGCACCTTTCATCTCAAGAAAATCACAAAGCTAGATTCAATAATTATCTTCAGTGGCCTTTTCTCTTTTTAAGAAAATATGAAATTTTTGAAAATCGCTACTGGGGGGATTGGTCAGCATCTTTTCTACTTCAATCATAATGTAATTATTTATCTCTAGTATATTAAGTTACTGGAAAAATCAAAGGTTTTAACAATGTGGAAACATACAAAAATATGAGCAATATATGAGAATCTGTTCTCCACAAAGTATAAATCACATTTAAAAGCCTTATTTATAGGGTACATCTTTATAGTATATAGAATTATATCAACAAAATATAAATCATTGTTATGTTTTTGAAGGAACACATATGTTCCTTCAAATTTATGCACATAAATATTATTTTAAAAGACCCTAAGTTACCAGTAAATACATACGATCATAATAGAACTTATTGCTAAATTTAACTTAAGTTAAAATTTAGTTTCCTTTTCAGTGAGGAGGTATTTTTTAAAAATATTTTCTCTAGAATGAATTTTCTTTATTAAGGTTTATGCAAATATTTTTTCACTCTTCTTTTTGTAAATTAGAAATTGTTGTAGCTGTTTAAGCTTATAAAATATTCGATGCTGATTTGCTTTTCTTTGGAATCTCTGCAGTATGTGTTATAAGGTGTGCATTTATTCTTCCTACAATAAATGCTCATTAAGAGCCTATTATGTGTCAGTATGTAGTGTTTTAAGTTATTCCGTGAAAAAAGTTTGAGTGAATAGACTTGCCCTACAATATAATAATAAAGCATAGTTACTTGTATCTGTGGTATAATTGTTTGTATTTTGAAAAAATGAGGAAATTGTATCTCTGTTTCAAGATACAAAGATAAGAGAAATATTTGAAATTATCATTCGCATGCACCTTTCCTAAAATCAATGTTGTCTCCTTTCAGAATGACTTTGGGGGTCACAGAAGTCTGGTGAACAAGTGGACAACATTCCTCAAAGCCCGACTTATTTGCTCAGTGCCGGGACCAAATGGCATTGACACTCATTTTGATGAATTGCGTAAGTAGCTGATGATATGGGACAGATATTTATTCGGACTTTGTCATAACCACCAAAATCCAACTTTTCCTAATTTTGTTTTTAAACAGAGGATGTATTCCTTATGAATTCTAAAGATCCTAAGAATCCAATTGTCTATGGGGTGTTTACAACTTCCAGGTAAACAGCTTTTTACTATCTTACTATCAAAGAAACCTCATGTCCTTTAGGTGCTTTTCAAGTATCCGTAGTTTGGAAAATATATTTTGAAAGAACATTGGCTTAACCTTTGAGCTGTTGTAGATTCTTAGATGGCTGATATAAGTTATGACCTAAAATAGTTTTTTTAGAAAAATAAATTTTAGCAAAGAATATCATCACTATAAATAGAATGATGAAAAATGTATCATATCCTCATAGCTTTGACTTTAAAATTTGAATGAAATGTAGACTATTCTAAAAAGCTGAAATCTGATCAGACTTGGTAGTGCTATAAATTACAAGTGCAACACTCTTTCCTCTCCTTTCTCTTCCCCTTTTTCCTCCCTCATTCTCTCCCTCCCTCCCTCCCTTCCTCCTTCCCCTTTTCCTCACTCTCCTCCCTTCTCCATTCCCCATCTTCCCAAGGCTCTTGCTGTCAATCGAGCAGTAATTATCTCTTGGCTGTCATATTCAGTATAAAATTTATATTACCTGGAGTTGTTAAATTTAAACAGACATTAATCCATTTCTTCTGCTTTCTCATTACTTAGGTCAGTGGTTCTCAAACAGCCTCTGAGCATTCATGAGAATCAGCCAGTTTCTGAATCATTAAGATTAGAATGGGGCCTAAGTACTTTCTATTCTAGTATGAAAATGCTGTTATAAATTCTATAAATTACTGAGATTTCCTGTGTGTCAGGTACCATGAAGTATGTAACTGATGTTACAGAAAAGCAGCAGGGCATCTTTCTTCCCTCATGAAGCTTGCGTTCTACCAGACATTGTCTATGTGGAGCAGTTTCCAGTAATAGACTGTTAAAAGCACATGTTTTTCATTTGATATGATTTATATATAATTTTCTATAGTGAGAGATTGGTTAAAAGATAAGCATTCCATATTTTAAGTGTGCACAACTGTTGTATATCTTTGTATAAATACATCTCTCAGGCTGTATTCATAGAAGTACAATAAAATGGAAAATTGTGGCAGCACATGGCAAACTTCCAGTTTGTTTCAAGTACCTGATTTTTGTCAAGCAAAATGATGGGGATAATTGCTCTAATATTCCACTTTGAGTAGGATGTAACAGCTACTAACTTAAAACAATTTTCTGAGTTAAAAAGAGATTATTTTAAGTGCCTTCACACAAATCAGACTCTGTTGCTTGCTCTAATGCTTTTGGTCATTTGGGAGTTAAAAATAATATAATGTGAAACATCATTTGACATTAACTATTCATTTTCTACAGCAGTTTCAGCTCCACAAATGTTTCAGCTTAAACATTCTTGCTTGCTTAAAAATTCTCTGGTTTCAGTATTCATGCTGGAGGTTTAACATATTACCAAAGTTTATATCTTTATTTCTATTTGATATCAAAATTGAATATTGCTTTTTAAAAGGTCTACATGTTTTCCCACTGACGTTTACGTATATTAATGTGTGCGTCTTCATATCATATATTGTCTATATATTATATAAATATGTGTACTATGAGTGTTAATAATGGTTTCATCTGTGTCTTCTATTTTTGAGCAGTCATAATTTGTTCTCGTGTATTGGCAAAATATATATGCATGACTAAAAAATATTGCAACCACTATTTGAGATTGAATCTATGTTCAAGTTTTAATAATTGATATCTAATATTTAAGAACCTAGAACAACTTAACATTTGTCTTGCCATTGTATGAAGATGAAAATCTGTTGTTGTTTTTTTCTGTCTCTCTTTTTTAGTAACATCTTCAAGGGGTCCGCTGTGTGTATGTATAGCATGAGTGATGTGAGAAGGGTGTTCCTTGGTCCATATGCTCACAGGGATGGTCCCAACTATCAGTGGGTGCCTTACCAAGGAAGAGTCCCTTACCCACGACCAGGAACTGTAAGTGTTCTAGGTTTTTAAAATACCAGATGTATAAATTTCTCCTAAAGGTTTAAAAAAAGTTGGTACAAACGTATTAACTACAGATAATGTAAAACAAAGGTGACAAGACTATAAACAACAGAAAGCAAGGATATTCTATGATATTGTGGAATTCTACATTTAAAAGCATGTTCTTTAGCAACATTAGTGGTTAAACTCAGAGCTTACCAGTTACTAATAACCATAAAATTTGAGAAATAGAAACTAAATGGATAGACTTATTTATTTTCTTTTCCAAAAGCAGGTTTCATGGAGAACTGAAACAATTAGGATTCATCTCAACTTGTTCCCCCTAATTAGGATGAGAGCTTCAAGGATTGACCATTAAATAGGAGGATGATATGTTTTAAATTGGTATTATTTTCCCATGGGAATGGGACACACCCCTCAAATAGGTAAAGGAAATATACAGGCAAATCTCATAGAGCAGGGCTGAGATACTTTAACAGACACTGTCTGCTCTCGCTGACCTCTTTTTTCCCTCCAGCAACCCCGGGGCACATTCAGGCCTAAAGAAAATTGGAGAAAAGTCAAAATAAAACCAACTTTGAATCTGCAATTTAAAGTAGGGCAAAAAAAAAAAAAAAAAAGAAGAAGAAAACATGGTAGGAAGTGAGTGACCTTAGCAGTGGTGTCCTAGTACCTGCACCGACGTGCAGCTCTCATCCTCAGAGTCTTTAAGGAAATGATTTCACGTGATGCAAAAACTTAGATTTGAAGTTTAGCCACTGCTGTAATTTTACTTCAGTTTGGTTTCTTCTGTTAAATTCAAGTAAATTATGTTTTATATATTTTATTAAATATGAGGATTGTAATCTCATATTCTTCTATTTATAAACTTCCTTATGAGCAAATTGAAAAGTTCGAATTTTATAAATATTACTTCTAGCTGATGGTACTTGTGGATAAAATACCTGCAGAGGCTTTTAGAATAATGAACTAATAAGATGAAATATTGACTATATAAAGTCAAATGGGTTTTATAAAAAAGCACAAGATATTTACTCCATTTCTTAATGGCAAACTGCTTTTTCTTGGTTAGTGATGAGTTTAATATCCCTATGGCTCATTAATGCCAGTGTATTCTAAATATAACCTGACTCTAGGTTTCACTTCAGCAGCCTTGGTGGAATTCCTTCAGCATGCTAGATAGTGTACTACTATTTGGAGATACAAGGGTTTTGATCTGAATTTGTACTCCACATATCTGTGATTAAGGATAGCCATTGGAAATTATTGTGTGCCAGACCCTCTTCTAAGAAATTTTTGTTTATATATATTATATTCAGTAGTGCAACTCTTGCTCCCATTTCACAGATGAGGACTCTGAGGCAATGAGAGGAACCAGGATTCAGTTCAGGCAGTTTGATTCTAGAGCTGTGTTCTCACTCATTCACAGAGAGTTGTTAAAACGTGAGATAAAAAGTCAGCAGTATGCATCAACTGTTAAAGACAGAAGCAGAAAGCATTGCCAAATCTAGGAATTAGGAAGTGGCCAAGCAGAAGGACAAAACTCTAACTCTGTGACTAAAATTCACTTGAATGAGTTCATTAATTCTAAAAAGTGGCAGCTGAGAATAACCATTTTGCAAACACTAGTGGAGAAAAACATACTAAGTGAAACATATTACATTAAATAAGTAGC
Source organism: Crocuta crocuta (assembly GCF_008692635.1). Taxonomy (NCBI): domain Eukaryota; kingdom Metazoa; phylum Chordata; class Mammalia; order Carnivora; family Hyaenidae; genus Crocuta; species Crocuta crocuta. The sequence continues at coordinate 135,198 of NW_027529171.1, read as the reverse complement.
TTTCTAATTTACTTAAAAAGTAATCGCTTAAATCCTTTAACTGTTATATTAATATATTAATTGTGTGTGTCTATATATACAGCATATATATACATGCATATATATTCAGAGATAGATACTCTTCCCATTTCAAAGCAAGTTTATTTATTTCACTTATCATGAATTATTTATGTTCTGTATCAAGGTAATGGCAAAGAACATTGATTTCTCCTAAGCCTCTTGTAAGATCAAAAACTTCTCTTAATTAAAGTTCAGCTCTCAAGCTCTTACATTAAATGGAAAAAATTACTTAGGTATAAGACAAAAAGCCAGAGACTGGAGATGTTGTACTTTGAATGCTTCTATCACATAATTAACTGCAGTGAAAAGACACATGGTGAAATCTGAATTTTTTCATTTTTATTTTATTGCCTTATATGGAGTGTTTATAATTCAGAGGTGATGTTATGCCAGTGTACCACAGTGTTTCCTTTCTGGTTCTCTGTAGCCATCATCTGTTCAGCTCGGTCTACTCGAATTGGTCAGTTTCACTGCCATGCAGATCATTAAATGCTTTTTAAAGTTTATTTATTTATTTTGAGAGAGAGAGGGAGACCATGAACATGGGAGGGGAGGAGAAAGAGCAAGAGGGAGATATTCCAACCAGGCTCCACACTGTCAGCACAGAGCCCTGTGTGCGACTCAAACTCAAGAAACGGGAGATAATGACCAGAGCCAAAACCAAGAGTTGGACATTTAACTGACTGAGCCACTCAGACACCTCCAGATTGCTAAACACTTTACATAACACATTTCCTTATCCTTAAAATTAATTTTTAATGAAAATTTTTAATGAAAAAGGGTACTGTTGATATTTTCTGTGATTATTTTTCAGGATTATGTTAGAGGGGTGACTGGGTGGGTCAGTCACTTAAGCGTCTGACTCTTGATTTCAGCTCAAGTCATGATCTCACGACTTGTGGGTTCAAGTTCTGCATTGGGCTCTGTGGTGACAATGTGGAGCCTGCTTGAGATTGTCTCTCTCCCTTTCTCTCACTCCTCCTCAATGCATGCAAATGCTCCCTCTCTCTCTAAAAATAAACTTACAAAAAAGAAAGAGTAGTTTATGTTGTCTCTTAGCTTATCAAGAGTATGTGCATTTAAGCATGATGTCCTGGGGGGATAAATTTACCCAAGAGAGTTATTCTGAGATTCTCTCATCTGATTATTAATTGAATTTAGTTGTAACATATTCCATTTCTCATTTCAAATATTGTCTCATATCAGTAAAATGTATTGTGTTGCCACTGATAGAACGTCAGACTCCTGTACACTGCATTCATTAGCTGCCTTTGTAATTTTAGGTAAGAAATGGAGACGTAACTAAATCCCATTGAGACTTTTATGCTTAGGAAATATATACTCTATATTACATCTATTAATTTAAGTAATATTTTTTAGTTTTTCAGTTACTTAACTTTAGAGTAATAATGACACGTTAGATTTAGTTTATGATTATTGAGGTTATAAATTATTATATAATTTACAGTTCTATTCACTATATTTTAATCAAAAGCTCTTCTTCTCTTTATCTTAATAGTGTCCCAGTAAAACGTTTGGTGGGTTTGACTCTACAAAAGACCTTCCTGATGATGTTATAACATTTGCAAGAAGTCATCCTGCTATGTACAATCCAGTGTTTCCTATTAATAACCGGCCAATAATGATCAAAACAGATGTCAATTATCAATTTACACAAATTGTGGTAGATCGAGTGGATGCAGAAGATGGCCAATATGATGTTATGTTTATTGGAACAGGTAATTGTTTTTAATTTTAGCTCTGAATTTCCTTCCAGACCTTTGTTTAACCTACTGAGTATACGAAGAACTGAAGGAAGTTTTGATAGTCACTGACACATAGAGTTAACCTCTAATACGTGACCAAAAAACCTGAACATCTACCATGACAGTGTGTTATTAAAAAGTAATAAGTTGAGGTATATTTAAACAAAATCTCCTTTACAATCAAAGTTGCTTCATGCAATTAGGTAAGGCTAATTATTCAGTAAACACACAGTGTCTAGAAGTAAATCCTAACTCTTTTCTGTCCATTGACTTTTTAGATGAGGATATATTGCTTAAACCATGCCTAAAACTCCCAAGACATTCGATAATGCTTCTGGGATATATTGGTGCAAAATTAGCTAACTTTAAAATTATCAGAGTGTGCAAATCTTCTAGCAAATCAACTTTGGCAATACAATTTGTTTAGTGTTTTTGCCATACAATGAGAGAAAACAAAACAAAACAAAACTTTCATCAGTGGAAGAACAAAATGGACCTAAAGAATCATCAGGGACATTTTAGGTTCATTTCTACAGAAATTTAACAATATATTTTTACTAACTCCATGGTTAGAAACAAACTTTTTGCACATATATTTTCAGAATGAATCCCATTGTATTATGACATATTTTCCCCCAGTCTCTTTATTAATACTATTTTGAAAGCACCAGTTACAAACCCGAAACTTGCTATTTAGGGTCAGATTCCAAGGCAATAAATTCCTCATCTCCATTAGCATTGTTAACTGACATAAATCAATGCGAAGCAGAGTGACCGCTCCACTGAAACTTTGTGTAATGGCATGTCTTTTCCCTGGGTGAGGAACAGAGATAAAAAAGCTGAATTAATTACAGTGGAATGGCAACTGTGTGGTAACTTTAACTTTAAAGATGTAAAGTTTTGTAATGAAATTGTGAGCTGCATATGTTTTTGGGTGAACAGTGTCAGGTTCTGAGCAAGAGTGCAGTCTGCTTTTATGAGTGAGAGCATTTACCAAATCAAAGAGTCCCAAAGAGACTCTGAGCTTGATAAAAGTCAGTGAATTCCAAGTATCAACTTCTGGTTATGTAAATCTTTAGAAACTGTAAGATGATAGGGTTTGTCTTCAGTAAATATTAGTTTATCAATTTAATATCAAAGTATAATTAGATCTATCTACAGAGTAGTTAAGTTTATTCAATAATGTTTTTCTTCACTCTGGCCTAAACTGTTGAGAAGTCCCTCACTCATTGTCGATGAAACAGAAGCTTGCTTCCGGCTATTTGACCATAGAAATCCGATCATGAGTTTTTAATTCATTTTGGACCCAAGCTGTCTTTAAAGGGACCAATTTCATGAGCATGTTGAATGTCTGAAGATGCGGATGGCTATCGGTCAGCACAGACCAGGGTCATCTGTCAGCAAAGTAAATTGATTACAGTAATTTTATCTTTTAACTGAGTTGCACATCATAGTGTATTGATCCTACTTGAGTAATTTGATTCAATTTGTGTGAAATTGTTTGAAATACTACTCAGTAAAACTAGATCTGGAACACAGATAAAGTTCTATTTGGATACTAGAAACCCATCAGAGGCACTGAATAGATTAACCTAATTTACCTTTAATCTTTGGTGTTATGAGTAGTCTAAAATCCTATAAACAGAGAAGTAACCTCTTAACAAAGGGCACTTTTTTTTCACTTTACAAGATATACACTATCAACTTTTCTTTCTTTTTTTTTTTTTCTCACTAGCAACTTTTCTTGTCTCATATAGCACATTACATTGATGCCTGGAAAATGGTTATCAATGGTTATTCAGTGAATACAGTGAATTATTTTTCTGGTGTAACTTATTCTTTACTGGTATGGTTCTCTTTACAAATAATGAGTCAGTTGAACTTGATTAAAATGAGCCAACTGAGGCTAAAAATAATTGATCAACTGATCAGAATTGGAATGTTGAAGAGTCCATACTGGAAAAAAAAATCTTCTAAACACAATTTAGAGTAAAAGCAACAGCTCTTTTCCTTAAAACAATTTGTCTCTTTTCATAATGAAAATTAGAATAAACAGTGCTTTAAATCTCTATACCATGTATTCAGTTTAATAGTTTTTATGATATATGCTCTGGAATTTAAATTTCTTGAGTACTCTAAAATTGATTATTGAAGACATTAATCAAACCATTTTGTTAACCAAAGTTGATTAATCAATATTGAGAAACTACCGGAACAGGTAATCCTAGGTGTTCATTTTGAGAAATCAAGTTATTGTCATTCATCACGTAATGGTCATTGAGCTGTCCTTAGGGGCCTGTGAGGACCGCAGGCTTCCAGGTGCCTAGAGGATGAGCAGCAGGCTCAGACCACTCCTGTCACTTGACAGCATTCCTTGCATTTTGCATCTACATTAAATCTTCACAGGTAGTTCTAGTTTCACAACAGAAGTGGAAAAACCTGCCAGATCAACTGGCATTATTATATTTTTCCAGAGACACCTGACAATAAAGGTTAAAAATTAAAAAAAAAAACATAATTCAACCTAGTTATTACTATATATATAGATATTTTGATAATTTTTCAAGTTCAGGATAACACCATTTTCAAAGCTTCATGTATTTCTAAAAGTTCAGTTATTTTCATTGCACAGCTATGTTCATACTTCATCTAGTTTCATGAAATGCATTTGAATATATATTTTACCAATGCTGTAACAAAAAAAATAAAAATAAAAGCAAGACTGAGGTCAAAATGTACTTTCTGGTCAAATACTGTTTCCATTCATTGACATTAACTTTTGTTCAGATCTATTTAAACTGTGTTCTCCCCCTCCACTTTCTTTCAAAGATGTTGGGACCGTTCTTAAAGTAGTTTCAATTCCTAAGGAGACTTGGCATGATTTAGAAGAAGTTCTGCTGGAAGAAATGACAGTTTTTCGGGTGAGTGCTGCTTAATTTCAAGTGTCAACAAGTTCACTTGTATGTCTTTCCCCCAGGACAGCTGCACACTGAACTTGGTATGGACAAGTAGTCTAGCATACCCTTCTAATTAGCTTGTCAATTAGAAAGCCAGACACTAGTCAAAATAAACCTTGAAACTTTCAATGCTAGTTAAATCTAAAAATGTATGGAAATATATTCTTGGCTCATATTTTGTTTTCTCAATAACAAAATATATGATTTACATTTTATACTATTTATGTAATTTACCTCAATGAATAAACTCATGTTGCTTCCCCCCATCTCTTCTTTCATGCTTTATGATATAACGAATGATAGGTAACTTCCATGAGTGTATTAAGAGACAAATACATTCAGAATGACAGGAGGATGAAGATTTCTCATTTTGTCTAGCTTATTCATGAATTGTTTTATAATATTTTCTTAAAGAAATAATTTGTTAGCAAAAAATGTTTGAGATTTTAAATCACTGGTGTCAAATTTGTTATGGGTTCCTAGTCTACACACTTAAGGAATATATAGATATTTGTTCCTTTGTCCAGAATCATGGATGGCCTGGGTAAATTTATATAGGATTAGGGGTAGAGGCAGTAGAATATGGGTTGAAATGAGAGCCAAGAACTGAAGAGAATAACATACACCATAATGTCTGTTGTTTTCTTCAGATAACTTGCTAATGGGGAGAGTTTAAATCACAGTATACCTTGATATAAATTATTAATGAGATATGACAGGGAAATAAATGCCCATAAAAGGCATTACTTCAATTTTTAAATAAAAGAATAATGCAAACATTTAAGACATTCATAACTGCAAAATGAACTAGAATTAGAAGACAAAAAATGAGAAAACATTGACTCTGGTCTCACAACTTAAAATGATCTCATTTAGTCTCCAGGTGTCCCACATACTTTAAGTTTTTCAGTTGATTAAATATTTTAATTGTGAGCAAAGACTTACTAAGACTTTTCTTAGCCCCATAGTTCTAGACCATTTTGTTTAACCCAGTAGGGTTCTTGGTCACTATTCAGCAATATTTTGAAGATAAAGTAGAATATGGCAAGTTCTTAATATACACTCACACAATTAAAATTATGATCAGCACTGAAACAAATAACTGGTAAATCATGACATGGATACCTTGTAATAACAACTAAACGGTGTTCTGGTGGAAGGACTTTAGACGCTTCAGTCATATCTCCTTAACATTTTTGGGGAACACTTATATGGTCTCTTTGAGCTTCCCCATCAGCGAAACAGCAGGTGTAATACCTACTTCACAAGGAAGCTAGGAATCTGCCTTTGGCTTAGATCATGATCTCTGGGTTTGTGAGTTCAAGACCCTTATTGGGTGAGCTCGAGCCCACTTCATGTGAACATGAGCATCACTTAGGGTGAGGTCATGCCCTCTTTCAGGTGAGTGTGTGCCTGCTTCGGATGAGCCCACTTCTCTCTCTCTCTCTTTGTTCCTTGTGAGATTCTCTCTTTCTCTCCCCCTCTCTCTGCTCCTCACTCACTTGTGCCCTCTCTCTTTGTCAAACAACAAAACAAAATAAAACAAGTAAGCTAGAAGAATTAAAGACACTTACATAAAGCATGCAGGATAGTGCCAGGTACCATGCTCAGAATTTCATTCATACAATTGAATTGTTTTAGCTTAGCTGCACTGAGAGTAAGCCACATTCCAGTACACTTTGCTATTAATTTTTGGTTTAAGTTTTCAAAATAATAAAAATCATCATAATTCTAGTCTGACTTTTAAAGTTTTAAANTATACTAATTATAATATAATTGTATATAATATAATATAATAATTAATTATAATAATATAATAACTCTTGTTCACTAAGTGCCATTTCAGTTTCAGTATTTATATATTGATTCACTAGTCTGTGAATTCAAAAATACAATTATCCAAATGTACTGTGTTAATAATATAGAGTCCATCTAGATTTAGCAAATTGCTAAGGCACTAAGGGGTGAATAAGAAAAGTGTTGTCTTGTGTTCATTGTTGTGTCTCCAGTGCCTAAAATATGTTTTCATCTAGCATCTATTAAAGGAATGAAGGAATCAATATTTTTTAATTTAAATCCAAGTTAGTTAACATATAGTGTAATAATGGTTTCAAGAGTAGAATTTAATGATTCATCACTTATATATAGCACCCAGTGCTCACCCCAACAAGTGCCCTCCTCAGTGCCTATCATCCATTTAGCCCATTACCCCACCCAATACCCCTCCAGTAATCCTCAGTTTGCTCTCTGTATTTAAGAACCTCTAAATGGTTTGCCTCCCTCTCTGTTTTTATCTTAATTTTTCTTCCCTTCCCCTTGTTCATCTGTTTTGTTTCTTAAATTCCACTTATGAATGAAATAATGTGATATTTATCTTTCTCTGACTTATTTTGCTTAGCATAATACCCTCTAGGTCCATCCATGTTGCAAATGTCAGAATTTCATTCTTTTTGATCACTGAGTAATATTCTGGTAATCAGTATTGTTGAAAAAATGCAATATGAGAAAGTAAAGAGTTAGTGGTCTTCCTCAGGGAGACCATTCTTAAAGTGAGGTGCCCAAATATGTGGAAAAGAAACTGGGAACAGCAACAAGTTATCCTACTGGTTATATCCCATAGTATTCTTTAGTGGAAAGAAAAAAAATGTACCAACTCTATATATTTAGAAATTTATATTACAAGTGAAGTTACAGGAGATATTGAAATATTATGTTAACTTAAAATATGTTTATTATTTCTAGAATCTCTTACTTTTGTATTTGTCATGGTTCCTTTGTGAATTTCCCTTCAGTTGTTGTATAGTTTATTCCCCATGTCTCTATGATCTTAAGGCTATATTTCATATCTCAGCTATGTTCTATTTTAAAATTCTAGTTTAAAAGATATTAATTTAAACTAATCTATTAAATGATTTAACAAAATCTTGAGTGGTTGAAATCCACCAGTGTTGCAAGCACAAATATTTAATATCTACTAGATTTTGTTAATATTTTGTAGTTTCCAGAGAAATACTCAACTGAATTAAACCTGTGATAACTATTGAATGACATTTTTGTGGTTTTTAAGATATCATTGATCAGTCACTGTCACATATAAGTTTGTAATGTTATGCTGGTACACAAGTGATTTTTTGAATTTACGATTTTGTAAAAAGATTCTTTGCAACCTGGGACACATCTCCTTCCATAGATAAATGCTCCAGTTCTCTCCCATATTCTCTGCTATGCATTATTGTCATTATTATTTCTTTGGCACTCAAGTAGACAAAACATATTTGGGCAGAGTTTAGAGAAATATTTACTTTTAACATTCTATTCTATCAGGCAGAGTTCATATATATATTGTGGTCTAGCAATTGGAATATTTCACTGTCAAACTTTGTTTAATTTTGTAGTGGGAGGGAAAAAAAACAACACATTAAAGCAATTGCTATATACAGTGAAGCAAGCAGAGATATGTTACAGTTTCTTTATTTCTATTTAAGCCTGGCATGTCATTCCATTTAACATAAAATAAAATTTAAAAGTGTTAACCTGAGCATAACAGTATTTTGACAAAGTAAATAGACAAGGAACAAATTTAGACTCATGGTAGTATCTGATACTCTTGGATTTTAATGTCAACCAACAAGTTAATTTTACCAAAATATCATCTCCAGGAGACCATGTTCATTATGTGCTCTTGCTAGGCTGAATAACCAAACGTCATATAAAAGCCTGAATTAAAGCCAGTACTATGTCCTTTGCCATCTTGAGGTCGGTTTTTAGGAAAACACCCTGGCTAATCACAGAACATTCCAGTGGTTTCAATTATATCCAAGATACTTTTTTTTATTGAGGGTGAAATCAAATCCCAATCAGAGTATAGAAAGAAAAATATCCCTCAGTAATAAAAAATTCCATTTTGGAATAAAATTTTAATAGGTAATAAGAGGTGAAATAAAATTGGCATTGGTGTAAGACTCTAGAAATGACTTTAAATTACCATTACATATTCAAAATGTTATTAAAGTACTAAGACGTAAACTTAATTCCGCATATTACTTAGAATCACAAATCTGTATTTGGACCATATTTACTATGTGATTCTGAACAAGTTGATTAAAGTCAAGCAAGCCTCAAGTTCTTAAATTTTTAAAGTTTTTTAAAAATTAAGTCTACTGCTAAGTTAATATTACTAGTAAGATGTTAACAATAGCTATTGTTAACTAATTATACAAATGAAAATCTCTTTTAAAATTCTTGAAAAGCCCACATCTATAACATTTAAAAATATTCAAAGTTGTCAACCAAGATATATGCTGATTTTCACTTACTCAGTGTGGGATCTTCTTTCCTGTCCAAGGAAGGATTTACTTTTTGACAAAGGAGTGTTAAATCAAGGGACAGTGCATTTAGTACAAGGGGTTTTATTTATAGTCTTATTGACTGCAAAGGATTGCAAGGCAGTTACATTGATAGTGCATGCATTTTAAACTCAATTTATGCAATATTCCATGAACAGCTGAGCTAACAAATGAAAGAGTTTAATTTTCATTCAAATGTAAAACATAATTGATGCTTTCCAAAACCTCATCTATTAACTCATTCTAAAGGAGTGTTTGCGTGCTTAGCATTCAGGGACTCATGTCAGATTCTCCTGGGATCAGCAGGTTGAAAAGCTCTGCAAGTGCGAAAGTTTAATAAGGACTGGATTAAAATATCTGCAAAAAAAAAAATACAGTAAATTAGAGTCATAGAAAATCTTGAAAAGATGCTAAGTTTTTAATTTCATTTTTACTTGAACACCAATTAACTTTGCAATTGAAACCAGTTTCATGAAAAAATGCTTATGAGGCTACATCTGTTTTAAATGGAAGTCATATTCACCACCAGCTCTTTCTCAGAAAAAGAAATATAACTTATTTAAATGGATGTCATCTTAATGTATTCTCTATTAAAACTCAACTGCATACAGCAAATAACACATTCTATTCCAAACTGTTATTAATTTCTTGGTCTAAAAACTAAATAAAGTTCTTTTAATTAAGGAATTCTCGGATCTTAATTTAAGAATGTTGAAATTATAATATGGTAGAATAGAGTTTGGTTGTGTATTGGTGTTTGTTTTGTTTTACAGTTTATGTATCAAATAATAATTTTCATCTACTTTATAGACATTTAATTTTTTGAATTGTCAGTGATCATGAAATGTATAAATATTAATCAGCTTCACTGTTACATAGTTGCACTTAGATTTTAAAAGAAACTAGACATAGCGAACTTTCACTTCAATTATACTAGCATTGATTCTCTATCCAAAAAGCACTTTCCTTACACATTGGCTATAAAACTTATTTCATGAAAGTCTACATGAAGTTAGCTGCTTACATAACTACATAACCATTTCTCATGTGAAGCTGTCGGAATGGAAAAAGCTGCTGTGGAAAGTTTTTCTAACTCCTTCAAATTGTCTGTTTGGGTTCATTGATTCCAATATTAGACAAACCTAAACACAATAGGCAGCTTTGTCTTTTAAAGCTGAAAATCTGTGATGAATTGTCCCCTTGATTTTTGTGATTTGACGGTACTAAATTTTAAAGATATTTCTGCAAAGAGAAAATTGGTAGGTATGCCTTCATCATAGCTGCCTTTCTGATTGATAATCCTATAGAAAGTTCTTATTTTTAATTTCATTAATTTATGCTATGAAAATGGGAAATAATGGGAAATCTCTAAATTATCTTATTGATTTACATCCTAAGTCATTTGTTTCATTTGTGTCTCAGGCAAGTTGTCTTAAATTTGTTAAGAATATCCTGTACTCAGCTTAGATAACTGAGTTTGAAGTGAAAATCTGCAATTCTGCAGCATATAGTGGGTAATTAAAACCACAAGAATGAATGAGCTCACCAGGAAAAGAATGTAGCATCCAAAGGAGAGTGGAAAGGAGTAGGCAAGGGAAGGCAAACAGATGAGGAATGGCTGAAGGAAGAGAAGACCCTGAAAAGGGCTAAGAATAAATAGTAAAGAATTCCAAGGCTCTGGGCTCCTGGGTGGCTCAGTGGGTTGGATGTCCAACTCTGGATTTCATCTCATGTCACGATCCCAGGTCAGTGTGGTCAGGCCCTGCATCCATCCAGCTCTGGGCTGAGCCTGGAACCTGCTTAAGATTCTTTCTCTTTCCCTCTGCCCCTCTCCCCCTGCTTGTGCTCATTGCTCTCTCTGTCTCTTTCTCTCTCGAAAGAAAGAAAGAAAGAAAGAAAGAAAGAAAGAAAGAAAGAAAGAAAGAGAAAGAAAGAAAGGACTTCCAATGCATAATGAGATTTAATAGAGGAAGCCGTCAAAAAGAAATGAGTGGTCAGTAGTGCCATATAAAACAAAAAGAGTCCAGTAATAATAATATAGACTCAAAGTGTTCATTCACCAATACAGTTCATTAGTGATTTCTGCTTCTGAGACTCATAGGGCTCTTCTCCAGGAGAGGGGAGAGCCTAGTGTGCTGAAAAATGAATAACACTGAATTGAACATGAACAAAACAATACATTATTTTCAAAGATTTTCAGCTTAACTTAAAAGATTAAGGAAAGATCTTTTTTTAAAGGTGGCTGCCTTTATTTCAGACAAATTAAGTGGAAGGAACAGAATATAGTGGGGAAAGTGTGTGTAAAAGCGGCGTGGGTGAGAGAGAAATTTAAGTAAACACCATGCGTCAAGCACATTTGTAAAATCCTTTACATTTATTATTAACTCATTTAACATTTCTATCAATCCTACAAGAAAGATACTATCATATTCATTTTTCAGATTAGAAAGCTGAATTACAAAGAGGTTACATACCTCCCCTACTATTACACTTCTGACCAGGTATGCGTTACTATTTGAGTCTATTCAGTTTGGTATTAGAATCTAACTCTTTACATTTTGTTCAAGGTCATACACAGTGAGGCCTTTTAAGATTATTCTTCCTTCCTACTAAGCCTCTTTTTCATCAGCCACCTCTGAAACCCCTAAGCAATATCCTTCTTAGTGTGTAGTTTGTCATTGATGTAAGATATGATGGAGTACACTTCAGCCAAAGTAAATCTGAGAGAATATAAGCTAATATGTTCAGGTGAATAGCCCATTGGTGGTCTCAGTTAACCAAAAGAAGGTAGTTATTAATAGCAACTATATGTGTTCTATGATTGGGTTCAGTAGAATACTTAACAAAATATATTAGTGGTTAATACTTCCCTAGTTATTATTTTTCTAGATGAGCCTTTTGATAGAAATTGAAGAGATCTTGTGCTCTGACAAAAATGTGTAGTGTAGGTCCTTGCACAAGAAGCAGTCATTTTGATAATAATAAAATAATCTCATTGTACCTGAGCTCTCAAAGTCCTTGACAGCTAGAAATGCCAAATACAGTGGTGTTATTAGGAGCTGGCCTGTCACTACAGGCCAGTGTTCTCCATTTGAGCATATAAATTCCCAGAGAGCACCAGTACATACAAGGCTGAAACCATATATGAATCAAGAACAAAGCAAGACTATTCTGTAATCATGCCTGAAAACAGATAAGAATGGAGACATTGCCCAAACCACAAAAAATGACCAAATATCCCCCTATCCTACCTATATGAGTAGTTGCTACTTCTTCATTAAGTACTGCTTTAGCCTCATTCTGTTCTTCCTTCCTCCTAAATACGATACACAAAGAGACCTAGTCATACAGTTACCTGTGTTCTTTGCAGCATCCTGTGCAGAGCAAACCTCACTTCCTTGAACCCTCCCTCAAGTCAACTAACAAATGCCCAAAACATAGGTGTCCTTTCCAACACTCTTGCTGGGCTATCCTGTAGTTTCCCTGACTGCAGTGAGCAGTAACCCAACTTGATCAACTATGAGTATGTTCCTGCTGCTCTTTGACTGTAGGACATTAAGATGCCCATATTGTCTGCTGCACACATTTAATACTCATCTCTGCAGTTCCCTTCTTGTGTCTCATTTCCCAACTATATTGCTTCTTGTAGGCACTGAAGTGAATTCTCTGAAAGCTTATGTTGGTGTTCTATGTTAATTAATATTAATGAATGACTATTCTCATTGACCAAGTAGTTCACATTTTCTTTCTCTTCTTTAGGAGCCAACTATTATTTCAGCAATGGAGCTTTCCACTAAGCAGGTACTATCGATCATTATGTATTACAATCAATATTCCATGTTTTGTTAATTTTGTGTTTCAAATAGATAAACATATTCATGATTCATCAAATTTCACAGATTTATTAACAATAGTTCCAAAAAAGAGAAAAGAAAGCTTACAATAAGCTAGTAGAGTGAAAATTAAAGGTAGTTTTCATTGACTCATGTTTTTGACCAATCTTAACATTCCTATAAATATATTTCTTTGGATCATTATTCATTGCAAATGTTCATATATAGCATTTACTTTTGGGTGATTGTAATATAATTTGCTTCATAATTATTTTAATCTCTCCTTGAAAAAAGCACTGGTGGATATTTCAGGATGTAAACAAGTTTATAATTAAACCTGCATGTATAAACAAATACATTTTATAAGCTAATAAAATTATGCACTGGGCTGTATATGTTTGTAGAATCTTAACTCAAAACGTCATTTTATTTTTTCAGTAGTATTGTATGCTAGAGAAAACATTTAGTTTGGCTACATATAAAAGGAAAACAACAAAACAGTCACTGCCAAATGATGTTATTAAACTCCATGAATTCGGAAGTTAAGGGTAGCATGTTAATAGTCTTTGCATTCACATTGAATTAATGCTTTGGCAAGACACTTTAGAAACACAAATGACTTCTAATGCTAAATTATATGTACAAAACAAATATAATTTTAACTTCTAATAAATTATCTTTCCCCCATAGATGTTGCATAGTCTTTCTACTCAGTATATCAGTGGTAACTTCAAACACACACACACAGACAAACAAAAACAAAAAACAAAGAGAGAGTTGGACACTGAGTTGAAATTAATTATTAAATAACCTAGCAGAAAAAACTTGGAGTAGGAAGTTCTTCACTGATTGTTCTGAATACCTATGTACAAAATTGTTAAATATGAAAATCATTCGGCTAATCTTAGTCCTGAATTGTTTACATGTTTTATCTCTGACTGTGCATTATCCCTTGTATAAGATGAAAATACTGTGCCATTAAAACTCAGTGTATATCCTTTCTACACTTACATATCAAAATAGATTGATAATCTCTGAGATATTTAGAGAAACTCAGAGTGCAGATATTATTGACCTGATACTGTTATCTTACACTTCATAAGTATGTGTTCACCTGTTCTTGCAATCTAAAAACTGTCAAATGTTGGCAAGGAAATCTGGGGACTCCCAGAATGGAAGCGATTGGGATATTCTTTCCTTTAATGATTTTTTCAATTATTTATTTATTCTCTATTTGGCTTCCTTGCCAATCTTCATTACATTGCTTATAGTTTTATAAAATAATTTTTGTTTAAATATTTTTAAGTACTTTAAGAATTGCCAATTAAATGCAACACATTTCACACACACACCTACACACACCCAAAACATCAAAACTACCATGTTTAAAATACAATGATACAAGAAGAGTATTCCTAGACTCGATTTTTGATTAGTGGAAGTTTGATTACATTCAGATGTGAATCAGTTTTACTCATGCTCACAGAAACTTTCAAAGTGAGGCAATGGTTTCAAGAGGGGCAAGCAGTGTTGCAACTAATTTTCTGGATAAATGGATTCATCGCCTGCTTCTGACCCGAAACTTGTTAAGGAGGATAGTGAGAAAGCCTGTGGTGATGTTAAATTGGGCAGAAAAAGCACATCAGGTTACTTGCGAGTGACTGGATTATGCTCAGTGGTGCCTGCAAGCTTTCCCTATATTTCACTTAGATAGCATGATTAGTTTTACAGTTCTTTAATAGTACTGCAGAATAATTGTAAAATGAAAACTAAACTTGAGTTGTATTTAATTTTGGGCATTTTACCACACTTGAAGTTTTCATTACAGTAATTTTTGGTTCTCTTCTTCCCATGTGTTATTTCTCTGGTTTTCTCCTAAAGGGATCTGACATATTTAGATACTATTTATTTAGGTAATAACTCCTTTCCAAATCAAATGTCATATTCTTAAAATTTTACAAGTATGAATTTGCTTACGCTTAAGAGTTATTGACCAAACATAGAGATCATTTGATTTCATATGCCCAGCTTAATCAGTAGCTTTTCAAATAGTTCTGATCACAATACAGGGGTCAGCAAGTCCATATTCACCAATGCCAACCATGCTTGTGGATATTGCCACTCCATTTTAACTAATTGCAGAGACGTGACAAGTTTATTTCATTTCTTTATTGATTTGAGATTACTTGCCTTCAATACAATCTAAGTTTTGTTTTGTATTTAAATGATTTTGGAAGAGAGATACAAAGGACTGGAGGGGAAAAGAAATTCCTTACATTAGTTAAATTCTTTGTTCATCTTTTTCAAATCATGGTCAACTGTTATCATGTATCACTTCATTTTTCTTCCCAAGAAATTGAACTACTGCTTCTTAATTAGCCATGGTGTGTAAGATCTTGGTGCAATAATAAAAAATATAGTAAGAAGTCAAACATCCATAGTGTAAACTGTATTCTATATGCTATCTGTACTAGAATATTGATACAAATAGTCTTCACTCCTGGAAGGGAATTGTATTATTTTCCCCACTTATTCCCCTTTCTTTTATTAAAATATAAGTTACTTTTAAGCACAGAATTATTTTCTATATAAGCACTTTTATAACTTCAATAATTTCATAGATTTTAATAGATACATCAATCTTTATTCAATTTATATATATATATAGTTAAACATCATTTATAAATGCAACTTTAATTATATCCATTACTGTCAGGAAATTTGTAATATTAATAAAGCACACCATGTTTCAGAGACCAGCTTTTCTATAACATCTTTTTCATTTATGTAGTGGGGAAATTAAAATACACTTTTGAAGTCTTTTCTCTGATACATGATTTAGTATTTATACCACTTTCATTTAAGGCTTACGATCATTCAGTCCTTTAGTACGAGAAAAGGGAGCTATGATACTAATTTCAGTAAAATGTGGAGAAATCACAAAACAATTTTATTTGTATTTTATTTTGCATTTACGTATATTAAAACATCATTTCAATGCTACATCGGCTAAACTTTGTTAAAGGCATTTTTAAAATTGTATTGAAATCCTGAATTAGTTGCTACTAGAAAATTTTTCTGCATATTTTACTTCATTTAGTAATTGTAAATTCACTGGGTATAATGACATTGTAGAATAATCTGAATGTATACTTTAAAGATCTAGTTAAAGTTACCATTTTGTGAATAAGGAAGTCTTAGATAAATTAAAGGAATGGCTCAAGATTTACACAGAGAATTATTATAGGACAAGATCTAGAATCTAAGTACCTTGATGCCCAATATAGCACTTTTTCCCACTGCACCTGAGCTTTCTGTTGGAAGTTTACTGAACCAGCCAGCTTGTATTTGATAAATTCCACATATGATGGTCTTTCCACTGAGATGCAATTTAGTAGTTTTGTTTAAAAAATCTTTCTGGAGATAGTGCAAGGACAAGACAGTTGACCAGTGAAAATCTTCACAAATGCAAGCACCAAAACTTTGCCTTGCCCCTTCTTATAGGAGGGCAGACTACATCACAAGCAATGGAATAGAGCATCCAGGAGTGAAAAGCAAACAATCCCTGGTCAACACCAACCAGAACACACGGCAGTAGAGATATACTGATTAATCAAAATTAGGAACAGTAGAAATAAAAACAAACTTTCTAAGGAAAAAACCTTGAGTGTTTGAAAATTATATTACTCAGTGTCTTCTTTTATTTAAATTTTTATTTTTATTGAGATATAATTGATATGTAACCATTACTGTCTTCCATTGGCTTTATACTTTAAAATATACCTGTTTGAGTCAAGTATTGCGATTTTGATCCTAATCTTTTTAAAATGGTCATATTATCTGCCAGGCCAATAATGACAAAAATGCCAATAATAGGATTTTTTAAACCCCACTAGTAAAAAATTATTTTTGATATGTATAAGTAAGCTTTCTTTTAAGAAAGAAGATTTTTAAAAACAGGATAGTATTGGGACGCCTGGGTGGCTCAGTCGGTTGGGTGTCCGATTTCGGCACAGGTCATGATCTCAGAGTTCGTGGGTTTGAGCCCCGCGGTCGAGCTCTGTGCTGAAGGCTCAGAGCCTTGGAGCCTGCTTCAGATTCTGTCTCCCTCTCTCTCTGATCCTCCCCCTGCTCGCTCACGCTCGCTCGCTCTCTCTTCAGAAATAAATAAAACATTAAAATTAAAATAAAAGAATTAAAAAAAAACACAGGATAGTTTTGTCATCACCATAAACTCTTTCCACAGCAACAACTCTATATTGGTTCCACCACCGGGGTTGCCCAGCTCCCTCTACACCGATGCGATATTTATGGGAAAGCATGTGCGGAGTGCTGCCTTGCCCGAGACCCTTACTGTGCCTGGGATGGCTCTTCATGCTCTCGCTATTTTCCCACTGCAAAGAGGTGAGAAATATTAGAAACAAATATAAATGTTTGTTATTTATTTTACCTGATTCCATTTTTAACAGCTTTCTGCTTATAAGTACATCACATTTTTCTGATGAATGAAGAGTATTTTAGAGGGGTTTTGGGGGTTTCTTTCCCTTAAATAGTTAAAACAACCAGGACAATGTGTATAATTATAGCTGAGTACTAAATGTAAGGGAACAAATGGTTTTAATAAATTACTGAGGGAAATCTAAAACATTACAATACTATCCTTGAATGTTGACACTTGGAAATGAGAAAGTTTTGCAACTTCCTTTTATATAGAAGAAAAGTGATGGCCAAAACCACAGAGAAAGTCAGAATCACAATCTACACTGGGCCTTGTGCCTTCTGACCAAAATGATCTTTTCTCCAAAAATGCTCTTCTTTTTTTTATCTAGCAATATTGTATCCTGGTTTTAAATTTTAAAAAGGCAATATTTGTCCTTGAGTGAATGGAAAATTTACAAAGAAAATAATCTCTTACTTTTAGATTCCTAGTACCCAGGGACTCAACTATAAAAAGCCAAGAAAAGACTTTCCAACTTTTAAAGATATAACATTTTTATAGAATGATGATTAATTAGCATCAAATTGTATCTTTATTTGGCTCCCCCCAAATTTAAAGGCCACTGTATTATCATAGTATCATCTTGTATTTGTAGTGTTTGAACTTGAAGTATAAAACAACATAATAAAGTAGCTATTTATTAATATTTGTACATGTATTGCACAAATATCCTAAACATGCTCTTAATACTTAAAAGCATTTTTTGGCTTAAATCGAAGTTGCTAAGACATGCCTAGAATTTATTTAAAAATATATGTTTAGAAAAAATGTAGATGTAAGTTGCTGTCTAGGACATTGAGGGTGTGTGATCTAGTACCATATAGGAACACTGTTAACCCTCAGGAAACTCTTAGACACATCCTAAATGTTGTACAAAGTTGACTGACTTCTGCTTGAAAAAATAAAAACACTTACTTAATTTGAGAAAATATTTTTCTCAGCATATTCTCTACTACTCACACATGGATACCTTTCTCTGTTAATATTTACCAGTATTTAAGAAACAAGCAATGAAAGGTGAGAGTTTAACAGTATATGCATCAACCTATTGAAACATAAAATAGAAGTCAGAGTTACCAAGCCAGTGCGTTTTAGGAGCAAAACAATTTGTTTGAATTTTTTGCTATGGTTCTGATTTTATAAGAAGCTGTGACGTGGATTGTTTTCACTGCTGGTAAGCTGTGTTCCTCAGCATCTGCATCTTTTACAATGTTTCGAAAAAATTTTAGGGGAAAGGAAGAGTCCTAATGCATACTTAAATCTTTTTTGTTTTTTTTTAATGTTTATTGATTTATTTTGAGAGAGAGTGTGTGTGTATGCAAGCAGGGGAGAGGCAGAGAGAGAATCCGAAGCAGGCTCCATGCTGTCAAAGTGGAGCCCGGCTTGGGCTTTGAACTCACAAACCTTGATAGCATGACCTGAGCTAAAATCAAGAGTCAGACATGTAACTGACTGAGCCTCCCAGGTGCCCCTACCTAAATCTTTTGATTACACACTTCAAATAACATTGGCTGTAGTATTAAATCATCTACAGTTTAATTCTGTCCTATAATCAGTCCATATAGATTTAAACGTTATCTTGTTAATATTATATGTAAATGTGGTAATAGCTTATGCCATTTAATAAATACAATTTTCTCAAGCCTTCAACATTCAGAATTGAAATAACATGTTTGCATTCTTGCATATAGCAAATGATTTTGTTAGAAATTTAAAACAAGAGTGTCATGTGGAGATGTTGTGTTATCAAATAAAGAAACCATGGATAGATTAATAAGTAGCAGTTTTCAGTTTTAATAGCACTAAAATTATATTTAAAGTTGAACTTTTATGGTTCTTAAAATCAGTTAGCTCTAGATGTTTTTAGTGTTGAAAAACATAAGAATTCATATTTAATTAAAAATGAGTATCATTTCCTCTCCATGTGGAAGTGTATATAACATTGCCTAATTTAGTAATAATTCATTCAAATTTTAAGCTTTTTTAATGAGAAAGAAGTTAAAAATAAGAAAACTACATCTATAATAAGTTACAAATATATATTATTATATATTTGAAATATGTTTACTGCATACCTACAAATCCAGATTGAAGGAATTATCATTAACACATTTTTGTTGTGCCTTGATTTTACTTAATCCAATTTCATGTGTCTTTGAAAAGGATGTTTGGAGGCCTCACAATTTATATATTCTTTGTGATGGCATTTTTCAAAAACTTAAATGGCAGTAAAAAATGCCTTTCCAAATGCTTTGTGGTTCATATTTCACAAGTTCCCTTGTTGGCTCAATTTTCAAATGTGCAACATCTGTTTGATAGTCTCACCAATTCTACAAATAGAAATCTATAAATACTTTAGTCTTCTAAATTTATGAATACAGTAACAATTTCCATGTTTGCAATTCTCAATGGCCTTTGTGAGAACTCTTTTAAGGGATGCTAACTAACTTTGCAGCAGGATAATAATCATTAAAATCGACACGGAAAACAGTTGAGCAGGTGTCCCAAATCTTTTTCATTATCTGTGTGTAGCCACTCTCCATGATCAGCCTCTTTCCAGAACTGTACATCCTGCGTGCACCACAATTGTCTCCAGTTGGCTGGAGACAACTTCCTTCTTCCCAGTCAACCACTAGCAAAGGATAAAGAGGACCCCTAGAATGTGTAGCAACTAATATGATCTGAACATCAGTATTTAGGAGAAATTTATTTAGATTTTTATAGGAAATTTGGCTTTTATCTTAGAGTGAGTCCATCCTCTTACCTTCCTCTGACAAAAGATGGCCTTCCTCCACCATATTTGTTACTGCGCTTCTCCTTTTATTCACTTCACAGGTAAATTGGCTTGCAGTCATAGCCCTATGATCATAAAAGAAATGTTTTATAAAAAATGATTGATACAACCAACCAAAAAGGAAAATTGAAAACTGACTTAAAAATAGAATTCATAGAGTTGATGCTTTCAAATTTAACAAAAGCATATTTAAGGAATTACATATATTAAGAGAAAGAAAACACTCATGGGAATTTTAATTTTTAGGCTCACTCACTAGTGATCAGAAAAAAAAAAGGTTAATCCAGGTTATTGAAGAAATGGGTTGCTATTCAATTTTCCTCAGAATTTAAGATGCTAAGAATTTTGGGGCTTCTAGATATTAGATTCTTATTGACTGACACCCAGTAGCACAAAACCATGAATCTTCTGTTATTACTTTGAAAGTCTTTACTGCATTGTTAGCACGCTTGGGTACTGTTTCCCATTTTGATCACCTTGGGGCCTACTCCTACAGGTGTAATGACTTCCTTTTAAAAAACTCTTTAGTCAGATATAGATTCATCTCTTCCTATAAACTCCAGGAGTCTTTGAATTTTGATTCTTTTTAATCCCTGTGACAAATTCCCAAGAAGGAATAAGAATGCCATAATACCTTTTAAATGTAATTGTTTTAGACGCACAAGACGACAAGATATAAGAAACGGAGACCCGTTGACTCATTGTTCAGACCTACAACACCATGGTAAGTTACAACACTTTATTTTTCAACCTGCTAACATTAGGCTAAAATCATAAGCAATAGTGCATACCCACACATGGGCATGCAGGCCACATACCTGTGCATTCAGGAAATGCAACTGAAGAGAAAGGAAATCCAGAAGAAAGAAAATTCTAAAGAATACTAAGTAGTGAATTATATTTGATTATTGCAGTTATGACAAATTCAAGTTTGAAACCCTTACAAAAATTAAATATCAATGTTCTGATATTAGCAAAAAGAAGCCAGGTTTAAGTACATGCTTTCATAATAATAGCAACGTGAGAGCAATAGGTAACAGATATACTCATTTAAGTATATTGAAGAAAAAAGTAGAGTCTTAAAATAAGCCATGAAAATCATTCATTAATATGCTGATGGTAAAGATCCATTATATTGTTACTGGGTATCCTAGTCAAGTAGAAGGTAATTCAGGTACATTCATACTAATTTACCAATAGAATATTTCCTTGAACTGGAGATTTTGGACTGTTTCATTTTATGCTTCCTAAAACACGTCAAGTCCAATTTAATGTTAAGTTGCTTATTTAATGCTGGAATATCAACCAGACTTCCTTTAAAATGCAGCAGAATTGTAGTATGCCGTATACCTCACTTCCCCAACTTCAGCTCTTTACAAAAACAATAATGAGCCTGTGCTTCCCTCTGCTGGGAAGACTTATCCATGACATCACTGCTAACAAATAGTTCATAGTTAAAAATAGCTGAAATGTAAAATGGAAATATTTTACATGTAATTAAATATAATTATTCTGTTCACCTTTTTGTTGCCATTTTACACAGAACTTAAAGGAAGATCTCATATTTTTATCAATTAACTCGGATTTAATCCACTAATTCTGTGTATACAATATTCATGTTCCATGAATGATAAGAAAGAAAACGTACTGCACAAATAACACCCCAACTGACATTCTCAGACCTAGATACCTTCTGAAAGTCAGATCCCCTTTTGTGTATCCTATATGTGCTAGTATCTGATTCATGAATGCTCACAAGGTTTTAGGGGATGCCAATAATAGGAGACAAGTAGCCACAAAATGAGCCTATATTTAAGGTCCATTTTGCTTGCTTACAATTTCTTGCCAAGGATATTACTATCTGTTATTATTCTCATTGTAAAGAAAAAAGACGCCACTGCATTGGACAAAATGTTGCAAAAATTTTTTTGTCTTTATACAGCTAGAGTACATTATTGACATATTCTTAAATTTTTCAAACAGCATTTTTCAGTTGGGCAATAAAACATTCACTAGTCTTCCATTAATCTATTTCTTGCACAAATATTGTATTATAGTCATTAGCATTTAAGTAATGAAGTATTATAAAATACTAATTCATTAAAGAATCTTTTTGCTTAGATATGGAGAAGCTAATGATAACTGCAAGTAAAAGAAACAAGACGACGTAATAGAGTTCATTTCTAATCAGACTTTAATCTCCACATCAATATGGACTTTGTTATTTTGCTCATTCTTATATTTCTAAGGTTATAAGAAGATGCAATTTCATGAATATTGTAGATATTTAATAAACTTGTTGAATAATTAAACTAAATGTTGGAAGCAATAGCAAAGTTACTGTTTCTGGTTTTCAGTAAAGATTTGAACTAAATTGCATCTGTTGTTTATCATTAATATGACTTAACAATACATTGCTATTAGTATACATTGCTCTTAACAACATAATACTTAAAAATAGATCTCTCTTTAGAAACCATAATCAACCAATCAATTAACTAATAAATAATAAGTATACACTACTACATGTAGGATAGTATGCTATGTTTTGAAGTTTGCTGGAAATTACTGATGCATCCACTTGTTTAATAATCCAATTTCTTCATAGACCCAGTTGATATTTCTTCAAAATAAAATATATGCCAGAGTCATGAGCATACACACACACACACACACACACACACACACACACACACACACACACAGAGAAAAGCTGACCAAAGGCATATTTACTTTTTTTAAAAAAAGTGATACTGTGAATAAATAAATCTTGACTATTGAATGAATGGGCTTTTGGAAAGTGCTTTTGATTTTAAAGTTGTGTTTTGATGATATTAGAATGATGAAAGCTTATAAAAATTGGGAATATAGAGTTGCTTAGCTATAGAAAGTAAAGTGAATGTGAATCATTTTTCCCTCTTGATACTTCAATCAAAATCAGTACCATAGGGAAGAAGGGGAATTACTGTCGTTCAGTGTTACCAGTATTAGTGTGTGTGTGTGTAAAAACAGTACTATGTAGATGTTTGTGATATATGGGAGGAAATGGTAAAATAGTCCAAGAAGCTCTGCAGAAATAAAACATTCCCTTTTTGAAGGCCTCTTTATTTCTTGTCTGCTTGTATTACTAATTAACCAAACATAAAAATTATACACCATAGATTACAGTAAATTTCAAATGTTTGAAAACTAAGTCAGGCATTCCCATATGGCCAAACCAAGTCTGACCATTAGAAACCAATTCATTATCTTAGAATAGGTGATGTCAACATTTGAAAGTAAAATGGGGAAAACCCAGAGCCCAGCCCTATTAAATCATGTATGTTGTCTTGCTAGTGTCACATCTCACATTGAATAAAATATATGTGCTCATATGGAAACATATAAAGATAGGAGATGTTTTCCCAGAAAGCTGCTAAGCAACTTGAAGCCAAATTATACACTTCAGGACAATCAGTTCCAGCTGTAATGGTAAACATTCTGTAACACTCTATATTTTACATATCCTGAGGTTTTAATAGAGAGACTGTATAAAATAACTCTACATTAAGGTGAAAGAAATTTTGCTCTCAATGAAACCTTTAACACTCACTCAGCTCTTTGCTCTCTCTTGTGTAAAGTCAGCACTAGTCGTGAGCTGGCCTAGGTGTAACATAGAAAAATCCAGCTCCGTTTCCCCGTAATCTAGTATACTCTTTTCCATCACTGGTGGCTGTTCATCTAGGGAACTTTTAGTATAAAACCCTAAACATAGTGTGCTGGCAGATCTTGTCTTCTCACTCACACCTCATACAGAAGGCTAAAGAGAAACTGCAAGTTGTTTCTAGTATGCTCCCTTCCCTAAAATAACTTGTGCACAAAATTGGAGCTGTCTGACTTTACATCCGAGAGCATGAGTGAGATGAGTGGCTGAGTCAATTTATCTTTCCACCTTGTTTACTAAACAAGAATAAGCCATACTGTGACCTACATGGCCAGAAAGAAAACAAGCCATAAATAACATTTAAAAAAAATTATTCTCACCTTAGATTTTTTAATCTTTGAAATACTTTACATCCTAACTTTAGTTCAGTGCCATCATTGAATTTCACTTTGTGATAGTTCTCTGGGGTGTACTACACACATTCATTTCCCTTCTACAATCCTGTGGTACAATGTCCACAGAATTCAGTCTTCTTAATTATCTCTGCAACTGGTTCATCTCAACTTGTGTCTTGGTTGGCATCAGCATTGTTCCAAAATTTCATAAAGTGTTCATAAATTTCATTGTTCCATAATTTCATTTCACTGCTCTTGCTAGTGTCATCTTTAGGGTCCACACTGCTATAAATGTATTTCATAGCAAAGCTAATCTTGTCTGTATATTAGCCTATTTTATACACATAGAATATAGAAATATTAGCCTATTTTATACACATAGAATAGAAATTCCAACTGAATCTGAGCACTTAGGCCCAAGAGAGGCCTCAAGATTTGATAGATGAACATGATGTCCACCCTTAA
Source organism: Crocuta crocuta (assembly GCF_008692635.1). Classification (NCBI taxonomy): domain Eukaryota; kingdom Metazoa; phylum Chordata; class Mammalia; order Carnivora; family Hyaenidae; genus Crocuta; species Crocuta crocuta. The sequence goes on along the minus strand of NW_027529171.1, from coordinate 110,441 downwards.
AAAAGAGAGAGAGAGAAAAAAAAACTGACTTTAATAAATTACCAAATTATATCAAGTCTCAGATGTCACTGAATGTTGAGGCACCATTTTTTAAGGACTGCTAAGAAAGAAAAACTGCCCAACTTGGAGAATCTGATAGTGGTGCCAGCATCAAGCCCGTTTGCACTGTTTCAGTATTAGTGCAAAGGAGAAATAAACGTCCATGCAGAAGACTGCAAGGACATTTGCCTGTTTCAGCTCTAATCACAGGTAGTAGAAAAGGGGGAAAACCATTTTTTGAACCCCAGTATGGTATTCATGGTTTACTTTCTGAGTCTCACCAACATTGTGGAAGAAAACCTTCAGACAAGACTTTAATTTAAAGAGGTGTCAGGTTAGGAGAGCTGCATGTGTCTGGCAAAAAGTAAAAATAAACTCTTTCTAGAAGAAAGGAACTTCAACTCAGGTCAAGAACAACTGCAAGACATTCTTTTATCATAGATATTAAAATATACAAAGTGTGCATTGTTTTTAACATTTATTTATTTTTGAGAGACAGAGAGAGAGAGAGCTTGAGCAGGGGAGGGGCACAGAGAGAGGGAGACACAGGATCTGAATCAGGTTCCAGGCTCTGAGCTGTCAGCCCAGAGCCCAACGCAGGGCTCACACTCACAGACTGCGAAATCATGACCTGAACTGAAGTCGGATGCTCAACCGACTGAGCCAACCAGGTGCCCCAAAGAGTATGCATTCTACAGTGACATTATTGCAGTGTCTTCTCTATGATTGTGCAAATCCATTTATTCATAGTATATGTGTCAAAGGCATGCTCACACAAACACACATACCTTAATAAGAAGAGGTTTGAACTATTTTGCACTATTATTGTTCCTTATTAAAGTTTTCAAATATGGCATTAAGAGATCACTTGACTGTTTATACACTCATAATTTTACCATTGTAAATGGTGAAGTTTTTAAAGCATGCTGTGTTTTTTAAATTCCAAAAATAATGGAAACATATTAAAATACAAGATGGTATTTTCATTATTGGTTATGGAAGGTTTCTGCTTCAGTAAATGGGTGTTTTCCATCATCTCCTATCATATCTCTTGGGAAGAAGTAAAGTAAACATTAAAGCCCATGTTTCCTGATATTTAAGTATAAAAAGTCCTATGGTAATTTTGCTCTGGCATATAGATTATATGTGCTTCCTTGTTAAAAACATTGCTATAAAATCATGAAAATGAAACATATCAGATGTTCAATATAGACTAAATAAATATTGTAATAGATATCTTCATATTGGTATTGCTTTTTATGTAATTGAATTTCAGTCTGCCTTATATTAAGAAGCATTGCAGCTTCCCATGCACAAAGATATCAAGTATATTGTTAAATATAACTATTCAAATGGCTTCATTGTTACCTTCATAGCATATCAATCTCATTTTCATATTTTAAATTAATAAATCTCTAAAAAATTAAAATACCAGTGATTGCCTTTAATCTGATAATTACCTATGAACAGTAGTATTAAAAAAACTCTGGTCATATCTATTTGTTTATCCATCTGCCAATCTATATGCCAAAAAAAACATTTTAAAGATACATCCACAGGAATCTGTGGATTCAAGAAAGATAGGAAGCTACCTGAATTATAAACTTTTAAATGCTATATTCTGGTTAGGAGTTATTTACTAACACCAGAGTTAGATCTTATTTTAGGAAATAAAGCAAAGTAGTTTAAAATGTAATATTTTAGCATGTTGATAAACTTTAAGTTTCAATTTACTCTAAGGTTTCATAATTGAATCTTTTTGGTACTTTTGACAAATGCATTAAGCACATAACTTTAATACATGCATATGCATGTATTTGTAGATGCATTCATGCAAAACACACATTGAACTAGTTGGTAACTGTAGGTATAAGCATCATACCAATCATTAGAGAAATAATGTACTAAGCATTATATCAATAAACAAGACCCCTGTTCTATAGCATAGAATATACTGTAGAATTTGTTTTCATTTTACTATAATATAGAAGATTTGTTTTATTTAAAAATGTTTTTTTCTTTTAACATTTATTTATTTTTGAGTGGCAGAGAGAGCACAAGTCAGGGAGGGGCAGAGAGAGGGAGACACAGACTCAGAAGCAGGTTCTAGGCTCTGATGTTCAGCGTAGAGCCTGACGCAGGGCTATAACCCACAAACTGAAATCATGACCTGAGCACAGGTTGGACACTTAACCAACTGAGCCACCCAGGCGCCCCTATATAGAATTATTAAATCAATTGTTAGGCATCTTAATAAGTCCAGAAATATACATGAACGTTAGGGATGAATGAAATTTTTGTCTTCAGTTATATTTAGGTATTTTATGTCTTCTCAAGACATTGATTCATTCATAAAATGCCTTTTTAGGTACTGCTACTTAAGGAGAGATTATTCCTCCATTTGAAGTCAATTTAGATTCTTTGACAAATTGCCTTTTGTATTTCTGGAAGAAATCATCTACAATCCAGTAAGGAAAATCTAAGTAATGATGTTTTTACCTAAGAAATGCATATTTGCAGTTTCTTATGTCACTGAGAGCTTGTGGGCAGCATTTCCTTTCTTCCTTCATTTGGCCTTTAACACTGAATGTTATTCAGGAAAAAATTTACAATGTAAAATATTAAAATTACAATGTGATGAAAACCACTAGTATTAAATTTCTCTTCATATAGTTCACCTACTGACACTATTTGTTAAATAGTTAAAACAACTTGCAACCATTTCCCGCTCATCTAAATTAACTTTTACCTTTATATTCATTATTTATGAAATTCAACTTTTAAATAACTTTCAGGGAGAGAACATCAAAAATGATAACCGAGGTTAATTAACTGATAAATATATGGTTTACTACCCCACTCATCTCTGTCTTTTCTACATGACATCAGATTTTATAAAATTCTTACATTATTAACATTTCAATCCTGGGAGACATTTATGGGGTTAAAATGGAGAGTGAAATAAATGGAAAGCTGAAATGTGATGCCTTCTGTTTCTGCTGTATTGGAAGAGAATCAAATACTAAATAAGGCCTTTAGCAATGTGATATTTCTGGCCAAATGATGGATATCATGACTTTTTGTTGTTACAAAAGGAAGCAATTTATTTAACTTCTTTTTTCCTCCCATTCTTTCTGGTTTATTAGCCTCATTTCATTTCCATAAATTATCCTACTAAAGGAGGAAATGATTAATTGAAGATTGCTTCCTTAAAAACATTCTTTCTTGTCATTAACAACTGTGACATATTGTAAGATTGTGTTATTCAAACATACTGTGATGCTTTTAAAATAATTTTAATGTTTGTTGTTCCCAATTATTTTGCTCTAACTATTCAATTCAATTCATGAGAATTCATTATGCCAATTCAACAACTGACTCTACCCTTCTTGTCTACTGGTAATTTTCATCACAAAAGTTTATATTCTAAACAGTTGCTTTCTGAGTGCAAAATGTATTTTAAAATAGATTAAAATGAGATGATTGCTGTCTTTCTGGAAATCTATAGGATTCCCATCAGCACGGACATCCTTTAGACTTACAGCTGCCCCTGGGGATACGAGAATGTATCATATGATTTCTGAAATCTCTTTCTTTTCATATTATTGCATATTTGGAATTTTTGATTTTGGAGTATACTTAATTAGTCATCATCTTCCCCCACCATATCTGAAATCAACTCATTAACATTATAAAACTAACAAATTGAGAAGATTTAAAATGTTTACATTTGCCATGGTCATTAGCATATTCTTTCAAACTCAGGGTTATAAACTCTATTCCCTTCTTAACTGATTAAACTTTTAATCATTTCTATTTTTCCAATTTTTTCAGTATGTATGTATGTATGTATTTAGAGAAAGCATGAGCAGGGGAGGGGCAGAGAGAGAGAGAGAGAGAGCATCCCAGGCAGGCTCCGCACTGTCTGCACAGAGCTCAGCACGGGGCGTGAGCCCACAAACCATGAGATCATGACCTGAGTCAAAGCTGAAAGCCTAACCAATTGAGTCACCCAGGTGTCCCTTAATAATTTCTTTTATGTAATTATGATATCTCTGTGCTTTGAGGATATCAAAGTTGCATGAGGGTTCAGCTTTTAAATGTAAAGTAAATAATTACTTGGATTTTCCTTTTGGCAAACTTTAGCTAAAGGTTTATGACTGCCTAGTGCCAGGATTATAGCACATATGGTATGAAACAAGACAACTAGATTAATAAATAACGATAACAAAAAAAGATTAATAAATAATCATAACAAGACTACATGTGCTCTAAAAATATATGTAAAAAGATTTTTAGGAAGCCTAGAAGAGGAAATACTTTATTTGATGGTGGTCAGTAAGTAGGATTGATGTTGGGAAGCAGTTCATAACTTGTCTTACTATGGATTCTCAGTAAAGGATTTAAGTTTTGACTAAATAGTTGAAACTATCACAAGAATAGCAGTAACAATAATGCACCTCATATTTTTATGACTGTTTCTGTGTCTAGGCATTATACTATTATTTTTATGTAGATACATTTAAACAACAAAAAGATACTTAAGAAGCGTTATAAAAAATCACGTTGTCCAAAATTGTTAGATTACCTAATGTATTTCAGTTTGTAATTTTTTTATTGAAAACAAAGATAACGATAGCAATATGTCACAGAGAGAAAACATGTTTACTGACAGAACAAAACCATGCATGTAGGAAGAATATATTTACCATTATACTGTAAGGATAAAACATAAATTTGTCTAATACTGTTTTTTCAGTGGTGAGGGAGAAATATGATCAACAGATGAGTCACAAAGTTAATCCTTTATAAAAAAAATGAATTTGGTTATGTGGAAACTAATTTGACAATAAACTATTTGTAAAAAAAATAAATAAATAAATGCCTCTCCTAGGCCCCCCCAAAAAAAATGAATTTGGGGGGATGCCTGGCTAGCTTAGTCACTGGACACTATGACTCTTCATTTCAGGGTTGTGCGTTCAAGCCCCGTGTTAGGTGTGGAGCCTACTTTTAAAAAATTAGTTTTTAAGAGAATCTTAATAATTCCTGAAGCCTAACACCAGAAAAAAAAATCTCCCAAGATGAACATCAAAAAAATAGTGCAAGGCTGTGGGCACCATACTGGACAACACTGTGACATGAACACAGTGAGCAAATCCAGAGTATTGCCAATGGGATTCCTCAACATAGGTCAGAAGGACTGAACCCAACACAATTCAGTAAAATCAATTATATTATTATATGTGTTCCATGTAAACTGTTCTCAGATCAACTAGTTTCATCCAGAGGGAGATTTTAGATGATACCTTGAATATGCAAGATTTCATATCCTTCAGGAAAACTTTAATCAACAGTGTTTTCTCAGCTGAGCTTTGGATTTATATTGGAGAATTTTAAGTTCAGTAGTGTATGCTCTGAAAAAACTTAGAATATAGCTATATTATGCTACCATTTCAGTGCAGAACTGTTTGCTTTAATAAACTCAAAATGATAGTATACTTGACATCCTAAGAAAATAGTTGAAAATATGCTAAAAATAAGAATTGAAATATTCTTCCTATTTACATTTCTTAATAGAGACAGAAACAAACAGAGATTGGGGACAGAGGGAAGAAAGGAAGGAGAAAGGAAAGAATTACATTATTATTGAGATTCTATTGTCTCCTATGTTGTATAACATTTACTCAAAAGCAGTTGGGGTAGAAGGATCAGGAAAGGGAATGGACAGTTATTAGGTGCCTTCCAGTCATTCTGAAATACTTCTTGGGTATCTGTTTATAAGGTATCATATGTGAGGAAATAAATAGAGAAAGATATTTACAGCTTGTTACATTTGAGCACCCAGATATACGAATGTTTGCCTAAGGTCACTGTATTTTTTTTTTTAAGTTTATTCATTTTGAGAGAGTGAGAGTAGGGGAGAGGCAGAGAGTGAGAGGGAGGGAGAGAATCCCATTCAGGCTCTATGCTGTCAGTGCAGAGCCCATGTGAGACTTGATCCCACAGTGAAACCATGACCTGTGCTGAAATCAAGAGCCCCTCAACCGACTGAGCCACCCAAGACCTCCCTGAGGCCACGTTATCTAAAAGTTCTGGCCCTAAGTTAAAAGTTCCTGATGATAGAAATATTCTACTGCAGAGAAATTAATAGAAACAACTGTTCCCAGTGGAAATTGAGTTTTTGCAATCATTATTGATGGCAGCAGAACCTAACAAAACATAAGAGAATGTCAACCCAAAAAAGACGGTGGTGTCTCTCCATACTGACTATCCTGGGTGGTTAGTGTGGTAGAACTTGTAACCTCATTGCTTACTAACTAGAACTTCATTTTGCTTTTTTATTTGGACAAAGGAAAGAAATGAAGGCCAATTTAAAGGAGGAATGAGTCCTAAAGGTATTGGCAAGAGTAGTTATCAAGGCAAACTAAAGATACCTAGTCACTGAACCAGTTCACTGGTTGTGGTTTGTCAATTACAACAGTGGAGAAGTTGTCTCCGTACCTGAAGGCCATGTCTCTTGAAGAGAAGGTCATGAACCACTGCTAAGTTAAACTCAAACAACTCGGTATAAAACCTTGATTAAATCAAAAGCCATCTTATATTAAATGCTACTATATATAAGTAGCAGATGAAATGAGATTTTTTTAAATATAAAGAAACCTTTACTGTTGAGAGAACTCTCATTACATTTCACTTTTATTCATTGGGAAGCATTTGTTGTCACGAGAGGAGACCTTGAAGAGAAACTAAAAACTGAACAGGTCTCCCAGGGTTGGAAGAAAGGTTAACAGAAAACTCTTTATGGAACAGATAAAAATGATTAAGTTAATTGGGAAGAAGACAACTTTGTAAATTTTGAAAATATACCTAATTGATGTTACACTTATATTAAGCTTTCTTATTTGTTATTATATAAGTTACATTCTCTTCTTAACTATATGTCAACTAATGTGCTAAAGGATTTAAACAGAATTTTATGTTTGCAAGCAAGAACTTACTTCTTCCATAAGACTTCTATAGCTCTCTGTGGTAACTTGCATTAGGTGACAGACAAGTCAGTTATTTCTTAAAGTTCTACAAGAAAAGTAGCCCTGGGTAAGCCAGAAGGTACTAGTGGTTCACTATGTTTTTTGTTTCTAAATCCAGTAGATTTAAAAAAAATTAAGTTTATTGATTTTTGAGAAAAAGAGACAGCATGAGTGGAGGAGAAGCAGAAAGAGAAAGAATATCCAATGCAGGCTCCATGCTCCAGCTCAGGGCCCAACGTGGGGCTTGAACCCACAAACTGTGAGATCTTGACCTGAGCCAAAGCCAAGAATAAGATGCTTAACTGACTAAGCCACCCAGGCACCCCAGTACAATGGACTTTTTACTGTTACCAAGCCGTCATATATTTTGTGAGTAAAAAGTCTCTATCTAAAAGGATTTTTTTACTTAAGACTTTTTTTTAACTTTTTATTTTATTAGGATAAGAACACGTAACACGCGATTCACCCTCTGAAGTTTTTAAGTGCACAGTACAATATTGTTCACTGTAGGCACACTTGTACAGCAGATCTCAAGACCATACTCATCTTGCATTAACTGAAACTTTATACCCATTGATTAACACCTACCCATTTCCCTTTTGCTGTGGTCCCTGGCACCGACCATTCTACCATCTGCTTTTAGGAGTTTGACTATTTTAGATCTTTTATATAAGTGGGATCATCATTACTTACATTACATCATCATTACATTACATCAGTACTTGTTCTTCTGTGACTAGCTTATGGGCCTTTTAGCACTCAAGGTCCATCCATGTTACTGATTGCAGATTTCTTTCTTTTTTTAAAGGCTGAATAATATTGCAAATGAAAGTATTTCTAAATCAAAAGTTAAACTGTACAGCAATTATCAGGGGAAAAAAAATGTGTCCACTTAAACTGTATTGACTTCTGTAACAGGGTGTTCTAAATATGGCATCACAGGAGATTGCGCACCCCTGTTAGGCAGATAGATTCAGTTCGCCTCTCTCCAGGGAAGCAGATATCGTGCAAACTAGCATAGCAACATGTGTCATATCTGTTCATTCAGCAATGTACTAATAATTTGGGGGGATAAGAGCACTGCCATATTCATTATAGATATCGACATACAAAGATATGTCTCCAATATAAAAAACAATGTGACTTAGAATCAGTTAAATATTGTTGTTGCTTTCATTTTCTTTTTCCAGGGTGTTGATCTGTTAAATAAGAAGGGGGAAGTTACTTCCCAAGTGTAGAAGAGCTTCATTTCACAATTTAGGGGGATAGAAAAGCAAGCACTGATATTGACCTCCCTGGAGAAAGCAAACAGAGGCAGAATGCCGACCGTGGCAGGGGAGAATGGGAGATGGAGAATACAAACTATGTAGAGGGATTGGGTGGAAGCAGGATTTTGGAAAGCTCTAAATCTAGTGAGAGCAAATCATATTGTCTGCGACAAACCAGAGTACTCAGTTGATTAGAACAAGAGTAGAATTGTCAAAGTGATGCCAGAAAAAGGGGGAAACATTTTTTTTAATTAAGAACCTAGTTGAGTTTGAAGTAGAGAGCAAAAATTTTTCATCTGTCTGTGCTGTCAACCCTCCATGCATGTGAAAATATATTTATTATTTTCTGAATTAATTTAATGAGTTCCAGATTGTACAGGATGTCATAATGGAAACAGGATTATACAAGATAATAAGGAGCGGGGTTTTTTTTTTTTCTCTCTAAATGAGTTTTACCTAGACTCCCTGTGTCCCACTTTTGATCTTAACTGTGTTTCTTTTACCACATTGAAGGAGGTTACATAAAGGGTAAAATAATAGAAACTTAATCAGGAAACAGGTTTTCTTATTGCTACACTTTATTATATACTCTTGCCATATTCTTTAGCCTCATTCTTGAAAATAATAAAAGATGTATCGTTTTAAAATAAGGACAATTGAAACCACATTGCTTTATAATTGTGCATCTTTTTTCTAAGCCATCCCAAACATCTCACACCCATTGATCTTCAGAAAAAACATGTAGATTATTTAAGGGTTATTGGTGGGGAGTATAAACTTCCTGAACTCTACTTTCTGTAAAATACTAGATAAATATCAATGGCTGGTGAAGTTAATTTTACAGATGAAAAGCAAACACAGAGAGGCAAAATAATTTCTCAGAAACAGATTCTTGTGTCCAAAACCTCAGTCAAATAACTTTTCTGCTAGCGAAGAGTACAATATGAACTAGCCTCATTAGTCAGAGCATAGAGTTTTATAGTTGAAATAATTTCTTGGAAGGTATTATCATGGCATATAAAGATATATAGTTATACTGCACACATGACTGATTTTGTTAATGTAATGCTATTTTCTGGTAGACAAATCTCTGCATGTGCTTTGTATAAACTATACCAAAATAATTAGTCTGTTTAAGCAGCCACTCGGGTTCTGAAACATTACGTCCGTGACATTTCTGCCATCCTAAATCGATTTGGAAAAGACTTCCAACTTGGCAACAAATTTATCTTCTGAATTTCCAGATAAATACTTTGGAAAGTTGAATTTACTTCTCTAACATTTACTCATTTCATTTCCTCATCACTGGCCAGATAATCACCATGGCCACAGCTTTGAAGAAAGAATCATCTATGGAGTAGAAAATAGTAGCACGTTCCTGGAATGCAGTCCAAAATCACAGCGAGCTCTGGTCTATTGGCAATTCCAGAGGAGAAATGAAGAGCGAAAAGAAGAGGTATAGGAATGAAATTGACTGGATTATTTCTATCTAACATATACTGTTAAGTGACCCCAACATGGTTGACTTGAGGGTGAAAAAAATGCCGTGAATCTTTATCTTTTTCTTAACCCATCAATAGTTCATTCATTTAACAAGCATTCACTGAAGGCTGATCATATGACAGGCTTTGTGCTAGGAGCTAGAGAAACAAAGGTGAGCTGTTAAGAATTTTGTCCCAGATCCATTTGGGGATATATTTGAGAGTCTTCTTTTTCCATGTAGTTATCGACAAAGAAAGTATGTTATCTGTATTTTTGTACCAAAAAAAAAATCCTCTACTAACTTTAACTTTTGTTCAGTTAATTCTGTTATCCAAACATGTTTTATTTTCTCTATTGGCTTTTTTTTTTTTAACAAATAGCTTCTTGTCAAATTGGTTTCCATATAACACCCAGTGCTCATCCCCACAAGCGCCCTCCTCCACGCCTTGACTTTCTTCTCAGATGAGGAGGGAAGGTTTTGGACCGGGGCTAGGAGATTTAGGATGAAGAGTCTAAGATCCCAGTATGAACTATGCACGTAGCATCAGACAGATCTTCCTCATCACTGGATTCATTTATTCCTGTGTGAAATTAAAGAATCGTACACAGAAAATCTCGATCCTCTGAGCCTTAAAAGCTTTTAAAAAGTATTAAATAAGGCTAATTAACCAGAATGTGTAGGTGATTTGTAAATGTATTCTGTGCAGATAATTTTACAAACATAATCTGAATTTAAAGTTTAAAACCCTCCCTTATCTTTTTTGACATTTGAAGCATCATTGAATATGTAATCACATCTACAAATATTGAAGTTGATTTTATATGTTTTTATACACTATCAGGTTAGGCTTTCAGAGATGTCTGTTGTAGACCGTATTCAAAATAAAAGTAAGGTTAGGTATATTCAAGAACACATTCTTCATATTTATGTCAAACTAAGACTTAGAAAATGGAATAAATAATTATTAAGCATGTACTCCTATGCATTTTTCTGCTAGCTTAACTGCTGATTCTTAAATGTCTTCAAATCTTCTGAGTTCATTCTAATGCTGTGCTGTTTTCTAATACCATGGTTCTGTATTTCCAAGATTTAATGTTAACTTTCTCCTCTATATACCTTCTTTCGAGTTTATAAAATAAAGTGTATCTGTGTCCTTTTATTTTGAATATTTTAAATTATTATAATGAAAAATTCTGTTAAGGCAGTAGACAACCAGTATTTTTCAATGCATCTTAAAAACAATTTATAGAAATTCCTCTTTTTTTCTGATGGGGAAATGCTATCATCTCTCTTCAGCTAGAAATGTTATCAACTTTAAAATGTGCCTTAACACATAATCTAAATTTTTAGTGAGACGTTTCAGAACTTCTATTTCTTTTAAATATGTATATTTTTACTACTGTTTTCTTCTGCCAGATCAGAGTGGATGATCACATCATCAGGACAGAACAAGGCCTTCTACTGCGTAGTCTACAGCGGAAGGATTCAGGCACTTACCTCTGCCATGCCGTGGAACACGGGTTCATGCAAACTCTTCTTAAAGTGACCCTGGAAGTCATCGACACAGAGCATTTGGAAGAGCTTCTTCATAAAGATGATGACGGAGATGGCTCTAAGACCAAAGAAATGTCCAACAGCATGACACCTAGCCAAAAGGTCTGGTACAGAGACTTCATGCAGCTCATCAACCACCCCAACCTGAACACAATGGATGAGTTCTGTGAACAAGTGTGGAAAAGGGACCGAAAACAACGTCGGCAAAGGCCAGGACATGCCCAAGGGAACAGCAACAAATGGAAGCACTTGCAGGAAAATAAGAAAGGTAGAAACAGGCGGACCCACGAATTTGAGAGGGCACCCAGGAGTGTCTGAGCTGCGTTACCTCTAGAAACCTCAAACACATAGAAACTTGCCTAGACAATAACTGGAAAAAAAATGCAATATACATGAACCTTTTTCATGGCATTATGTGGATGTTTACAATGGTGGGAAATGCAACTGAGTTCCACCAATTATAAATTAAGTCCATGAGTAATTTTCCTAACAGGCTTTCCTCCTAATACCAACACCGAATAGGGGTCAGGTGAACACAGATGTTCACTTTAGCAGACTTAATGTTTCCTATGAGATTTCATTGTACAGGTTTCGCTTTCTTCTTTGCCTGAGAAATAAAAATGTCATTTGCCATATTGCCATCTAAAGAAGAAAAACTGCATCAGCAAAGCCATTTTATTGAACTAAAAGTTTAAAATAAACTGCATGGATTTATGAAGCTGATGAATATTCCAAAATATAGTTGGATTCAAGGATATTTTTTGTCTACCAGCACTTGTGTTTATATGTACTGGAGGAGTAAAATGAGACTGAATGAAATGGTCTGTGGAAGTATAAAAAACATAAACCATCCATCATCCAGAAGAAAAATGGAATACACTGATCTACTACTGATGTCTTCTTTCAGCTTTGATCTAAAGATGTATTTTATTAAAACTATAATTTAAATGTACCATGACAAATATGCAGTAAAAATTAGCTCTTTTCTAAGATAGAGTAGGTTTTTGTCTTATACTTACTGTGCTCTATAGTTTTTGTTTTACAAATTCCAATTGTGTGCTGCTTTTTCCCCCGACATTGTGTTTTTAGTTCTGCAAGAGGGATAGCCGATATTGCTCAAGAAACACGTAAACGTCATTAACAGTTGATTCCTAAAGCCTGGACATAAATTATGCTTTATTTCTCTGAGGAATTCAAACAAATAACACCCCCTTCTTTAAGCATGATCAAAATTAATTTTAACTTGCATAATGTTCTTAGAAAAAACAGAACATGTAACCAAAAAAAAAGAGAAGAAACAATTCGATTTGTTCAATGCATTGTGTTGTACCTAATGGATCAATAAGGAGAAAAGGAACTGCATATTCCATGAAAATAGTAAGCATTGTTTTAATATAGCTTTAACAGAAAATCTCAGTTCTGGGCTTGAAAACCTGCATGATATTTGAGACATAAAAATTCTCATTATTCCTTTAGGAATTACATATGTGTCACTTAATTTTCTTGAAAAAGAGAGATCAGTAATATTCAGAAGAACATCTTAAAAGCAAATTTCCCAACTCTGTTTATATTTGTATCAGCTGTCTCTTACCTCACCTTGTTTAAAACAATGATCTGTCTTATAGTGATCATTCCGATTCGTTTCATGTTGATGGGAGCAACTTTGATACAAACTGTTTCCCAGGACACAACTCTCACTTAAAACATGTAAAGCTTTTTGTTTCCTGCAACAACTTATAACATAAGGTAAAAGATGTCAATAAAGGCCTTGCCTCTTCCCTCGTCCTAACATGATTCCTTGAGAATCATTGACTTTCAGGTGTTTAAGACCTTCCACATTATGGTAGTTTCTTTTGCACCGCACTCACCTTTCCAGGAATCCTTCCGTAGATTCTTCATCATGCACAAAACTGCAAAGGAAACATCTTCTTGCTAATTAATGAAAGGAGCTTTGAAATTCTAACTCTAGCTGTCTTGGGATTCTAATTAACTCAGCATTAATTTCTCACCTCAGACTACAGTGCATCTTTTTAAAAAAAAATTCTCAGCTGAAATATTTCACAGATGGAAGCTCATGTTTCAGTTTTAGTGATCTGAATAAACAATTTGTTAATGCCTATTTCAAATGAAAGCCTAAAAATATTCTACATTAAATTTTAGGCTCCATTGATTAATCCAGTGTTACTTTTAGAAATACATTCGTAAACGGTATTTGAATGTTAAATTACTTGAAGGACATATTTCTGTAGAGAAAAATAAATGTTTGAAATACAAATCAAAGAACAAAGAGTGCTCCAAAAATAGGTAATTCTTTTATTTCCATGGAGTATCTTCACTGTGCTAAAATTTGGTGTTGCATTTCCTTCTAAGTTTGCAGCTGAAACACATTTGCAGTAACAGAAGTATCTTATTTCTTAGTAGTCCTCAGCAATAATGGATATATGAAGCATTATGAAATACCCAGAGAAAGTAAGTTTAGACTTTAATGAAAAAGAAACAAAACAAACCTACTGGCATGTCTTTCTTTATAAACCATCAGGTCTGTTTTCAAAGAAAATTATTGATTTAACTTGCAGGTAGATAACTCTTTAATAAGAGTTATAGTCTTCCAGTGTGTATTGAGAGGGGACAGTTTGCACGAAAAATAACTAACGTCCCACTTAATTTTAATAGACTTTTGGCATATGCATGTATCATCAGAGTTGAAACTTTGTTAAAAGACTCATGTGACCATAAGCAAGTTATGACAGCTCTCTTAGGATTGGAAAAAAGTACATAGCAGCAGAGAAATTATGGCCCAGTTGAAATCAAATGTAAAATGTAAATGCATGTAAATGCACACTTAATGCAACTTTTATGTATTATTTAGTGATTTTCAATGGTATGTGTTTAATATTTTTGCTACCTACACATTAGGCAAAAGAGGTGTAAATAACTTTGAAAAGAAGAGGAAGGACAGTAAGCTGCAACTTTCTATAGGGATTCCATTTCAGTGTGTTCAACATCATCCTAAAATGCAAGATTTCCCCACACAGACGACAAGGTGGTTTATGTGCTTTTTAAGGGCAGAGAGTGTGTGCCCATTCAATAAGCATGTTTTTTGCCAGGTAGTAAATATGTTCCATATCTGTATTTATCAGTGCATTTCAGATGGGAACTAGAAAACTGGAGAGAAAAATGTAATGAAACTGCTGCTGTAAATTATTCCTTTTAGCATGTATTCAGTTGCTAAATACACATTTCTTCAAAATATTTGAATTCAGATGTCTTTACTGTTCCCTGTAGCATATGGTGTCAAGGAACATAAGTTTAGAAAATGCTGAGAACCAGAGTCAGGTTGCTACATAATCAGCTAGCAGATTTCTTCGTTCTAGTCATCTGTAAACTGAGTTCTATATTTATGGTGATGATGTTCATTTTTATGCCCTTTAAGTTAAATATTGTTATTTTTATGTCATGCCTAAAAGAGGAAATATAGGGATGAAATTCTATAATGTGTCATTATCATGCTCAGTTTGGTTTCATTCAGGATCAACAAGGATGGTCAACAATTGTTACTGAAATTGCCTATCCTTAAGGTCATAAGCAAGCATTTCATCAATATGAAGTGATTAGTATAACATTTTAAAAGCTTTGTTTTGTGAGTTCATTTTTAAAACACAATTTGCATTCAAACTTAAGTGGAAATTATCCAGTGTGATGTCTTCAACGACAGTCTTAACAAACAGGATTCAACATCATCTTACTGTGTTATAATGTGTTAGATATAAACTAGCCTAATGCCAAAGGCATCGTGCTTTTTATTTTAACGTTGTAATAATTATTCAAATTCATTGTTAATGTTTGCAAAATACATGTTTCCTTAAAAAAGAAAACATTCTTTTTCACAAAGTCTGCAAAAGCCTATTAGTTTATCTGCTTCCTCACATTTTTCTTACACTAATTAGTTAAAGACACATACTTTGTAAAGTTAACGTACTGGGTCACCTGGGTGGCTCAGTTGGTTAAGCGTCCAACTTCAAATCAGGTCATGATCCTGTGGTTCATGAGTTTGAACCCTGCATTGCAGTCTGTACTGACAACTCAGAGCCTGGAGCCTGCTTCAGATTCTGCATCTTCCTCTCTCTCTCTGCCTCTCTCGCTCTCTCACTCTCTCTCTCTCCCAAAAATAAACTAACCTAAAGGACCTATAATGAATGAAGCCACAGAAATGGTATGGCCATTTTCACAGTCAACCCAACCAAAGAAAACGGCTTGGTTTTAATTTCAAACATGCAAGCACACAGACCAAATTGAACCCAACCAAACAAAAAGATGATTTTGACTTAAAGGAATTAGGCTTCTAGACACTTTCCAGACTCCTGGTTCTAAAGGCATTAAGATGTGAAATTTTTAATTGTCCAATTAAATTATATTGGTAGATCTTTTCTATCTACTATGTACTAGACACTGGTAGGTGATGAGGATAGTATTACAACTTAACTGCACATACTTATTCATACTATCTGGAAGTCTTTCCTGATCCTTCCATCTCTAGATGAAACTAGCCACCTTCTCTGCGCAAATCTGTGCTTTTTGTATACTTTTTATGCCACACCTATCACAAAAGTGTAATTTGTTTACACCCCCATCCCTTTCAGGACTGTAAGCTACTTGAGGACAGGATTTGTATCTAATTTATCTCTGCCTCCAGTATTCCAGTACCTATCCTGATGGCTGGCATAGAAAAGAAACTCAATAAATCATTGTTGGAAGGAAACAGGTTACAATGTGATAAGTGCCAAATGCTAACTGAAGGTAACGGTGTCTGGGATCACAGAAGAAGGGATTAATTTCAAAAGAGCATGGAGAGCTTCAGAAAATAAGTGACATGCAGTCTGGGAATTGAAATATATGAGAAATTTGCCCAAATGAAACAAAAGAAGTGCAGAAAAAAAATGAGAATGGAAGAGAGGTGTGAAAATAAATGCCTTTATTATGGGAAGAGATATTCCAAATTGGAGTATAGGGTTCATGAAGAAAAATAAAATGCCCCCTACTGTGAGTCAAAATGGTGGATTTGTTTATTTTTTCCCAGACTTTGGTTTATTGCCCTCTCTTTGTACCCCACGTTCTCATCACTGGCACATGATGTCATTCACTCTGCTTCTTTCTACCCCTCCTCCCTTTTGTTCTCCCTCCCTACCTTCCCCTTTAATGTTGACCTCTTTTGTCTTTACTGGGCAGTGTTTCCACAGTATTTTCAAACTAATCTTTCGAGTTCAACTAATTTTGCTTTTGTAGAATTTGGAATTCCACACGAGTGCCTGGGAGAAGACAGCTTCCTCACGCTGGTCTAACACAGTTCAAATGAAATCTTCCCTTGTATGTCACCTGCCTTCAGCGTAGCCCCATTCACTACCGTGAGACCACTCAGATGCAGGTTCCAACATTGCTTTGGAATTAACAAGGTGGCCCGTAGACAAGACATCGTAAAGGATGGCATTAAAATGTAAAGTCTTTGTTTATTCAATGGATACCCGAAATGAGGGCTGCATGGCTAAACAATGATACAGGTGAGATTAGTGCGCATAGTTGACATGCAAAGACTCCTATGTACAAAGAAAAAAAGTGAAAAGAAAATGGAGGAGGCCTAGCTACATCTTGAAATTGTCAACTGAACACCACCATTATATTAAACTGTCAAGTCTTTTCTCACATAACAAAAGAAGGTATTTTATTTCTCTTAATCTACACATCATACTTGTAGACACACGGTTTATTTATACAGTACCTAAGCACAAGTTTTCATAAATGTGTTTAAGTCCTTCCAATTTGAGTAGTTTTGAAGTCTCAACTTCATCTCTGTGTAAATCTCGCTAAAGCATTAGATCCCAAGTAAATACATCTAGAAAAAAATCCCTGTCATTTGTGTAGCTCAGTTTTTAATGTTTCGATTGTTTTGTTGATGACTAATTCCAGAAAGGCTTACACTGTTTTAGACAAAGTTGTGTGTCTAAAATCAAAGAGCATTTCCGTTTCAGAACATTTTTATTGTGTCTCAGTTTGTAGGAGGTTTGGATCCTTGGTTTCAGTAAAAGAATGACACTTTCATTAGTCCTCAAATATTTTTGTTTTTTCTTTCAATGTTTTAAATTGCTGATAAATGTCAAATTAATATAGGTCTCTCTATACCATTCCATAAATTTTACTTGAATTTATACACTGACTAAAACTGGTTAAAAAAAATCTTCTGTTTCAAGTGTACATGTTACCACCTACCAATTTCAGAAATAGTGCTCATTTTCTTCTTTACATTACTTTTGACCCTAATGGTTGGTTGTTGAAATTAGTTATATTTTATTTGGCTCAGGAAACAGGTTAAATTATTACTTGGTGAATACTAATACAGTATCAGAAATAAAAACTGGCATCCATTTGGAAAAGTGTATTGTCAAAGAGTATATTGAATTCTTAAAGTTATAAGAGAATATATATTCAGAAGAGTTTGAGTAAATATCCAAGATTATTATATTTTGACCAAAATAATAGTCTAGTCATTTATTTGAGAAACATGCCATGATTAAGGTTTCTCTTTTATGTTATTGTTAACCACTCTAGAATTTACAAAGCAAACAACAACAAGTTCCCTGGATTACAAAATCTCTCATTATTCAAAATGTAGCATACCCTGTTCTCCTCACTGGAGAATGGAATATAATTTATAATTGTTTCCATACTGGTTTCTTCCTAAACTTCCCTTTGTCATCAGACAAAATTTATTAAAATTTAGTCATATCAAATAGCTCTGTATTCATTACTGAGAAGTAAGTAACATTTTGAACTTGTTTAAAGGAAATGTTTATACATTTTTGTAAAGTTAACTGATTTATAGTAGTACATAATATTTAAAGTACAGACTATAAAATATTGAATTGTATTATAATTTAATATTATAATATTTAATGAAATGAATATAAGCAGAAGTATAGAGCATTATAAAGCCTTACTAATGCTACTGCTTGGTGATAGTAATATTACATTTTTTATATCACTTTATAATGTCCAAGGTATTGGAATCTCATTCAATTCTCACTATATGAAGTAGGACTTTATTATCCCAACTTTGTAGGAGAGAAAAATATGAGTGGTTTGTCTTAGATTTAACATTTAGCTAACTTTAAACCTCTGATTACAGGGGTGCCTGGGTGGCTTAGTTGGTTAAGCCTCCGACTGTCGCTTAGGTCATCATCTCGTGGTTCATGGGTTCGAGCCCCGCGTCGGGTTCTGTGCTGACAGCTGTAGCTCGGAGCCTGGAGCCTATTTCAGAGTCTGTATCTCCCTCTCTCTGATCCTCCCCTGCTCATGCTGTTTCTTTCTCTCTCTCTCCTAGAAATAAATGAAAATATTAAAAAAAAAGAAAATGTAAACCTCTGATTACAGTCTTATTCCAATTAAAACAG
Organism: Crocuta crocuta; assembly: GCF_008692635.1. Taxonomy (NCBI): domain Eukaryota; kingdom Metazoa; phylum Chordata; class Mammalia; order Carnivora; family Hyaenidae; genus Crocuta; species Crocuta crocuta. Next base: position 91,627 of record NW_027529171.1, on the reverse strand, counting down.
AACCTTTTTATCACCACATTGCATCAAGTAATCTATTAAACTTTTAATGAATTGTCCCTAAAATAAATGTTAGTTTAGATCATCCCAAAACAAAGTACATCCAAGAAAACATTTTTTTTAACGTTTTATTTTTATTTCTGAGAGAGAGAGAGAGAGGCAGCATGAGCAGGGGAGGGTAGAGAGAGAGGGAGACACAGAATCAGAAGCAGTCTCCAGGCTCTGAGCTAGTTGTCAACACAGAGCACGACGCGGGGCTCGAACCCACGAACCGTGTGATCACGACCTGAGCCGAAGTCCGACGCTTAGCCGACTGAGCCACCCAGGCACCCCCCAAGAAAACATTTATTGACTTGAGTACTTGGTAACATAAGATATTAACATGGAAAATGAAAGAACCAGTGAAAAGTTGGCCAAATGTTCAGTTATAAAACACTGGAATTTATGCCTGTAATTCACTTTCTCTAACAAAAAGCCTTCAAAGAAAAAATGCTGATTCTTCATGCATCTTTCTTAAATATTTGAAATGAGACAAAAATGGGAGAATATTCTAATTGATACAAGATGAGCTTTCTTCACATATTTAACTATGTGACCAAAAGAAGAAGGAAAATAACTTTGGAATCACATAGGCATTTATAAAATCTGCTTTTATAAATGAAAAATATTTGTTAGCAATACCTCAATTTTTAAATAACAATTTTAAATAAATACCTTTGTGAGAAACAGTATCCTTACACAATAATTTAACCTGTCAAGCATAATATCTCACAAACAAACTTCAAAAATTATTGGCATTTTAATAAAGATATATACCTATGTCAACTTTATAAATACCTGTTCATTGACTGGCTACTTTTTGGTATATAACAGCTGTCAATACATATGTCAGTAAATGCCAGAAGAAATCCTATATAGATTCTCAATTTTCAATAGTGGTAATTATAATCATCCCATGTATATACATATTCAACTTAAATGTATATCATCTTTTAAATAAGTTATGTTTTTATTTGGTGCATATAGCCAGATAATATAATTTAAAATTAATACTGTTACAAATAATTTCCACAATTCTCTTCCACCTTCTACAGTATCTGGCACATCTCTCCTTCCAATTAACAATCCATCTTGCAAAATTCAATGTCCTCTCCTGTGACCCGGCCAGCATCTTGATTCCACAGTTAATTGACCTATTTCTCCAAGTCACCTTCAGTCATCAACCAGAGACCAGGTAGGTTTTAATGGTACATAGAAATAAAAGTTCAAGGGTAGGTGACCTTAGCTCTGGACAGATAAAAGAAAATAGAGCACAGTTTCACGGAATAAAAATAGGATGTTACTCTAAATATGATTTAAGTCTCAGAAGATGAAGGAGCAAATGGAATATTGGTTGACTTCAGAGGGAGGGAACACCTCTTTCATAAGGGAAAAAAATAGGTGGCCTTAGAGGCACACAAACCTGTTTTGAATGTCATTTCTATTCCTTTCTTTACTTGGTGAACTTACCTCCTACCCACCGGGCTTCACTTCTCCCACATGTAGAATAGATACAACCTCAGTTCTTTCATCTGTCTAGGAAAGATGATAGAAAACTTTTTCAAAGAGGTGAGGAAATAATTAACATTGATATACAACACTACTGATACTGCTGTATATTCACTTTTATTCATTTCTGTCTTAATAATGAAGCAAAAAAAGATGTTCTTTCATGTTTAAAAAACACTCTTGATTATCTCTACTGGCACTCTGTCTAGACATTTATCCCTCCACTTGTTGTCTTGGTTTCTATATCTATAATTCCTCCGTTTTTACATTCTAAAGTAGTGATTGTCACCATAACAGTAATTTCCCTCAGTCACATCATTCACTTGAGGACTTTTCTACTCGACTTTTCCCCTAAAAACTCTCAAAAGAAATGCTATGGGACTCCCAATTAAAGATAAAGAACTTATGTGCTTGAATTTTATCCTCTCATAAAACATCATTAATTTAATATGCCAACACATTTATCTTAATTTCCAGCTAGGTCAACTTTGACTTTCTAATTTTTAGAACTACTGTCTGCCATCACCACCCCACAGGATATATCCTAAAAGTGAATTAACCAATTGTTCTGTACCAAATAACCGTGTGTGTGTGTGTGTGTGTGTGTGTGTGTGTGTGTGTACAACAGACAATTTTCAAACTTATCTTTTCCAAACTTCCAAGACATTTCTTGGGGCTCCTGGGTTGGCTCAGTCAGTTAAGCATCTGACTTCAGCTTAGGGCATGATCTCATGGCTTGTGAGTTCAAGCCCAGTGTTGGGTTGTGTGCTGGCAGCTCAGAGCCTGGAGCCTGCTTTGGATTCTATGTCTCCCTTTCCCTGCGCTTGCCCTGCTTGCATTCTCTCTCTCTCTTAATATAAATAAACATTAAAAAAATTAGAAAGAGAAGAAGACTCTATGTTATTTCATAAACAGTCTTCAGAAAACAAAATATTTCTTCTCATATCATCTCAAATAAAGTATATTACATTACGTGTGCTTTTATATATGAAAAATCTCAAGATATAGTCTAAGCAATTGCAAGTGTTGATGAAGAACTTTCTAAAATAGGATCAAAGTTAAAAATAGTGTGGAAAGAAAGTACATTTCTTAAAATAAGATATAATTTAGAGGAAAAAGCTGTAAGAACAGGAATTTATTCATAGTCTCTAAAGAACACATGAAAAAGAGCACTACCATAATTCACACCTAGAAAGATAATAATTTATGCAAAATCACTCCCTTTAAAAAGTAGAGATGAAAAGAGACATGACACCTCAAAACCCTGCCAAACTAAGGATAAACATAAGAAATAAACCATATGTGTTGTGGGAGGCAAATCCACAAAGAAACTCTTAGGCAAAAATAAGACCAAACTATGACATGATCCAGATGTTCCCTAATACGAAGGTCGCAGCAGAATCCGACAGGCTTCAAGGTCTAGTAGGAAAGAAAAAATTTCCAAAAGTGTGAACCCTGATTGGCTTCAATTATTTTGTAATTCTTCTTAAATAATTGCTTTTTGTTTGAAGTATTGTCATCTTTCAGCTATAACTATCTTGGAAATTGATAAAAAGCAGCATAAAGAGATGGAATAATGCAGCTTTGAAGTCAAATTATTCCTTTCATAGGAATTTTAAGAGACCATTTAGGCGGGGTCCCCAGCAAAGGCTACTGTATATATCAGACAAGCTGGAAGGAGGAAAAAGAATAAGAACTCTACAAAAGTATTTTATATTGTCCATAACTGAAAAGAGCATGAAGGTCAAAGTCAATGAGCAGTATATATATTTATGAGAGCCCTTAAAAGAACTTTCAGAGAAAATTGAACTGGGCCTTCTTTTATGCCTTAAGTCTAAATGTGTTGTCTGGGTATCCTCTGGGCTCTGGGTTTCTCAGTCCTGCTATGTTTAAATATCTTTCACGGAATACAACACAATTCACCTTGTACACGATTTTAATTTTTTGGCCACCTGATGACATATTGAACATATGAAGGGATTGGAAGAAAGTGCTTAAAAATTGGAAATTTTGAGAACACAAGAGCAGCAAAACCTCAAATACGGTGAGAGTACGAAGAAAAAGATAATAGTGGCTGGGAGAGACAAGGGAAGAAAGTGCTTTGATCTTCAAAGGAAGGAGAAGCATAAAGGAAAACAGTGATCATCTTTTATTAACAGTGCAAATGCTTGTGTCCTTGTCTTCTTCCTCTTTTCATCCTTCTGGAGAGCCCAACTTTGTGTCCAATTGATCTCTGTTTGTCTTCTCTGGTTTAGACAACCATGCACTAAGTCCATGCTACTCAAAATATGTGGTTGAAGTGTAGACTACTGAGAGCAGCAGCACCTGGGAGCTTTCAGATCCCTAGGACCTATCACAGACATATGGAATTAGAACAGGCATTTTAGCTCGGTCTCCAGATGATTCGTGCCTACATTAATGTCTGAACAGCAGTGCTCTAAGTAACTCGTTCCTAAAGATTTGGATCTCATTTTCATTAAGGGCACAACTTTTGATCATCCTTACTGTATTTCGTGGCTAATTTCTCAAGACTTCACTGGTTCACATTGGCTTCCTCCTGTCCAAATCCTAAGAAGGCTTACCTGTTTCCAGGGTCTGTTGGCACAAGGGGTTGAGATGAGACACTAACACATGTGGGCCTTGAAATATCAGATAAAAATTACTTAGCCGATTGATGAAGACAAACTCTTATGTATATTGAGAATGACTGCGTTGGAAATTGAAAGTTGAGTTTTAAGTAACACGTACCCAACAATGATACTGGCTGGATTGGTGGTGGGAGAATTTCACTTAGAGGATATTTCTGTTATTCAGATTTTAAAAAGTGGTGCTTCCTCTGTTCGTTCGTTTGTTCTTGGATAAAAAAAGAATACGTAAAATATCAACTGTATAGTTTTTTTCTAGTTTTAGATAACATTCCTAGGAGAGGGAGTCCAGTGCAATGACAGAGTATACTCTGTAGGTATTATTGTCCTCCCATTTCCTCTAAGTTTTCTGCGGCAGTGAAGGCACTAATTTTCCTGGAACATTCAGGCTTCCTGAAGTGTGGCAGCAGTACGAGACTGACTGCTTGAATTTCTCAGCCATTTGTTTTCCAGTAATTTTATAGTATTTCACTTCTATGCAGAGAAGGTAGCCATGTAAATATGTCCCGTAAGGAGAACAACTCAGATTACCAACAGAAAGACTTTTTTAAATTAAACATGCAATTTAGCAAAAACAGTCATCAAAAGCTATTTCCTTGCAATATTTCAGTGCCATTAAATCCTAATAATATGTAGAGCTACCACTTAAAAGCACAATCAACATTAACAATGTATTCATGTGTACGTGCCATATATTTCTAAGATTTATTTTTTACTTCATCCTGGGTGGTCTACTACTGCTTTTTACACTACAACCAACTGATCCCTAAGTTCAGGGTTATTGAAAAGTATCATAAATAAAATCCACGTGTGCATTGTTTAAGTACCAGATGATATTTACAAAGGTTTCAGCAGCTTTACCAGTTCACTGCCAGCAAAAATTACCAGTATCTACCATTAGTTGTACAATACAAATGTTTTTATAATGTTAAATTCACCCCAAGAATCTTTCCTGGCAAATTCAAGTCTGACCGTATAGGAATTATTTATGTTGCGCTCAACGTTGCATGTCAAAGCAACAGATACTATCTGTTTTAAAGCAGCCCATGAACTTCTTGTTAGACTCCCCATTGTCACAGATCTATACATTCTTATCAACCAGAATATGTGTCCTTAAGAAAATAAAAAGAAAGAAAGTGTCTCTATGCTATTGTCTCTATGCAAATAGTTGATTGATTAGCAGTAGAATGTGGGCCTATTAAAAGTCGCTTCCAAAAAAAACATTTATAACTGAAATACTGGATGTTTTCTGTCAATGAGATTTCAGGAAGCGAGGACTTTAAATTAAAACTCAGGGGAGTTCCCAGCCATGGAATTTGAAAAGTGAGTTTTCTCTTAAGCTCTCTGTAAATCATTTTAAAATACTGCTGATTTGCTAATGTGTAACACAGACTCCTAAATTTTTGTTGGGGAAAAAGAATAAATTGGGAGCACTGGGAATGAGAGTCTGGCGGCAATTTGAGGTACAAGAATGTTTCCTAAGCAGATAGACTACACTAACTGAGAAGTTGTAAGGACAGAGTAAAGTCACTACCAAAGAGGTGCTGGTTTACTGTCCTGAGTCATAAAACAATTGCTTTTGTGCCATTTGAGTGTCAGCTTCTTGATATGACTTAATATCAAGTTATATTTTTATATTATTAACACAAAAGGGCAACCCTGGCTCATATAGTTAACAGCCATGTCATTAGCCAAAACCCAGTGCTAAAGATATTTTAAAAATCCAAAACTCTATTGATAGTGGATAATCCACTCCATTCTTGGATCTGCAGTGACCAATGTGTTGTCTTGGTATATATTTGTGACAGTTTCTTTAAGTAGCAATGGGCCTTTGAGAGCTGTTTTGGTGACCAGGTACAGTGGAGAATCCTACTTCTTTCCGGGGAAGTTCCTGTGCTGACCTCCAGAGTAGTGGCCAGTGGCTTATGAGTTATACTTGTTATGTAAAGTGGCTAAGGTTTTAATTAGTCAGAAGTGTGAGACACTTGTTCATCATGGCAGAAGAATGACACTTTCCGTTAGGCTCTTCATCCTTTCCATTCTGGGGCTGAAGAGAGGGCCATGGAGGACGAGAACTCTGACGACTTTCAGACAGGAAGGATGTCTCCCCAGGACGAAGCAGAAGAGCTGTCAGAGGAGATACCACAAAGTGGAAGTCGGGAGAGAGGTGGGGAGGAAACTGGGAGGGCAACTAACTCTTCCTTCCTTCCTTTAGGAAATCTGTATTTTCAAACGGAGAGTTACAGTAATTCTAGAAGGAAGAGAATTTTTGTTTGAGTTCATCTCAAAAATACCATGAACGGATTGGTTCAGGAAGCTTCTTCTTTAGCTGGGAGTGCAGTTTCTCCAATCTTGGATTGTCTTATCTGCTTTCTTAAAGAGCTGCGTGCATGTGCTTGTGTGTTTGTGTGTAATTGTGTGTATATGTGTGTGTGCGTCTTTTAATTCAAACGTGAAAGCCCTCTCTCCATTTATTCAAATTTTAAAGCAGCTAACATTTAGAAACTTTATTTCAAAGCTAAAACTACTTGTGGAGAGTCTAGTCTTTACATCTCAAGCACCTAACCACCTTCCTCATCTTTGCACTCCATACATCATTTGCCAATAGAATGGAGTATAGCTTTTATTTCACTAGGAATATACAGTTCAGTGGGAAGAAACCCAGCAGCCGTACCTTTATCACAAAAGTCACAGGCAACTAATTTGCAAACATAAAATGCAGTATGGCATCTCCCGGTTGTAGAGTCCTCCTGGAAAGCCTGGCCTTCCGAGTTCTGTCCAGAGACCCTGCTGCAATCCGTTTCCAGGCCCTCTGCTCTTCCACATCCAGCCCCCCTCCAGGCCTCGATGACTACACGTCTGCACCCACTTCACGCTGCCTGCGACACTGTTGTCTAGACTCTTTTGACTCCACCTCTGCTGACATTCACATCTCCAACACTAGACACGTGCTCTAGGAAATCACAACGGTCCCTGGTACCACTGGTGATGCCCTCCCAATTTCTCCAGTACCCCTGCCTTGCTACGCCTGACATAGTCCAGTTCCTGGTATGTTCCACTATAACTGAACAACAGAAGCAATACATCTACACTGATATTTTAGATTCCCTTAATCCCTTCTAAGAGTTCATTTAAACCCTGACAGCTTCAAACAAGGTGAAGGTGTGAGCAAAGGCCTTTCTTCTGTCTACTGTGAGAGTATTCAAATACGTTACTCTCATTTACTTCATAGAGTACATTTTTTAAAGGAGAATACAAAAATAGGCCTCCAAGTCTTTCTTCAAACTCATACAGGGATTCCAGAGGAAAGAAGGTAAACCAAGTAAGTCTCATAGGATCTGCTACAAACATTATAGGACTGTTCCAAAAAGACTGAAAAAAATGTGTCTTTAATGACCTCCCAGTTTGTGCAGATGAACATAAAGAAAATAATTGCTATAACTGAGAGAAGTTTAAAAATCTAAGTGATTAATATCATCAAATATTAAATGAGAAGAATCTGGGGGGCCGAAAGGGTCTGCTCCATATTGTATCATCCAGATTACTGCCTCTTTTGCCTGTCTGTGAAGTTCACTTTACCTTCACTCTCTCCAGGAGAGAACTTTTCTTCTCTGCATACAATTGTGGATTCTCAGGCTCTTGTACTATGGTTATAATCTGAACCCACTTAAAAATAATCATCCTATCTACTATAATACATTCATACCATCACCATACTCTGACTATGTTAACTTAAGCTTTATCAATCAGAAACAAATACGTGTGACAGACAATCATCTATCACATGCTTAGAATATGTAAAAATTAGTCATTTTGACCCTAGATTCAGGAAGACCAGCAGAGATTGATACAGTTCATTAATTCATTCAGAAATTATTAATCATTTCCCTACTTTGTTCTGGACGCAAGAGATATAAATCTGACTTCTAGGCAATTAAAATCTTTAAATTGAGATAGGAATTGATGCTGAACATGTAATAGAAAGCAATGAACATTTTAAGAGAACACGAGGTGTACATACTATAGCAATTGATAGATCACACTGTCTAAAAAGCATCTCAAAAGTAATTCTGGAACAACTCCCTTCTTTCAGGGAGATTCAGTCTTCTTAGCCCCATTACACAGAAAAATGGACAAGTAGTGGAAGCCATTGATTATAGGGTGCTTTTCATACCAATTATCACTGTCTCTAGGGTGTATGAAGTTAACATAAATATTTCTCCATGGTAATCGAAATACTTATACAAATTCACTCATATAAAATGGTTTGTGTAAATATTTTTGAAATCGCAGGAATAAATATTTCAGCTTGGTAACTTTCTGTTTCTCACTTTGCCTACTAGTAGCTTTTATGATTTCATACCTATTAATCCCTCTTTAATACTTGTTTTGTTTTTATGTAGACAGATCCTAGCAGTTTAGATTACTCATTTCCTTCACATAACTGATGCCATGCACAATTTATATTTAGCTGCATGTGTTCAGCTTTTAAAACTCTATTTCAGGAAGAGTTCAATCTTGAGAATGGGTTTGTACTAGTGGAAAGCATCAACAGGCTGTCAACTTTGCAAGTAAAGACCTCTCAGGATATGAGTATCCAGGGATTTTGCAAAGGCTATTTTCACATCATAAAATGTCTCAGTCTGAATTTCTTGGCAACTTTTGTTTTTGACATTTTATTTTCCAATTCAAAGACATCTCAATGTGTCATTATCTTGAAGAATGCAACATTACATGAATCCACATGAGTAACAAAAACTCCATAATTTTAGCCAACCTGCACCTGCCTTCTTCCCCGGAGACCCACTCCTGTGTGATTTCTTTACATGAAGTAAAATCTTTTTACAGATCATCCTACAGTGATTCCCAACAGTTAGAGAGTTGTGAAACCCGTTCGTTGTTTGGTTTTTACACTCCACCTCTAGCAGTTTGGAAAAATTTGAAGGAATTTTAATTTAATCTAATACTTAAAAAAAAACTGTGGTGAAATTAGATAACGAGCATAAAAAGGAGATTCTCAAGTAATTATTACTTTCCCTTTTTACATTAGGCTTGCATTGGTGGACAAAGAATTGTTTCTGCAGATGATATTTCTTTCTGTACCTCTGTTCCATATATCATCACTCCAGGAGGCCATATTTCATTCACTCGTTCATTCATTCATTCATTCATTCATTCAATAAATGTTTGATGGACACTACTCATCAAACCAAGCATGGTTCTAGCTACAGAATATTTCGTTGATAAAAAAAGAAGACAGAATTCCTACAGTAAGCATTCTTCCATTTCAGTGTGTGAAACAGACAATAAAACATTAAACGAGTACAAAACTAATACCTAGTAGCCCACAATTTTCATTAGCACCAAGCAGTGTTTTGTAGATAGTGTTTATTAACTGTTCGCTGAATGAAAGATACAGCCTGGCTTTGCTATTTAATAGCAAACTACTTATCGTCTTTGATAACTGAAAATAACAATAGGTGTCTCCTGGGTTTTTATAAAGATTTACAAATGTAATGTGTTTAATATATAAGGAACAGTGCCTTGCCTATTGTAAATGATGCAAAGTGCTTATTTATGTCAGCACAAACTGATACATTATACATTGTAAATGTTATGGAAATTGAAGGCAAGAAGTTGGTGGTTAGATACAGCTAAGTGGGATTGGGTGGCCCTAAATGCACATGAAGAACAAAATAAAAACTTGTTACTTCTTCATCTTCAAGGATGGGAACAATTCATAGCTGGAAACAAAGATACATAGAGGAGCAAAAGCGATTTCAGCTAATGATTTGAATCAGCCTGACAAGAGACGGTGATAGCTTCACAAAATACAAAATAGGTCTGTACTGGTATGAAGGCCATAATGGCTAACCAGGCACTTCCACAGCTGTGGCTGAAAATTAGTCTCTTCCATGTGGCTTTAATATACAGACTAAGGTGGTGAAAGTACTGGGAATGGCAGATGTACCAAGTGGTGGAATAAAATGCATCACACGTATGAAAACTGGTAGTTACGTTATTTGATAGCTCCCCTCTTTGCACTATATCCCTTACTTTTTATTATTATTAATAATTAAATTTTGATTATAATATGCACCTTAATTCATTAATTCAACAACTTTTGAGTACCTCAAATATGTGTATACTTAAAACTGGAATATCACAAAGAAATCCTTTAATATGGGACAAACTGTACCATATGCTATCATAATGTAAATTCTCAGCTAACCGACCCTTCACATCCTTCTTTTAAATTGATTCCTGTTGTCCAACCATGTAAGAGCTTTCACTCACAAATTTGGTTCCAATGAGCATAGAATCAAGTGAAAACCATTTAATGAAGAACTGGCCCCATTCAGTTTGAATCTCAACATGTGTTCTTCTCTGAATTAAAATCCTCCAGGGGGGAAAATGACACATTGTAAATCTGTGATAGTTTCAATCGGTGTCAGTTGGTAGAACTTAACTAATGCTATTCCATGTTGTAATTACATGGAGTCAAAGTGTTTGACATGTGTAGATTCCATACATGAATTTAGTTCATTTACTAAATTCACCTATTTTATTAAAAGATAGTAGGTGTCATAAATCACAGAATTATAATCCTTCCCTGTAGTGGAGAACAAAATAAACTGTTGGAGAACCAAAATAAACAAGTGAGTAAGTGTACTTGCAAATACTTATTAATTGAACCAGCACCCAAAATGTATTTCTTTAGCCTCATACAAGGTCATACTTGTTAGAAACTACAATATGAGAAAGTATGCTTTTCTTTCTAAACTTTCTTATGAGCTATTAGAGAATAAAACCTGGTTGGATACAGGAAAGGAAGTCATATACAATCCAATGAATAAATGGTATAGCTTAATGTGGAGAAATGGGGACAATCTACTTATTCAGGAAAGTTTTCATAACAGCAACTCTTTTCTGCCACTATCTCTTAACTCTGAAAACTCGGTAGAGTTGGATATTTACATTTTCTTCTTCGGATTGATTTCCTAAATTCTTTCTTAATTGAGAAAGCTGATATTATATAAATTCTCCAAATGACTGTGGTTTCACATGAGAGGTACATTTATAAAAGAACTTTAATTCCTCTACTTTTGAAACGAGAAGACTATTAATCTTAATTACTTATTATTATAGCACCTAATATTTTAAAAGTAAAATCAAACTTAAAATAAGACTTTCCCATTAGGATACAACAAAATTCTGCTTTAAATACAGTGATTTTTTTTTCTCCAAAGCTTTTAACACTTGTTTCATTTAAAAATAGTGTGTGTCTTATTCACTGCTAACTAAATCAACTCTGATAATTAGCCAGTTATACATTTCAGTTAGCTATATAATAAAAATATATATCTCTGGTATGCTGGGACAAAAGCTAGTAACAGTAGTAGGATTAATTGAGGTTCCACAAAAGGAATAGTCTGTCTGCCAGCCCAAGTCCATTTCCCACCCCTCTGTCCCATCCCACAGGACACATCCCTTTCCACCAAGATAAGTTATAGTATTGGTGTTTGTCTCAGGGTAGACTTCCAGGGTTGGAGACAAAATACAACGTTCTAGGTGGCTGGCAATGCTAGAGAAAAAGAGGAGGGGGACAGAAAGCCCAGAACAAAAGAGCAGAAACCTCTCTTTCTAAGGTTAATCTTGCCCCTCGCCCAGAATCACTGAAAACTGTGAGTAGTAAAAAGACCAGGTGTAGTTTGAGCATTCTTCCCTCAGATAGTCAGAATCTAAAGGAGCCAAACACCTGAAAGAGAAGCTGAACTACAGATAAGAACACTTCGATAGACCACAGGACACCTTAGAAGAATCACCTTCATGAAAGAGAAACAGCAATCAGAGAAAACAGATCAAAGAGAGCAATGATTTTCAACCACTGTTGCACTGGAATCTCTTCAAAGAATGTTGAGACCTCAGTATCTGAGTGTCAGATATTATCATGTATTTGGCCCAGGAGTCTACCTGGGGATCAGGAGTTTTAAAAGTTCCCATGTGTTATTAATGTGCTCCTAAAAATGAAATCTTCCATGATAGGGTGTTAATAATAATAGGAATTTAAAACACCTATATACTCTCATACAGGCAAAGGACAGATTGCATCTTTGGTGCCCATTTTGATATTCAAAGGTTTTTTTTATAGAATTTCTGATATTATCTTTATCTTCTGCCAGTTTTCCTCTGTTACCACTGACTTTTATTGGGAGAGAAAGAGGTTTGAATAAAGACAAGCTGTGTTGGGTTAGAGGATCTCTAGGGATATCCTAAAGATTAACCAAACAAAGGCCAAATAAAATAGAATTCCCTTCTTGTATTTGGCAAGTTCCAATGTCTGGCCCTTACATACTCAGAAACGTGATCTGCCACATTTCAAGAACTGATATACTCAGGGATACTGACTCCAGACTGCAAAATACAATATGGAGAGCAGATGGACAACTTAGTAATTTACAATCAGAAACTGTGAATGAGAAAGAAAAGCATTTAGAGGGAGGTTTTTTATTTTGCATGGAGTTAGAATGAGAAGAATTAGTGATATGCCTCAAACGGCATATGTTTGAGAGCCTCAGCTGTGAAGATTGGAAGCATCACTTCTTCATTTACTTATTAAAAATTTAGTAAATTCTCATTATGTGTCAGTATAGCACATAAACATATATAGACAATGTTTCTTGTGTCAGGAAGCTGATGTTCTAGTGGTGGGTGAGATGAAGGAAACAATAAAGAAATCAATACATAATCAAGAAAAATATCAAACAGTAAGCACAGTGGGTTTAACAATGTCCCTCCAAATTCGTGTCTAACCAGAACCTCAGAATGAGAACTTGTTTGGATTGGATTTTTGCAGAGGTCATACTGGCTTGGGATGGCCCTGAATCAAATGACTATCGTCCCTACAAGAAGAGGAGGAGATACAGAGAGACGCAAAGTCAAGTCCAGGTGAAGATGGAAAGAGGCCAGGATTCGGTGATGCTTCCATAAGACAAAGAATGTGAGGAGCACCAGATGCTAGAAGGGGAAGGGAAGGAGGCTCCCACCAGAACCTTTGTAGAAAAGTAGCCCCTGTAGCAGCTCAGCTTTGGGCTTCTGGTCTCCAGAGCAGAATATCTAGTTTGCAATGATTTGTTTAAAATGGTGGTCCTAAGAGACTAATACAGCAGTGATAAAGAATTAAAAAGAGGGTGGAATGATAGAAAGCCAATGAATGACATTGATTCTGGGATTTGAATGAAAATACAGAGGTAGCCACAAAACGATAAAAAAGTGCACACTAAGCATGCTCGGATAGAAGAAATGGCGACGGCAGAGATACGAAGGCTGTAACAAGCACGCTGTATTCCAGGAAACAAAATAAGGCTGGTGCACCTGGAGTTTAACGGGCTGAGGCTAGAAGGAGACCGATTAATGAGGAATTCAAAATGCAGGTAACATAAGGATTTATGTGGATTTTAAGTTTAAACGCAACTTGAAAATGTTGAAAAATCTTAAACAGGAAATTGACTCAATCTGACTGAGGATTTTAAAAGACCTGTCTGTTTGGGTTTTTTTTGTTTGGAGAAATGTATTTTGTTTGGTTAGCTCTTCAACAACTGGCACGTGGTCATAGCGAGCAGAACTTGGGGTGGGCACACCATGTCATACCAATGTCTCACTCAGCCCTGTCACAGTAGCAGGTCTGAGTACCAATGAAACGGCAGTGGAAAAGCTGGAGAATACAGAAGGAGGGAAATATCAACACGAAATAATTGTCCTGAGTAGCAGGCCTCCTCTGCATTGGCCTTTTATTAACTCTAATTGCTAGCTACTGGTTTTCAAAACCAAGAGTGAAGGACTAAGACCCATAGCTTATCTGTTGATCTTACTGTAATTCTCTTAAGCTAGGAATAACTCAAAAAACTCCTGTTTGTTATCTATACCATTTCTCACAGAAGCACATAGCTAAATAGCAGTAGTATTTCTCACTAACCACACCTGAGAATCTGGAATTTCTTACAAAATGACCAAAAAAAATCCTACCTTGAAATGATAGTTACTGGCTATCAAATCCAAAGGGTGAGTTATTGTGTATTACATAAATAAAGAAACTACTTATATATACACATATATATATAAAATGTATGTATATATATACATACACGTGTACACATTTGCATGCTAGTGATCCTAATGTTTATAATAATTCTGAACATTTCCAAAGTATAGCTTCGGTATTTACAAATCACTAACAGGAAAATAAACAGCAGGTAAGTGCTTTGTTCTAATAATAAGAAGCAGTGATAGAGATATTGGATCATATACTGTGACCATGTGAATTTGCTAGCACATAAAGTTGAGAATAACAGCTAGTGAAGGCATGATTCTTTGGTCACCTACTTTTCAGAAGGAAAAAGAAAAAAAAAAAGAAACCTGGAGAACTTATGCTCACCTGGGGAACTTGCTCTCATCAGCTAATTTTGAGAACAGGAAAAAGGAAATTGCGTCCCAGGCAGCTTGACACGAGACAATGGGGCAGTCTCCTTATTGCTTAAACACACGGCCTTGTGAGAAGTCATTCTGCACTTGGCCTCTCACAAAAAGCGAAATCAGCCCCAAAGACCAGTGAAGATATTGCAGAAGGAGGATTTATTGAGCTTCATTACATCTTGAAAGGATTAGTTGCACCTGCACATAAAGAATCTCAATCCGTTCAGATAAACAGGGCGAAGGCGCCTTTATTATATTTCTTTCATGGAGAGATAGGTGACGGATACTCCTGACAACGTCAGAGCCTCCAGGTTCGCTGCTGAGGAACAAGAGTGCCATCTTCTGGTAGAAGAGATTGTGAACCTACACAAGGCTTTCCTGGTGAAGAAAGAAAGTCAACAAAGAATATTCAGTTACTTGAAGCTGAATTACAGAATTCGTGAAAATATCATTACTTCCTCAGGATTTCATTCCAGTCTCAAATGCATAAAATGAAGGAAAAATGCACGCTAAAAAGTAAAGGGTATATAAGAGGTGGAAAAGGATGCAGAGATGTCTTTTGACTGAGAAGTTCTAATTTTACAGTTAAGTTTTCTTTTCCTAACTTATTATTTATATTTTCTTGTAAATGCCTTCAAGTAGTTCTCTGTTAAATAATCTGGAAATTCTTGATAAGTCAAACATTATTTCCTCAACTCAAGGACATTAATGTCAGTATTTTCGATTAAAGCAAGCATAATAGCTTTATTAATGTTGAATTGTTTCTTTTTTTTAAGTTTATATATTTATTTTGAGAAAGAGAGTGTGAGTAGGGGAGGGGCAGAGATGGAAGAAGAGAGAGAATCCCAAGCCCCAACGCAGGGCTTGAACTCACAAACCCATGAGATCATGACCCGAGCTGAACTCAGATGCTTAACCAACTGAGGCACCCAGACATTCCTAATGTTGAATTATTTACATAAAGTCTTTGTTCCAAGTAAAACACCATTCACGTATGTAAAAGAACTTTACATTTTTCTCCCAATTTCTGACTTGTAATTTTAACAACATGCTCTAAACACTGATATGTTATTATTTTTTAATCACTACATTGAAACAGTACTAGCTGGCCTACAAAATGCGTTTTGTTCCTAGCTACACTCACCAATTCCAGAGCCCCCACCTACTCAGAATATGAATTCTCCATAGAACTAAACTGCGATAGACCCAGCCAAGCACTTCCCAGAGCTCCCCTCCCAAAAGGACATGTCCCATATTTGAACTTCAATCCCTTTAGGAATACCTCAGCTGCACATACTGACTCTTTAACCTCGCCAGTACCCTGTGGCCCGCATCCAATGACTGGTAGATACCGGAATGTAAAGGCCAGGCATCTCAGCCTCACTTTGGACAAATCTAATAGACCATTCTCAGCTCCAGAGCAACAGACAGGACTGATTTCTGTCATCCTGTGAAGGATTTGAATTTAGTCTTTGCCCAATCCCGCGTCCTCACCCTCCCTTCCATGGGTGTTAACCGCAATGGCGTTCGCTAGTGAACATCTTGCAGGGTGACCCCAGCTCCGAGTGGGCTTCAGGAAGAATGCAAACAGTAACTCAAGCCATAAGACAGCTTTGCTGTGGCCACTTACTTTGTCCTCTTCGATGGAAAAAGACTATTTTTTAACTTAACTAAAAATCATCTTTCTCTTGACAAATCTGTTCAAATATACATTTAGATAACTAAAATATAATAAGAGGCATAGTTTGGGGCCTCTATGTTTATTTATATCATTGAAATCATTTACAAAACCCTATATGTGTATGTATGCAAGTGTATTGCTATACTGATACATGATCTACATTGGAAACCATGAACAGTTTGTTGGATCAGTGTTTTAAATTCTAGCTAGTTTAACTATAGAATCGGGATGCTTAAAATATGTACCATAAAGAATATATGTTCTTCATAATTTGAGTTAATTTATTGATCTAAAATATTTTATCTTTGCAAGTTAATGAAGTATACTCATTACATCCAGTTTAAAAAACAAAAAGGATGAAGATTTTTAGATGGAAGGAAAATGCCCTCTAGTGGTAAATATTATTAAAATAAGCAGGGTTTTTTGAAACCTTAAACCCAATACCATAGTTGTTAAGTGTCTACTAAGCATTAGGTATTATGCTAGGCCCCAGACACAATTATGAATAAAACAGAGTACAAAACCTCTTCCAATGTTCATTCTAGGGAGAGAGACAAATTTTAAAAAGAAAATAATAGCATGTATTCAGTGAAAAAATCAGGGGGAACAAAGAGGATTCTGAAAAATGAGAACAGCAAAGGAGAACTTACTTAATTATTAAATATTACTCACGTCTTTATTTCTAGGAAACTTCAGTCTCCTCATTTATATTTTGTGGACTAAGGATGGTTGCTTTGTTTTGTTTTGCTGTTACTTTGCTTTAAACATTTGAGACATGTGAGTGTATGAAACTAGAATCGTAAATCTGACAGAGGATTCAGAGCTAACTCAATTGTCTTCAGACATCCTGAAATACTAATTCACATACACAACACCTAAAATTTTATATAGTGATTTTGCATTTTTGCAAAATAACAAAGAAGTAAGAGGAAACTCATTATATTACCAGTAAGAGAGATTCACAAATTTGTAGTAATTCAGAACCTTCCTCTCACTGTAATAACATAATCTTATTGGTATAAAGAAACAATAACTTCTGAAATCCTCATAACCCTATCAATTAGATGAGCGCTGGGCAAAAGAACAACTGATTTCAAAGTCCTACCAGATCCCGTGGCCTTCATCATTGATGTTCATTGGCCTCTCTAAAATTTTGTTCCAGCATGGGAGCCTACATGTTGCTCACGAATTGTTTCCTGACAACTTTAGTTTCCCAACCACACCTCCATGGTTCAGGCCTTTGTAGAAGTAGTTCAAGGCAGGGTGATGATCTTTGCCATAAGAGAGAAGTCTTGTCATCTATTATGAACGCGTGTTGTTTACTTTTGTTCATATAAAATCCAGTATGATGTTGCTGATGAAGAAAGGGACGAGAGAGTATATTTCCATGCAAGTCCAACATGGTTGCAGGTTATAGAAGTGTGATCACCTTCAACTCATGCTGTCTAAAGTCAACTTGGGAGTCAAAAATCACCTAGTGGAAGGGAAATATAAGTGGAGATTCCAGGATTTAAAAGCTGCCTTTAGAGGTTATATGTGTCATTTATACCACCATTCGGTGATGAGAAGCCATTCATATGACACCCTTTACTGCAATAGAGTCTAAGGAATTTAGTGCTATATTACTTCCAGTTGGAGAGAGAAATAGGACTGGAGGCTAGCTGTACTTCATTGTCATAACATTTCAGACATATCAGCCATGAGTTTACTTGTGAGCAGAAACAAACTAGCTTTGAGTCTCATTTTCCTGAAACATGAAAATGGATTTGACAGAATCTTCTTTACAGCAAAGTCTTTTTTTCTTCAGAACTGTTTGTTTGATTGGAATATAGTCGACACACAATGTTATAGTCGTTTCAGGTGTACAGCAGAGTGATTCGGATCCTCGATAATTATGCCATGCTCCCCAGAGGTGTGGCTACTCTGTGTCACCACACAATGCTATTACAATCTCATTGCCTATGTTTCCCTGTGCTGTGCCTTTTATTCTCATGGTTTATTCATTCCATAACTGGAAGCCCCTATTTTCTACTCCCCTTTGCCCATTTTTCCCATCCTTTTAACCCACGCTTCCCATCAGTTTCTCTGTATTTACAGGTCTGATTCTGCTGTTTGTTTGTTTATTCATTTGTTTGTTTTGGTTTTAGATTAAAAGTATGGGTGAAATCATATGGTATTTGTCTTTCTCAGTCAGACATATTTCCTTTAGCATAATACCCTCTAGGTCCATCCATATTGTCACAAATGACACAATCTCATCCTTTTAATGACTGCATAATATTCCTGTGTGTGCATGTGTGTGTTTGTGTGTGTGTGTGGGTACATACCATATCTTCCATTCATCTATCAGTAGACACTTATATTGTTTCCATATCTTGCCTATTGTAAATAATGCTGCAATAAACATAGGGGTAAACATATATTTTTGAAATAGTGTACTTCCTGGGCGGAGGGTGTAAATATACAATAGTGAAATTGTTGAATCAGATGGTATTTCAATTTTTAACTTTTTGACGGACCTCCATACTGTTTTTCACAGTGTCTGTGCCATTTACATTCCCACCAACAGTGCATGAGTGTTCCTCATCAACATATCCTCATCAACACTGTTATTTCTTGTCTTTGTTTACTTTTGCCATTCTGACAGTATAATGTGGTATCTCGTTGTTGTTTTGATTTATGCAACAGAATTTTAAGGTTCATAAAAATAATTTATGTAAAAAGGACTAACTCAGTGTTAGGCCTCCAACAGGTGCTCAGGTTTTGAATTTTGGGGGGGGGGGCAGGGAGAACACAAGTAGGGAAAGGGCAGGCAGAGGGGGACAGAGGATCCAAAGCAGGCTCTGCACCAGCTGGCTGACAGCACCAAGCCAGCTAGGGGGCTCGAACTCACGAACCATGAGATCATAAACTCAGCCAAAGATGGACTCTCAGGCAACTGAGCCACACAGGTGCCTCACGTTTTGAATTTTTAAAAATATATGTATTCCCAGAGTATCATAAACCCTGAAAACCTTCCTAAATGGCTACATAACTAATTCTAGGGAATATTACCTGATAAGATTAATGTGTCATCCCTCTGTTGTATCACATTTCTATTTTTAGTAGATTTTACAGACATAGCTTAATGCAGAATACTGACCCTGACCTTGAGAACTCCACAAGTAAAGTCAAGCCAAAATGGGATAGTATTTTAAAAACTACATCTAATGGGGCACCTGGGTGGCTTAGTCGGTTAAGGGTCCGACTTTCGCTTAGGTCATGATCTCGTGGTTCGTGGGTTCTAGCCCCGCGTCGGGCTCTGTGCTGACTGCCAGCTCAGAGCCTGGAGCCTGTTTCAGAGTCTGTGACTCCCTCTCTCTCTGACCCTCCCCTGCTCATGCTGTCTCTCTCTCTCTCTCCTAGAAATAAATAAAAATTTTTTTAAATTTTTTAAACTACATCTAAATAGGGTGTGTGCTTTTCTCAAGAAGAAGGAAATATGTAGAGAAATGATCATTTATGTTATAGTATTGAAACTGGATGTGGAGAGTCCTGGGTCCTCCTTAACGTTTAATGCCTGGCAGCAAGGGTATTGTACTAGAGAGCTGAAGCTGTAAACTAACACATTGTATAATCTAAACTAAGCTCTATACCTTCTTGTGTCTCTTCTCTAAGTAAGTGTTTTCAGTGTTGTCAAAGTATTCAGAATATTGGTTTATACACTGCATAATATTAATCACCCACAAAGTTAACATTCTTCTTTCTGTTCATTTGATTGAGAGTTCCATTATGATCCTAATGGTCTGTGTACAAACTTTTCCTATAACATTCTCATTAGCCTAGCATACTATGATATGATCCTAAGCTATATGCCTCACTTTTATTTTTGGCTACTCCATCCTATTCAGCCTGCTGTTCAGGCTAAGACCCACTTTTATTAAAGTGACTGGTGTCCTCCAAATACATCATGATCTGTCATGTTTCTCGGCCCTTGACCAGAAAATGCTTTTATGTTTCTTTCTATTCTTATAATTCTAGCTCAAATGCCACATCTATGAAACCTTCTCCAACTGTTTCTCTCACTAAAGAATTGGTGTCTCCCTAGACAATGCTCCCACAAAATTATAGTCTTTCCTTTTGCATTTTTTGTTTGCACACCTGCCCCCACACAATGAAAACAGTAAAGACCCCTTTCTAAAAGGTGCTTACTTCACCAACTAAAGCACTGTCTGGTTTGGGAGTCAGAAATATATGTGGGCCAGTGACAAAAGGGTTATAAACTTCTGCTAACTTAAACCTAGTGCTTCTCAAATTTATTTTTTTAATGTTTTATTTATTTCTGAGAGAAAAACAGCATGAGCAAGTGAGGGTCCGAGAGAGAGGGAGACACAGAATCTGAAACAGGCTCCAGGCTCTGAGCTAGCTGTCAGCACAGAGCCCGACCCAGGGCTCGAACCCACGAACCACGTGACCTGAGCCAAAGTCGGACGCTTAACTGACTGAGCCACCCAGGGGACCCTCAAATTTAATATACAAATGATTTGGGGGAACTTTTTGAAATTCAGATTCTTGAAATTCAGTAGATGTGTTGTGGGGTATAAGATTCTGCATTTCTAACTAGCTCTTAGATGATAGCAATGCCACTAATCCAGAGAACACACTTTTTAAAAAATATATTTATTTATTTATGTATTTTTGAGAGAAGGAGGAGAGGCAGAGAGAGAGAAGAGAGAAAATCCCAAGCAGGCTCCACGTTGTCAGCGCAGAGCCTGATGAGGGACTCGAACTCACAAACTGCAGAGGACACACTTTAAGTGAAAGAAAATGTGTATCCCCATATATAAGTACTTATTCAAAACAAATAAAAAACAAAAAACCCTGGGTAGGGAAGACTAAGTATTGTCAAGATGTTAGTCCTTACTTCGATCTATTTGATCTATAG
The DNA here is from genome assembly GCF_008692635.1 of Crocuta crocuta. Lineage (NCBI taxonomy): Eukaryota > Metazoa > Chordata > Mammalia > Carnivora > Hyaenidae > Crocuta > Crocuta crocuta. Next base: position 70,359 of record NW_027529171.1, on the reverse strand, counting down.
ATTCAATGCATTCTCAATCAGAATCCAAAATCCTAGCAAGGTATTGTTTGGATATCAACAAACTGATTCTAAATTTTATATGAAGAGGCAGAATACCCAGAATAGTCAACATAATTTTGAAGAAGAATGAAGTTGGAAGATTAAAACTACCCTACTTCAAGACTACAATGAAGTTACAGTAATCAAGACTATGTGGTTTTGATGAAATATAAACAAATAGATCAATGGAATGGAATAGAGACCCGAAAGTAGTCCCATCTAAGTACAATCAGCTTATTTCTGACAAAAAAGCAAAGGCAGTATAATGGAGCAAAGATAAGTATTTTTGACAAATGGTTCTGACACAAATGGAATGCATATTTAAAAAAAAAAGAAAGAAAAGAAAAAAAAACCTATCTGGACATAACCTTACACTCTTCACAAAAATTAACTTAAAATGGATCACATACCTAAATGTAAAACTGTAAGAGAGTATCTGCTTGACTTTGGGCTTCTTGATGACTTTTGATACAATAGCAAAAGTACAGTCCTTGAAAGAAGACTGATAAGCTAGAATTCCTTAAAATTAAAGACTTCTGCTTTTTGAAAGACAATGTCAAGAGAATAAAAAGACACACTACCTACTGCAAGAAAATATTTGCAAAAGACATCTATCTGATAAAGGACTTTCTCCAAATATAAAGAACTCTAAAAACTTGACAATAAAAAATCAAAAAGCCAATTAAATAATGGGCCAAAGACCTTAACACACACCTCAGCAACAGAGATGTTCATATGCATCTAAACAAGAAAAGATGCTGTACATCATGTATCATCAGGAAAAATCAAATTAAAACTATAATGAAAAGCCACTACACTCCTCTTAAAATAGCTAAAATCTGCAACACTGACAACACCAGATCACGGCGCGGATGTGGAACAACAGGACTCTTATTTACTTGTGGTGGGGGTGTAAAATGGCACAACCACTTTGGAAGACACTTTAGTGATGTCTTAACATACTCCTACCATACCATTCAGCAGTTGTGTTACTTGGTATTTATTTTAAAAGAGTTGAAGACTTATGCCCACACAAAAGCCTGTACATAGATGTTAATAGGTAGCTTTATTCATTTAAACAATGAATAAAGTGTATTCAAACAATGGAGTATTTTTCAGTGCTAAATAGAAATGAGCAATCAAGCCCTGAAAAAAAAAATGGGAGAAGTCTAAATGTATATTAGTAAGTAAAAGAAACCAATCTGAGAAGCCAATCATATATGCTATGTGATTACAAATGTATGATATTTTGTAAAGGACAGTAAAAAGAACAATGATCGCCAAGATTAGGGTGTGGAGAGAGGGAGGGATGAATAGGCAGAGCACAGAGAATCTTTAGACTAGTGAAACTACTCTCTATGATACTGTAACAGTGGATATACGAAATTATACATTAGTCCAAACCCATAGAATGCACCATTTTATGACTTAATAGTAATGTAAACTATGGACTTTGGGTGCAATGATGTGTCGATGTAGAGTCATCGTTTGCAGCATAGGTGTCACTCTGGTGAGAAATGTAATAATGGTGGAGGCCATGCATGTTCTGTGGCAGGAGATATATGGGAAATCTCTTGACCTTTCTCTCAATATTGATATAAAAGTAAAACTGCTTTAAAAAATATTTAAAAAGCTAATAAACAAAAATAAAATACTCTGTCTTAGGATGTCTTTAGACTAGATTTAGGTTGTACACAACCAGCTTGGAATTCTCTCTTTGAGGGAAAGTTAGCAAGACCTAATGTTATGTCTCCTCACAAATACAATCTCAGTGCCCAGCCTAGTGCCTGACCTGGAGCTGTTAAGATATAAGAGCTATTAATAAATAAGTAAATGACTGATGAATCAATGAAAATGAATGGAGAAGGAGTTCAATGTAACATCAAATGAGTAGTTGATTGTCTTTACTTTCTGGAACATATTTTGTCCAACACCATGTGCTATATCTGTGCACATTTCCTAATGAGTTGCTTTTTCCCCATCTGCTCTGAATGAGACCAAAAAAATTTTTTTAATAATTGACAAAGGATGCTAGGCAGTTCCTAATTTTCTAGCTTATAAAGCATTCAACAGAGCATGGAATACTGATGGTAGGTCAGGTAAATAAAAAATTCACAAGACTCTCTATTATAGGTAAAAATAAAAGAAATTGTGAAGTACTAGTGATATGAATGGAAAAACATTGGAAAGAAATATATATGGGCATTATATTCTTTATCTGTTTCCCCCCACTCAAGATTTAGGTAATCATATTTAGAAACTAAATACTCTAACATAACTTTAACTAATTGAGCTGAAGGCAGGGAACAGTTTATCAGTAATCATGAAGAAAATTATTTTAAGGACACATCCACTAAAATATCATGTCCAGCTGCTCAATAATTTTCCTCTGTTTTTGAAGACAAATTTTCTTAAGCTTCCTCAGAGAAAATCATGGACAACTTATTACAAATAGAAGGTAGGTGGCAGCTTACACCAGCCACTAATGGAAAATCTCACTCCTGCCATAATGAATTTTAGTGAGACAGCAGTTTTAAACAAGTTTGAAAGCCTAAGACGATCAACATCTCCAAACTACCAGTCAGACCCCTCAGAATAACTTACTAATTCAAGGAAATAAGACCTTGATACATTTTCTCATACAAATACTTAAGAAATTAGAATTCATTAGGTTTACTCTAGCATAAATTAAAATATGTGCCTGAGTTTATTATTGTCCTTTCTTCTCTTGCCCAGATTTGGGAAGGACAATTTTATATTGAGAATGATGCCCTCCATAACATGATAATCTGGGTACTTAGTTAAAAATGGACACTTTGTATGAGCCTCTTCCTTACCTGTCACTCTATTAAATAAACTTTTTTTTCCCCATTGTTCCACTAGAATCATGATTCTCAAAGTATTTTCTTTGGACTCTTGGGGAACCTAGGGCCCCATACAAGGGATCTATAAGATCAAAAGTATATTAATAATATCAATGTGTTATTTGCCTCTTCTTGCTAGTTAGTTCCTAAGTGTATAATAGAGTTTTTTAGAAGCAGGGAGGAGAATCCAGCTATTTTCTACTGTCAGACATTATGGAATTTTGGCAAAAAGTATGACATCGCCAATGGAAACTGAATCTGCCAAACCTGAGTGAGTTCGGAAGTGGGTTTATTACTTAACCTTCCATGAAGGAACACAGTCTTACCGATACTTTGCTATGACCTTGTGAAACCCAGTACAAAGAACCAGCTGAGTCACATGTTCCCTGGACTTTCAAACCATTGAAATTGAGTGATAATATGTGGATGCTCTTTTAAAGATTTTGCCACATTTTTGGTAATTTGTTGCCATGTCAACAGGAAACTAATACAGAAGATAACTAGTCCTGTATTTTTATCTATAAAAAATATGTAGTCAACAAATGTTTACAAAAAAGTAGTTGTGAAACATTTGGAAGTAAATATTTTTTAGTACCTAGGTAGAGAAAGCATATATTCTTTGATATAACATGTGCAATTGTATAGATTAGTGTTTTATAAATACATTTTATGGCATAAGAAATGTAAAAATAATACTCTTTGCCTATGGAAGGATAAAATCAGTTTTAAAGGGTCCTATGAGGCGTGTGTCTACTGGCTTAATAAACATTCTGATCAGTATCTCAGTAACATTGCTGAACAGATTGGAAAACACTGACCTGAAAAAAACCAACATTATTCTAGAATCTTTGGTTAGAAAGGTTTTTGCATATTTTTATATTACACAGAGTTAACAACATCATGAAAAGCAGAAAAGGATTCTTTTAACATTAGTTGATGTCTGGTAAATTTTTATGATCACTGTCAAATTGGGAAAACATCTATAAAGTTTCTACCTTTATAAGGTATAATCTTATAGTACACATGATGGATTTTTTAAATATTCCATACTCTCACAATAGTAGCATAATGTAAGTTTTATATTATTTTTATTATCAGTTTTTCAAATGAATTATTATAATTCATTTCAGTAACTGAACATCATATAATCAAAGAGCCTATCAACTATTTATATTTTTCCTTTTCAACTACTACTTTTAATATTGATCCAAAACTATTTGTCACAATTCACTTCTAGGTTATAAACATGATTATTACTGGCATTATTGTGGATGCCTATCATTTTGTTTTATAATTTCATTTTTATTTGAATTTCCTCTCATTTTTTTAATAAATAAATTTTAAACTGACAAAACAAGATACCCTTCAAATATGCCCTCGTCAAGAATCTGTAATTTCTCTCTTGCTTTACTAAGCATTCCAAGCTGTAATCAAAGTAGCACACTTAACCTTTATCAACTTTTAAGTACATTTTCACATTTTGCTCATGTTCTGGTTTTACTTTCAAGCTTCAAAAATATATTTACAGCTTTATAAGGAACAGACTTTCTCTTTAGAGAAAAATCCAAGTTGTCAACTATATTTAAGATAAACCAAAGAGAAAACTTGTAATTGTAGCAAAATACCAAAGTATTTCTGGAACCATGGCAGTAGCTTTTTACTTATTTATTTTTTTTAATGACATCAAGGTTAGGAGGTGCCCATGGCACATAGTATGTATATTAGTCCTGTTTTTATGGGATGCTTGCAGCTCTTAAAAGTAACATTGTCATGTAACAACCTATGAATGTTATTTAAAGGTATATTACAATTGATTTTCCCGTGGTCAAACAATCAAAAAAATAGAGAGTTTTCCCTCATAATAATACAGCACAGTAATTGACAATGGTTGACATTTATCACATGATGTAAAATTTACAGCTATGAGTAATAATAAGTTTCTGGTTTTTTTATTTAGGTCATTTCTTATAGACATGATCTCATAATTTAAATTAATCTTAAGAATTTGTATTTTTTCATCTGAGAATATGCTTCTAGATAATTCTTCCTCCCTTTTTTTATTAAGATTTTTTGTTAGAATTTCAGTATAGTTGACATATAGCATTATATTCATTTCAGGTGTTCAATATAGTGATTCAACAATTCTATACGTTACTTAGTGCTCATCATGATAAGTGTACTCTTAATTCCCTTCACCTATTTCACCCATTCCCTCTCACCTCCACTCTAGTATGCTTTATTTTCAACTAGGCCTCTCAGGGGTGCCTAGGTGGTTCAAACGGTTAAGCGTCAGACTTTAGCTCAGGTCATAATCTCATGGTTTGTGGGTTTGAGCCCTGTGTCTAGCTTTGTGCTGACAGCTTGGAATCTGGAGACTGCTCCCAGATTCTTTGTGTCCCTCTCTCTCTGCCCTTCCCCGACTCATGCTCGCTTTCTCTCTCTCTCTCTCTCTCTCTCTCTCAAAAATAAATAAATATTAAACAAGTACTCTCAGGTTAAAGTTATTTGTTTTTCAAAAAGAATATTTTTTACTTGAAGCATACTTCAGAATATATTGTTCTAAAAGATATGTGTAAAACATTCTATCCAAGAAAAATAGAATGTATATTTCCTTCAAGTACACACAGAAGAGAAGAATCCTCTGGTTAAATCACATAAAAAGAGACATAGAAAATATGACAAATTTAAGAAGACTGAAAACATACAAAGTATATTTTCCAACCACAATGGTACAAAACTAAAGATAAACAATAAAACAAAGCTAGAAAACCTACAATGTAAATATTAAACAATATACTACTGCAAAAACAATGGGCCAAATAAGAAATCAAATGGTAAATCAAAAAATGTCTCAAAACAAGAGAAAAAAGGAAATATAATATTCCAAAGGATGGAATCCCATCCCATAAGATGCAGCAAAAAGCAGATGTTAAAGTGAAAATTTTTAAGATTAGGGTTGTTTTTTTTCATTTTTAGGTTTTCTAAGTGCTCATACAAAATGCAAAATGGATTATATTTAGCAATTAATTTAATATTTCATATGAAGTTTCCATTTTTTAAAGAACATTACTTTTCATCTTGAATGCTGAAGGCAAACAGATTTGGCCTAAAAATGTGTAATTAAAACTCTTTGTCAATATTTCAAAATAAAGTTGAAGTTCTCTTCTGCATGTTCTCTCTTCCAAGGAGCTTGGAAGTTGCCAGTCCATCCTAACAACAAGTAAAAATATGAATAGATTAAAATGTCAACAACTCTTTTTGCATCCAGAAGAGAGGGCAGGACACAGGGCAAATTGCTGCTTCAAAGATTAGGGAGAAAAACAGGCAAATACGGGGAGCTGTGTATTTCTGGAGCAGAGACTCACAAGTGGAAACCAGTGTAGTAGAAACCAGTGCTAAGGTAGGAAAATCTGAACTGTAACTGATGGATTGTGGAAGACTCAAGTGTGAACAAGTCTGAGAGTTAAAAACTCCACGAGTATCCAGTCATAGGGGAACCCACACAATACTTACCTGGAGTTAGGTCTCATGTACTGTAAGTCCAGCAGTCGTGTTCCTTGGTATTTATCCAAAGGAACTAAAAAACTTATATTCACATAAAGCCCTGCTTATGAATGTTTATAGCAGCTTTATCACACTTGCCAAAACTTGGAAGCAACCAAGATGTCCTTCAGCAGGTGATGGATAAATAAATGTTGGCATCCAGACAATGCGATATTATTCATGATAAGAAGAAATGAGCTACAAAGCCATGGAAGGACACGGAGGAATGATAAAGACATATTACTAAATTGAAGAAACCAATTTAAAAAGGCTGTATAAGGTGTGATTCCAACTGCATGATGTTCTGAGAAAGGCAAAACAATGGAGACAGTAAAAAGAAACGTAGTTGTCACGGTTGCTGGTGGGGGCAGAAGAGGTATGAATAAGCAGGGCACAGAGGATTTTTAGGTCAGGGAAGATATTCTGTATGATGCCATAATGGTGGATACTTGTCACTATATATTTGTCCAAACCCTAGAATGTACCACATCAGATGAACCCTAATGTGAACTATGGATTGAGATGATTGTCATATGTTATGTAGACTCATCAGCTATAACAAATGTTCCACTTTGATGGGGAATGTTCATAATGGGGGAGGTTTTACGTGTGTGGAGTGAGGGAGAATATGGGGGAAAACTCTGTATCCTTCTGTCAGTTTTGCTATGAATCAAAAACTGCTCTAAAAAGATAATTTCAATAAAAAACCAATAAAATAAAATTGAATGTTCTTTATTGCCTTTTCTTCAGGTAGTTGGCACATTGAATTTTTATTTGAGTTACATGCTAATGAAGCAAACATGAGATCAGTGGAGGCTTCACAACTGGATGTTTTGGTATAAGTGCCACATGCATACACACACACACACACACACACACACACACAGAGTCTTTTTGTAAAAAGTGGTTTACAGAAAACAAATAGGCAACTTTTGGTTCTCAGTAAGACTAATTAGGATCTCATAAAAGTGTGATAATTTTAAAATGTTATTTCAAAGTACTTTGAATGAGGCCTGATATTTTTGTGAATTCTGCATTTTAGTCGATTCTTTAAAATTGGATCATAATAATAAAAAGCCCTCTTTCATTATATGGTTTTGATTAAGTTCTTGATCAGCATAAGAATCTATATAAAGATGATTATGTTTGTCACAGTCACTATATTCATCAATATGAAGATGCTGTTTCATTCACCTTTGTGAATGCTCTGTTGATGGTACTCTATTGATTGAAGGGGTTTGAAATGATTAATTTCTCTTTCTTTTTCTTCATTTATTATTCTGTGTGTGTGCCCTATCATAATTTTTGTCATCATTCTTGTCTATATTTTTGTATGAGTCAGGGGTCTCCAAATATACATATATTCGCAACAAACATTCACAACACAATCAGAAGTAAATACTCCTAACAATTATAATCCTCATTTCTACAATTAATCAATTAGTTGTAGCTGGTATTTATAATTACATTCTTTCACTATCCATTCTGTACTCTTCTTTAGTCCAAGCAAACGACTAAGCTGGTTGTATTTCTTTGCCTCGTGAGGTGATCCAAACCTTCATACCTGATGAACCTTGCACTTTAATGGGCATGGTAGTTCTAACAAACACCTATGGGATCTGTGTTGCAGACATGCTCTTCCTTATTGCCATTGTGGTGCAGCGACCTAATTTCCCCTTAGTGATGAGGATCAGTACCTTAGTAAGCACACTAACTCTCTTCTTTGCATGTGGATTCAGAGACATGAGAAGTCCAGAGACTGGGAGGCAGTCTTAACTTCTGGTCCAACAGAATCATCGTTGCCTCTCCAAGTGGAACCATTCCTTTTTGGTTCTAAGTCCATTAGGCCAGCATAGCATAAGATTTCAGAAACAGAGGGGCACCTGCATGGCTCAGTCGATTTCAAGTCAGACTCTAGATTTCAGCTCAGATCATGATCTCATGGTTCATGAGTTCGAGCCCCACATTGGGCTCCATGCTGGCAGGGTAGAGCCTGGTTGTGATTCTCGGTTTCTCCCCTGCTCTCTCTGCCCCTCCCCAGATTGCTCTCTTCCTCTTTCTCAAAGTAAATAAATAAAATTTAAAGAAAGATTTCAGAAACAAAAAAAATTTTTTTGCTACTGGAATACCAAGTGTAATGATGGGTGGTGTTGCCTCCATTTCTACTCCTTGAATTTTGGACCTGTGAATCCTGGTTACGGGAAAAACAGTACAATATATTGGTAGCTGATTAAGTGCAGGATGATGGAAGCATGATCAGTGGGTCCCATAAGCATGGATCCTTCGCAACAAAGTTGTGAAGTAGGTTCCTTGATCGGAAACAATGCTGTGTGGGAATACTATAACAGTGGATAAGGTATTTCATAAGCCTATGGATGGTACTTTTAGAAGAAGCATTGCATGTAAGGAATTCAAATCTATATCCAAAGAAATGTCTTTTCTAATAAGAACAAATCCATGATGATTAGCAGTCCAGTGTTACCAGCTTATCACCAAATAGCAGTCTGATGACCCTGCAGTATCATGCTATGGGGGCTCAGTATTGGTCTCTGTTGCTAGAAGACTGGACACTTATCAGTGGCTATAGCCAGGCTGGGGTTGGTGAATAGAATCCCATTTTATTGGGTCCATGCTTAACCTCTGTCCTTAACACCATGACCACTTTGTTCATGAATCCATTGGGGAATGACAGGAATACCTGTAGAAAGAGACCCATAGCCACAAAATGGGACATCCTATCCACATGATTATTAAAATCCTACTCATGTGAGACTCAAATATCTTTATATTTCCTATTTAGAGAGTCTGTCCATAGGCCTTTTTTTCTTGGACTTCCTTATCACCAATTTTCCAAGTCCCTGACCATTCATGCAAATGATTGGCCATAGTCCCTGAACTGGTATAAAATCCTACATCTTGCCCTTTCTCCTTCTAATAAAAACAGATACCCACGTATACCGTTTAAAGCTCTACTCACTGGATAAATTTCCCTTCACTGTTGTCCTTCAAGGATGTCCCAGAAGGGACTGTAGTATTATAGATCTCCCACTGTTGGGAGATGTCTATATATTTCAGGGAACAATACACAAAGTAGGACTGAGGCTTCTCTTCCTCAGACAAAGATTTTGGGAGACTCCCCATGATGCCATGCATCCAGGCTGGTAGAAAAAAAAATAACACAACAAGAGTGGGAACCATGGGCACCTAAACCACTTTCTCGTGTAACTTGGTTGTGCCGTCGTGACCTACTTGAGACCAGTCTCATACGTGCCACCTCCATTTGATGACGGAGCGCTGCTACTGCGTACGCCCACCTTTATCACTTGGTGGATCAGACAACACCCAGTTTATGACAGACAGCTCAAGCTACATGGTAACCTGATCTCTTCTAAAACCCAATAGCAAGCCAAAAGTTGTTTGTGAAAAGATTAGTTATCCCCAAGAATAGTAGGGTATTGTTCCAAAATCTTGAGGATCTATGCTCTTATTCATCTCCGGGCCCTGTAAAGGATTCCAAACAGCATCTTGGTCTGCCTCTACCACTTCAAGCATGACTGGATCTGGCCTAAATGGCACATCGGCTTGCACAATAGCCTGGACCTGCTGCAGAGCCTTTCCTTTTACTTTGTTCTACTCAACACTAGCAGCTTTTGTGTTACTCAGTAAATAAGGCAGAGTAGCACATCTCACTGAGGAATATGTTATCCCCAAATGCAAAGAGGTCTGTTAGGCACTGTGCCTCTTTTTTGTTTGTAGGAGGAGCCAGATACAATAATTTACCCTTTACCTTAGAAAGGATATATTGGCATGCGCTATATCACTGAACCCCTAGGAATTTCACTCAGGTAGAAGCTACTGAAGTTTTAATTTATTTCCCACTCTTAAACATGCAGATGTCCAGTCATAAGTCCAGAGTAGTTGCTACTTCTTGCTAAGCCCAATCAACATAACATCTATGTAATCAATGTGATATCTTGTGGGAGGGAAAGGCAATCAAGATTCCTGCAACCTAAATTATAAACAAGAACTGGAGAGTTGATATACGCCTGAAGTAAGACAGTGAAGGTGTTTTGCTAGCCTCGTCAGCTGAAAGCAAACTGCTCTGGTGGTCTATACAGCAGATACTGAGAATAAAAGCATTTGCTCCATCAGTGGCTACATACCAGATACCAGGGGATGTGTTAATATGCTCAAGCAATGATAATGTATGGTACAATACTGCAATTGAAGTCAATGTCTGGTTAAGGTTATGATAATCTACTGTCATTCTTCAAGATCTATTTTCTGCATAGGCCAACTAGGTGAGTTCAATGGGGATGTGGTAGAAATCACAATCCTTGCATCCATCAAGCCCATGATGTTGGCACTAATTTGTGCAATCCTTCCATGAATGTGGTATTGCTTTTAGTTTACAATTTTCATAGGTACGACAATTCTAGTGGCTTCCACTTTGCCTTTCCTATTATAATTGCCCTTACTCCATATTGGTTTTCCAGGTCAGGGAACAAACATGAGGATTCTGCCAGTTGCTGAGTGTGCCTATTCTAATTATACATTCCAGAACTGGAGAAATGATGAGAAGATGGGTTTGCAGATCCCCTGTAGCCACTATGAGACAGACCTGAGCTAAATCTCCATTGATCACCTGACCCCCATAAGCCCCTATTTCTATTTATTGGTGGAACACTGTGACATTTTGGGTTTCCTCAAATTAGTGTCAATTCAGAGACAGTGTTTAGAAATCCTCCCCAAATTTGACTATTTTCTTTTCACCAATGCCAGTCAGTCTTGAAAATTCCAAGGCTCCCATTTTGGAAGACAGGGTGAAAAAATAAACTATAATCGTTTTGGCAGTATAGCCAAATCCTTCAAGGGGAACTAGTATCCCCTTCATGTAAGGTATTCTGGGTCTGAAAACTGGCTTAAATCTGAGAACTGTTTGAGAGGTTTAACTCTGCCTTCCTCTCTTCTGGGACAGGAACCTAGAGAACAATAGAAGGAAAGAAGAGAGAGAGAGAGAGGCAGGAGGAAAATGGAAGGAAGGAAGGAAGGAAGGAAGAAAGGAAGGAAGGAAGGGAGAGAGGAGGAAAGGGGGAAGGAAGGAAGGAAAGGAGAAAGGAAGGAAGAAATGAAAGGGAAGGGAAGGAAGAGAGAAAAGAAAGAGAAGAAAGAAAAAGAAAGGAAGAAATAAAGAAAGAAAAGAGAAGAAACCAAGAAAAGGAAAGAGAAGAAAAGAGAGCGAGACAGAAACTGCAATTGGCATGCTTAGACCACTCTAGTAAACAAGTGAAATCTGGTACAGACCAAACATGTACCGGAGTGTGGTACTGAGTGGCCAATTTGTGTGTGTTTGTGTGTGTGTGTGTGTGTGTGTGTGTGTGTGTCTTTACTTTTTTTTTTTTTAATAGGCTCCCCTCTAGGCATGGAGCCCAACACAAGGCTTGAACTTAAAACCCAGAGATCAAGACCTGAACTGAGATAAGGAGTCAAACGCTTAATCAACTGAGCCACCGAGGTGCTCCCTGAGGGTCTATTAAATGTGGCTAGAGTTTGTCTGAGAATATCTTATTTCAAGATAACAATATTTTTCTGAACACACATACATAATTATTCATTATTTTTGTCAAGAGTGAAATGGTACAATAATTAATCATGATTGTGAAGGTATTTACATACATAAACCAAAGTAATAAGTTTCTAATAAATAAGAAATCCTAGAAATATTAAAGGACCTGGAACTCCTGTGCAGCTGAGTCATTTAAGTGTCCAACTCTTGATTTTGGCTCAGGTCATCATCTCACCGTTTGAATTTGAGCCCTGCACGGGGCTTGGTATTCTCTCTTCTCTCTCTCTGCCTCTCCCTGGCTTGCTCATTCTCTTTCAATAATAAATAAATAAACAAACAAACAAACAAACAACAAAAAAAGAAATATTGAGAGACCTAATGCATTAACTAGGTCATTGTAGGAACAATATTATATCCTTTTTAAGGTAATAAATTTTCATGACAATATAAAAGACAAACTTGAAAAAAGTAATCGTATGATAATTTTGTAATGTGATTGTAAGAATTAATGTGATTGTATAATAGTTTTAGTCTTTATAGAATTGTTTGTATTTTAACACTTTAGCATTAAACAACCAGTGTTTAATTCCTTAATAATAGTTTTAAGTTTTTAGTAATTTCATGTAATTTAGGTCATGTGATTTCAGGAAAAAACACGCTAAACATATTTGGTTATTCTTCTCATAATGATAAATTAAAAACACAGGGTCAACATAAACATAAATATTCGGTAGGATGAAAAAAATCCAAGGTCATATACATTTAATCTTTGATAAGCCAGCTTTGATCCTGACGTGATAAAGAACACAGTGTTTGAAGAAACAAAGTACAAGAGAAAATCATACACCCATAGTACATCTTTGTTTTTCTCATCAAAAGTTCAGATAATAAAATTACAAGATGATTCAAGAGGATATTTCTTCATAATTTTCTGTCTGTGAAAGCTAACATTTTAAATAAAAACCTGGTCAAAATGACTGTTGTAGTCTGCCAAACGTCTTAAACATTACAAGTCAACGTCGTCTTGAGATTTTCTCACGTATGATTCCTTGGTTTAAATTCTTTCCGGAAAACATGCTGCTGATAATCATTTCCTTGAATTATTTACCACAGTAGACAAAAAAATTCTTAATGATAGTATTAAGTGTGCTGTTTGAAAGTAACTGCATATTTTTTTAAGTTTATTTATTTTTATTTTAAGAGAGAGAAAGTACAAGCTGGAGAGGGGCAGAGAGGATGAAAGACAGAATCCCAAGCAGGCTGGGCACCATCAGCACAGAGCCGGATGCAGGCTTTGAACTCAGAAACTGTGAGATCATGACCTGAGCCAAGATCAAGAGTCAGATGCTTAACCCACTGAGCCATTCTGGTATCCTGAATGTAACTGCATATTCAGTATTTTAGTATTAGCATATGACTCAGGCACATGATAGCAGTTAAAATTTTTGAAAAATTTGTATTTTGGAGTGAAAAATTAAGTCTTTAGGAAATACATTTCTGTTTAATAATTGAATAATAATGTACTCTTTTACATAAAAATCAGCATTTCTTCTTGAATACCAGAAACTCATTCTATATGTTGATTTTTCTTTTTTATAATTCACACTTCTGGCCGTACTTAATTTTAAGTAACCTAACCCTTTACTATTGACTAAAATGCACATTTAGTTGTCCTCATGATACTTTCAATTAACCAAAGTGTCAAATAAGCCAGGATATGCTTTTTATTGCAAAAGACAAGAACTTTAACAGGAAATCCAAGAACCAGAGTGTAATACTTCCTATGTTATCACAATTGGGAATTGATGGAATTATGCTCAATTTTGAGCCACTGAAAAGTGAACGCTTCCAGAGCTTAAAAGTGGCTTTAATAAAATAAAGTACAGACATCATAAGCATTAATACGAAGGAATCACATATGTATAAAAAAGGATATATGAGAAAGAAATTTACTGGGACTTAACTACAACAAAGAGATTTTGAAGAGTCATATGGAAGAAGTTTTTGATATATTATACCTTAAAGCCTTCTCTAAGGAAGATGGCAGAGCCTCTTTTGTGGAATTCTAAATGAAAAAGTAGACCAGAATTTATCTTTCAGACTTAAAACGCATGTAGTGTCAGGAACCGAACAGACGACATTTCTGTTCTATGATTTTAGTTTTTGAAAGGTTTGTGAAATCCCAGCCCTCAGATTGCTTTCTGGTGCTTGTCTCCTGTTAAATCCCATAGGCATATTTTCCTCTCAGGCACCAGCCCACTTACAGCAAAGCAGTCATGGGAGTTGCCAACTCATCAAAAGCGGGGTCTAGTCCAGCATTAACCTAATTATATGCCGCAACCTCTTTCTTATGCATCTGGGAGTAACTCCTTGGCTTCGAGCCAGTATCTCTGGGATTTGATTTTCGAGTGGCATAACTAGTTACTTTAAAATGTTTACCTCCTGAATGCAGGAGATGGAATGTCATCGTCACAAAAGAGCAAATTCACAATGGGATCAAAAGCTTCTGCTCATGTTAGCCAGCATGGTTTTGCCAATGGCCAGAGAACCCCAGATCTCTGGTTTCCCCGGACTCCTATTTTCTCAGTAATGATGCAGTATCTTGTTCATTATGATTCACTCTGAGATGATGAAGTCATTATGTGCCTTGCTTTTTTCTTTCAGAGTATTGGTAAGCATTTTTTAAGGAAAATTTTATACAAACCTTTGAAATTTCTGGCTAGGAAATTAGGCAGACATCTGGAAAAGAAGCGGCATCGCTTATTGCCATCCAAAATGTATTTTTGATTTGCGTCTATGTTTTTTTTTTTCAAAATTCAATATACAAGGTCCCTCTTAGCCATGAGCCTTTCTTGAGCACAAGTGTCTGAATAGTCCAGGGGCTGTCTTCAGTATCTTAGCAAAAGGGGTTTAAATTTGTATTCCATCCCTCCATTTCAGAGGGCTACAGTGCGGTGCAGAGCTGTCACATGTATTAAATCAATACCATTTACTGTTCGAAGGAAAATATAATCTGCACCCAATAAGTAGAAACATAAATACAGCATCACAAGGAAGTTAGTCAATAAGTGCTTTCTTCTCCATCTGTTGCTGCTGAGTTTGGCTTGTTTTCCCTTATGGTGGTTTGTAGTCTCTGTCTTCTGATATGTTCCTCTTGGTGGAGGCTTTATGAGGTGGTTTCCTGAGCTGTTATGAGAGTCTTTTCCACACTCATTGAGAGGCTGCCTTGATTGATCTTAACAGCACCTTCGAAAATTCTGGTGGAAATCTTTTCTTAGTTGAGGTTTTTAGATATTGGCTATATAACTGAATAAAGAGTTCCATATTTCAAAGTAGTGTGTTTGGAAAGGTGCCCAGAGTAAAGAAAACATTAATAGGCATAAAAAGCTAGCATATGGATACTATAAGAGGTATAATGGAAAATGTCCAAGTAAAGTAGTGGAACCTTCCAATCAAAGGGTGTGAGGGGCAGTAAGGAAAATATGTTCTCTCTTATGTTTCTGCCAAAACGTGAGGACAATACAACCTATAGAGTAAATCCAGCAGATGCTGGAAACTGCAAAAAAGAACACTAGCTGCAGCTAGCTTAGTTTAAAATAACATACTATTTATGTCGTATTCAAATGCAATTATATTCTATGTTAATTGATCTATTTTACTTGTGTTGTTTGGTCTACCAAGTCCATCTTAAATTAATATAATTAGCTTATAGCAAATTGTTCACATAGAAAAAAAATGAAACACAGAATTATTTCCTGAGAAAGGCCAATCTGAGGGGCTCCTCGGTGGCTTAGTTGTTAAGCATCCAACTTTGGCTCAGGTCATGATCTTGCGCTTCCTGGGTTTGAGCCCCACATCGGACTCTTTGCTGACAACTCAGAGCCTGGAGCCTGCTTCAGATTCTATGTCCCCCTCTCTCTCTGCCCTTCCCCTGCTTGCACTCTGTCTCTCTCTCAAAAATAAGCATTACAAAATTTTAAAGACCTATAATCTACTAGTCTCCCTTATCCACAGGGGATACGTTCCAAGCGCCCTAGTGGATATCTATAACTATGGATAGTAATAAATACTATATATATTGTATTTTTCCTATACATACATACCTATGATCATGTTTACTTTATAAATTAAACACAATAGATTAATGACAATAATAAAATAGAACACTTATAACAATAATAAGAGTTACGTGAATGTGTGTCTCTCAAATATTTTATTGTATGATACTTACTCTTTCTCTCCTTATAATGATGTGAGATGAGGTCAAAAGCTTAGGTGACGAGAAGAAGTGATGTGAGTGGTGTAGGCCTCGTGTTAGGCAGCTATTGACCCTCGGACTCTATGTCAGAAGGAGGAGCATCTGTTTCCAGGTCATGACTGAATGAGTGACTGAAACCGTGGCTTGGGGGAACTACTGTAAATCCTTAACACAGTCGGTTGATAATTATCTTTCAGTTCCTATTATGCACCTAGATATACGTGAGTCACATAAGTGGCGAAGAAGCCATGACTGCTTCTTTCTTAGGAGTTTAAAACCCAGTTGAAAACGATGGCTGGCAACATTTTCTTTGTCCACACCAAGGCAGTTATTTCAAGGTTTTTGATTATAAATATTTTTTTTGTTCCCAAATTCCAAGGAACCCTTATTTGAAGTCCTGAATACAGATGTTAAAGTATTTTTACTTGATGTGCAGAGCTTTAGGTAGGGGTTGCCTTGTGTTGCATAAGACTCTTTTGGTGGTAGGGCATAACACCCTAACATCCAGATGGATGAAAAGCAGGACCATTTGTTACTTACAGCGCCAAACTAGAGAAGGCTGCCCGGCAAAGCCGACAGGGAGTTGCACCCAGGGAAGGAGCGACAGCAAGCTGGAACTCTAAGAGGCAGTTGATGTATGGCAAGCAAAGTAGGAACAGCAAGGGTTTTCAAGTTCCCTGCAGATTGGCTAAACTGAATCGCTGGGCGGCCTCTAAGGCGCAGGGGCTGTCTCGGTTGTGTGTTCCTGGCGCTGGGATGGTTAGAGCCGATGCATAGGGGCTTAGAGTGGAAGAGCTCACCAAAGGAAGTAGTTGAATATGTACTTAATTAGCTGCTCAAGACAAAGAACTTATTGAACTCTAGTCAGGGACTCAAAATCCGGTCAACACGGCACAAGTTAAAAAGAAGACTGTATTACATAATGATACAGATCCAGACTATAAAAATATTATTTACAATTTATTCAGCAGTTTAGTATTCATATTTGTGATACATATTTAATGAACACACATTGTGTGTTAATCCCACGATAGACACTGAGAAGAGAAAGATGAGTAAGAGGCTTTCAGTTCAGTGAGAGACAAAACAACAATAATTTTTAAAATGTAAGAGAGTCATAACATAAGGTACTGTTGGAACACGAATGTAGCTGTCACTTTCACAGCCCAGACCGCTCACAGAAAGCTTGCAGACATAGGATGTGCAGCAAAAAGGATGCAGAAGCAAGATATAATTTAATAAGCAGAAATATTACAAAAATGTCTAGTACAAATAAACTTTATAAGTGAGAAAAGAAAGACCTAGGAAAATCATGAGTCTTGGTTTATGTGAGAGATTATTAGCAAACAGCCTAGCATACCTTCCACACTTAGTATTCGTCTTTATTTTCTCTTGTAGGTCAACATCAATGTTGTTGAATCACAAAGTGCACGTATTTGACTGTCTGGACATGATGTATAAGCATTATAATGACCTGGCCAGAAAGACTTACCATGATGAGGAATAGACTTAGAATTCCATCCTTTGGAAATGGATGAGTACTCTACTATTGGACAACTGGACATCTGGGTCCTCCTCTTAGACTTGAGCTTGATGGTGGCTGTAACTGGGGCAGAGCTTTGCATGAAAGCACTGAAACAAAGGCAAAGAGTAAACGAAGTTGCAGTCTCAAGTAGAGATGTAAATGAGTTCTCAAAATGTTAAATGTTAAACCCCAGGAAAAGGCAGGGACCAAATTCAAGGTTTAGTGACACTTAAAGGGAGTGAGTTGGATCCTGGAATGAAGCCTAGAAATATACTTTGAACAAGGATTGTGGAGGAAAGCTGTAGTGAATGTTGGTGACTTAATCTGGGGTTAAGGATGAAGCCCTTCAGGACTCAATGTTTCAATGGTGGACATTTCACTTACAAAAATCAAGCCGTTCAGTGTGACTTTAACATAGTTCTATACTGGAGGAAATATATTGGGATACTCAATTTTTATGTAGCAGTAAGCTATATACTTTCTATGCAGCAGTAAACTATATACTTTTTATTAATATTAACCAAATTGACTATATGATATTGATCAAGAACCCACATAGAATTAAACTTTGATAATTTAAATGAATTATTGATATTCAGAGTCAATAAAATTTATTAGGTGTAGCTTTAGAGCTCCTACTGTAGGGAGGTTCATAATATAGTTTAGAAAAATATGTATAACCTGCTTATAATCTCATTGAGATATGGCAAATCAACATAGCCAAAGAAACGTACAAAGGTTTCAGAGGTATGCATCATTTTCATGAAATAATTGACCTCTTGGGTTATTACTGCCCTTGCATATCACTGAAGAGATAAACCGTGGTTTTGCAGTACTGGAACCCCACGGCCTTTGCCATACGACCTTTGCCAACCTGGCAACCTTTGGTAACAGGCCTCCAAACTTACCTTGTCCAATTCAAACTGAATTCATCACTATCCTGTTCAGATTTCCCCTTCTTGCTTAAAATATGTCTTTTTATGGTTGGCTTATCTAAATCAGTATTGAAACAAGGTACAATTATTGAATTTTGTTTTTTGTTTCACAAGGCACACACAAATCAAATTTTCTCATTCACCCTGATCTCTTCCACTCCACCTTCACTATCATTTTCATGGCATTGACTTGTGGACACTTGTCCTTGGAATGTTGACTAGTCACTTCATAGTTTTGTCATGGAAGATGTTTCTGCTCTCCCGTGTTATTCTTAAACGAATAGTAAACACTTCAGTAGATTTTAGTTCATTATCTAATTGGATAACCTGTCTTCTGACAAGCCTGGCCTATTACATCTATTGTGATAACTGACACATTTGGACTCATTTCTGTCATTTTTATTTTATATTTTTAATGTGTCCCTTTTTCTGTTTCTCTTTTTCTTATATTTTACTTTTTTGACATAATGATTGCCTTTTCCTTTTAATTTTCCCCACTAGGTAGAAATTTATTGAAACTTTATCACATATAATTAACAATTTTATAAAGCTATTCACTATCTCGACCCCCTGCCAAACTATACAAGGCACTTAGAACATATAAATTGTGATCTCCCCTTTTCTTATTTACATGCCATTATTATATAAAATTTTACTTCTGTTTTTGTTAAATATACAATTAGACTATATTATTATTTTATAGAGAGAACACATATTGCAATTTGCTTACATATTTACTTATTTCTTTGCTCAATTATTCTTTTTGGCATATTAGGTCTCTTTTCCTTATGTATATCTGGTAGAAATTATTTTATTGTAGATCTGTTAAAGTAAATTCTAATTTGACCATTTATTCATTTTGGTTTCTATTTTCATTTAGCTTCCATATTTTTATTGTTGTTTTCAATGGTTATTTTTATTCATCCCTAAAAATTTCTTTCTTATTGGCCCAGTAATGAATTAAAAGTATGTGTATTTTCAATGATTCAGTTTCTCATTGCTTTATTTCCAGAGGGTTGTTCAGATATCCAGACCACATGCTTCAGGGCAATGGATATCATAGAGGAGGGCTTTGATTTGGAAGACTATACAGGAAATGAGAGAAAAATAAGTGAGGCCTAAGGAAGTAAGACCTAAGGCAGGAAAATCTATATAGGAGACTGAGAGCAATTCAATTACTAAATGCCTCAAAAGAGGATGGGGATTTGGAAGAAAAATTTTATGAATGTTTTATACTATAATAAGGATTTTGAGTCAAGGTCACCGATATTGACACATTAAGACTTACTATTGCTACCACTTGGTTAATAACCAGCTGATACTTTATAATGTTTTAAAAACAACTGGAGTTCCGTATTTTTTGTTAACATAAGTCTACAGCTGGTAGCTCTCTCACTGTTAATACCTTTAACTTTTAAAGTCTCTTATTTGGAAAATAGACACAAAATAGTATCTTACTAAAGATAAAACAGAATTCTAGCCTTCCGGTAATAAGTAGAATAAAAATGTGTTTGTATCTGTGTGTTTAAAAGTTCCTTTCCAAGGCACCTGGGTGGCTCAGTTGGTTAAGTGTCTGACTCTGGACAATCGGCTAAGGTCATGATCTCAGGGATGTGAGATCTAGCACTGCACTGGGGCTCTGTGCTGACAGCCCAGAGCCTGCTTGGGTTTTCTGTCTCCCCCTCTCTCTGTGCCCTCAGCCCGCGAATGCACACACTCACTCTCTCTCAAGATAAATAAATAAACATTAAAAAATATCCTTCTCCATCTGTCTTAGACTCCTTCCAGATCCATTACATCTGGTCATCAACTTTGACCCAGAGATGGGATTTAAAAGTCACCCCACCATCTGGCATTCTTTTCAGCCTTCCTCTTGAGATGAGGTTCCAGAGAAGTTCATACGGTAAAAACAACATGCGACTCTGAGCCTGCCAGTTTTTGGCTCAGCTCATTACTCAAAATGTTCCTCATAACTCATCACTGTAGACTCCTTTATACTAAACATGCATTAGTATTAGTACGCATATTATATATACTATATGCATATTAGTATGGATATAGTATTCTCTCTGCTATAATGCAAATAACACAAACAGACACACACACACACACACACACACACATATAATGCAAATGACTTAAAGAAAGGTACATCATTTTACTTGTCTTCTTCACTCCCTCAGTATCCAATAAGATTCAGCATGGTATTTTGCAAAGGCACATTGAATGAATAAGTCAATAACTTGATTCCCCCTTTCTGGAAATACCCCTTCCACTCCTTTCTTTTTACCTATGTTTCTTGTCCTCTGAGTCACACTTTAAGTGATAACTCCTATCCAACAACACAGGCTCCAACACTTAACTACCAAAAGATTTGTGTCTGAAATGTGCTATGTATTGGGTGTGGCAGTATATTTGCAAATATGAATATAATATTCTTCTCTTTGTAAATAAGTTGAGTGCCATGTAAATGCAGATGCATTGCATTTTATTTAATTCTACTTTTACAAAGTATAATAGATGTATGTAACTATTATTTCCCTTTAAATTGTAAAGATCACACTCTTTCTAGAAGTATAAATTGTACAGTAAGCCTAGAGACACTAAGATAATTCATTAGTTCCTAAAATCACTCACTGGCTACAAAAAAAATCCCATTATTTCTACTGTGAAATTAGAAACAGCAACAAAAACAGCACAACTGGATTTTGAGGGGGAGTTTTGGTCAAAAACAATTCAGTGACCTCAGACAACATTCTATACACTTGCTACTGTTTATCAGAATACAAATTATCTTTGACTGGAGAAGCCGAAAAAGAGACCTCCACCCCAAAAAAAGCCCACAAAACAAAACAAAAAAACAACCAAAACCCCCCAAAACAAACAAACAAACAAACTCCTCGTATGACAAGATAATTTAGCTGGAGTTAAGAAAAATCTGTTTAGGAGCGCCTGGGTGGCTCAGTCGGTTAAGGGTCCCACTTTGGCTCAGGTCATGATCTCACGGTTTGTGGGTTCGAGCCCTGTGTCGGGCCCTGTGCTGACAGCTAGCTCAGAGCCTGGAGCCTGTTTCAGATTCTGTATCTCCCTCTCTCACTAACCCTCACCTGTTCATGCTGTTTCTCTCTCTCTCTCAGAAATAAAAAATAAAACATAATACAAAATTTTTAAAAAAGAAAGCATCTGTTTGGTTTCAAATCTTTATGATTAACGTGATATTTTATTTTTTCTATATAGAGCAAAATATAATTGTTTTCAGTTAAGTAACATCAGGCTTTATAAAAGTGAAAGAAAAGTCTAATCTCTATTATCTCTACTTGAATTACTAATGTCACGTAAATATAAGGTTTCCTGTACATCTGTTTCATAATCCTCCTCCCAAGGATGAACAGCTAAAGAATTTAAATGTCACGATGGCTCTAAACCAGCTGCCATGCTTAAAAGAGTCCTTCCTGGAAAGAGTTTAGTGAACAGGCATGAAGAATGCCATTCTTGGAAATAAGATTGGAGGCACCAAGGAGTGTTTTTTTCCAGCAATTTAGCTGTCACGTATCCTCAAATTTAACACGAATCTAAAAAAGACCTTCCTCTTGATTTGTACTTGTGATATAAACATTTACATAAAACCAAGATTTGAGGGAAGTCAAGGGTTGCCATGTTGTGCATTATCCTGATGGAAAAGATTATTCTGCATTCACAATTTATGTGCATCTTTGACACGTATTGTACTCATGTATGCTGTTCCTATAAAATAGACAACTAAGCTTCTATAGAGTAAATGATCTGTGCTTTCTTTTTAAATATTGTCCAATGTCCTCCCTTCATCCATACTTTCTTTACCCCTAAGAATATGTTAGGTGCATTCACAAATACAGAACCTATGATAGATGTGGATCTGTGAAAGCAAAATTCATACTGAAAATCGGCTCATCCAAAAGCTTAATTTCTTTGACTACGGTAAAATATTTACCTGATAAAAATCATACAACTTCCATTTAAATGGAATGTTATGTATTCAATTATTTCTTATTCTTCTTTTGTAAGATAACTGAAAACAATATAATTTAAATGAAACTAAATTTATTTTTAAAAAGCTAGATCCCCTAATCTCTTCCCTTAATAACCTAGATGTATTCTAAACTGTCAATCAAGCTGGGAGTAGAGCATTAGGAGCAAAGATGTAGGTGGTAAATGCAGTGAGGTAGCCCTGAAAGTGTCATGTTTCATAGGATAACAGAGCAAATGTTTTGGATGAATCTCAATTCAGCAAATAAAATTTATCCAATGGACCAATATTCAATAAAGTTGACAGAAAGTTATTGATGAGGCTCATGTTACATTTTTATACATTTTTCTTTGTAGAAAAGTCCAAAAATGTGATTGAATATGTCTAATTAACTTTCAAACTCTAAGAAACTACTGTATTTTAAAGATGATTGATTAGTAGTAAGAGTAGTTGTAATAACAGCTATCATGGTAGCTAGTAATTGTACTATAGTAATAATAGCAATAGTTAATATTTATTAAGCACCTATTATGCCTAATACATATAGTAACCTATATGCATTAAGTAATTCACATGAATTAAGCACATGGTCCAAGATCTTAATGCTTAGGTGAGGTGGAGTTAGAATGAGAAACTAACTAGGCTAACTCCTGAGCCTGCGTTACTGGCCAGTATTCTCTATACCTCCACCTGTATCACCATTATCACACATAGGGGAGAGCACAGAGAAGACAAAAACTTAAGTCTTTAGAAATAGTACATTTAAAATTATGTTTTATAATTATCTCCTAATTACTTTTAAGTTACCATTATGTAGGTTATTGCTATTTTAAAGTGGAGAAAAGGATAAGTAAGGAAAGAGAAGTGGTTTAGGCAAAAAATAGAAACAAAGATAGTAATTTTTTTTTTTAATATTTTTATTTATTTCTAGGAGAGAGAGACAGCGTGAGCAGGGGAGGGTCAGAGAGAGAGGGAGACACAGACTCTGAAACAGGCTCCAGGCTCTGAGCTGGCAGTCAGCACAGAGCCCGACGCGGGGCTCGAACCCACAAACCGTGAGATTATGACCTAAGTGAAAGTCAGACGCTTAACCGACTAAGCCACTCAGGCACCCCCAAAGATAGTAATTTTAAAACAATTTTAAATGTGCTAAATTAGCTTAACTCGAAAAGCTTCTAAATGAGAGCAATAAAAGAAAAACAGAAAAAGAAAGAAAATGGACTGATATTCCATTACGCAGCGAACAAGGGCAAGTGCTCTCTTTACATTGATGCAGCACCGTAGCAGACATGTTAGTGCACACGGCTGCCTCACTTAGGGCCCGTACAGAGCATTTTCCGCATGCAGAGCTTCTGGAGTTGGCTGCCCGTGTGTGACATGAATCCAGAGCCCTGACCACTGCTGCCTACATTAGCTTAGGCACACAACCCATAGGTAGAGGAGGGGTTCACGTGGTAAACTGAGCCAATCAAAATTTTTCCTTCAAGAACTCCAAGAACATAGATTATAGTCAACCAACACTGAATGCCAGCCAAATGATATACTTTGGGGTTAAAGCTGCAGGCTTTGAGTTCTTTAAAGGTAACAAATAAGCAGAGGAAGCCATTTTACTGACTGAAGCAGGTAAGTACAACACGTAAGCAGAGAGGCAGAAGAGGAGACATGTAACCTCTGAGAGACAGAGATTAAGTTCACCTACCTCCAGCTTTCCAGGTGATGGGAGACCAGGCTCTCCTTATGTTCATTTCTCCAAGTTTCTGAATCTGGGTTTATTTCACAACACCCCCTTCCATGATCTTTGTGATTCATGAATCTTTGAAAGCAAAATGATCTTGACTGGAACAAAATAAGTGTAGTATACCCATTTCTACTTTCTTTTTTCAAGACATTAACTTGATTTAGAATGCGTGAAGAGGGTGTGAGAAATGGTAAAATCTGGTTTTATGTAAATCTGTTTGTTGTTTTTGTTTCTTGTTTGTTTTATGAAGGGACAAACAGGAGAGAACTGGCTTCCAGGAGCTAACTCCAATGAGATGCTTCCTAAACCAGGCTGACTTGTTCAGTAGCTCAGCTTTTGATCAAAAGAACAACCAGAAAGTAGATGAAGGAATTGAGAAATTCCAGCATTCACAATAGGAAAGAGTTACACTGAAATTCAGTACAAATGTATCCAAGTTATTTGGTTTATTTAAAATATATTCCATTAAGGTAGAGGGTTTGTTTGTTTTTGGTTTTTTTTTTTACTATTAGGGTTAAATTGGTGACATCACAAAAATAATGATACTTTTGTCATTCAGTTCTGCAAAGAAAATAAATTATATTAAATTTTTGACTCATTCAACTAACATTTATTTCAGTGTCTAACCTCTGTCTGATGCCAGGGAATAAGATAGATCCCCAGCATAAACTAGCTTTCCAATTTAGAGGAGAGAATCCTGATTTTGAAGTACAAAAAACATATTAAACTTTTAAATGATGTTTTAAAACTTAATAATGACTTATTAACGTTTTCCAAAACTTAAGAGTTCTAAGCAAAGTGCAATATGCTATCTGCTTAACTGATAATGAATTTATCTTTATTAAAACTTATTTGTGAAATACACTACTGATGAACATTAGATTAAAACCAAATCTGCCAAATGATTTAATCAAGTGTTTAATGAAATAATTAAGTTTCAATTATGTCATAAAAATTCTATCAGTCAAAAGTAATTTATAACACATTATTCTCCCATGGCTTCTTGCAGGTTAGTTGACTTCTAAAATGCATAACTTAAAACGCTTTCTCGAAACTGATGAATTGTATGTAAAGTCATGTTGTGTAAATTAAGTTGTGTTATTTACCATGAGAGAGTAATTACTTAGACATTAACAATAATATTAAACATAATTCATGTTTATTAAAAATGGGACATGATATTCCCCTTTATCAACCTTCCATATTTTCTAACATCAGGAACTTGAACTTATGTGTGAAGCGATACCCTTCCCACATGTTCTCAGTTGGTACATTTACCTGAGGTTCACTTGTCAACACTCAACTATACTATTGTTCTTAACCTTAGTTAGACTTGAGGATTAAATATAAAATTTGCAATCTAGAAAATAATTTTTTAATGTTTTATTTATTTCTGAGAGAGAGACACTGTGAGCAGGGGAGGGTCAGAGAGAGAGGGAGACACAGAATCTGAAGCAGGCTCCAGGCTCTGAGCTGTCAGCACAGAGACGGATGCAGGGCTCAAGCCCACGAACTCATGAGATCATGACCTGAGCTGAAAACGGAAGCTTAACTGACTGAGCCACCCAGGTGCTCCTAGAAAATAATTTTTAAAAAATTGAAATCATATTTTAAAACATTCCTAAAAAGAAAATTCCAGTCTTAAAGATTGTCTTTGTGATATATTTCTCCAAATATTAAAGGAATAAATGATACAAAATTTATACAAATTATTTTAGAGAATAGAAAAAGAAGAAATACTTCTCAGTTCATTTGTTGAAACCAGCATAATCATCATACCACTATGTAGTATGAGCATTACAAGAATGAAAAATTATTACATGTCTCATGTACATAGACATAAAAAAATATGAACAAAATATTCAAAATATATCAGTGTTTTATCTGTATATATATAAATACACACATATGTAACACCATGCCTAAGTTGGAATTATTAGAAATTAATTATTATTCCCCAAGTAACCAATGCAATTTATCACATTAATAATAAGGGACAAGAAGCATATAACCATCACCAGAGTCAGTAAATGCATTTGGTTAAATCCAACAACCATTTATGATAAACATTCTAAAAAAATTAGGAATTGGAACGATCTTCCCTAATGTCATAAAGGATTATCTACCAAAGTGTCTGCAGCTATCATACTAAAAGGTAGTGTATGTAATACTTTCTCTTTAAGATTAGAGGAAAGGTAAGGCTATTGACTTTCATCACTTTTCAGTTTTGTGCTGAAGGGCCTAGTCAGTGCAGTACAAGAGAGGGTAATAAGCATTAGACAGAAAGAAGTAAAATTATATTTATCACTGGTGATATAAGCATGTCTAGAAAATGTATGAAAGTGTTAGTGTTAATAAGGGAATTTAGAAAGGTCATTTAACGCATCAGCAATGTTTCTATGTACTAGCAACAAACAACTGGAAAAATTATTAAGTACCACTTACAATATTATTAAAATCAAATGTGTTAGATCTTTTCTTAGAGAAAGTGTTAGTTTTTTGCTGAAAATCTTTTAAAAGACCTCAATAAAGAATGAGATTTTCTCACTCATGGTTTGGAAAACTCAATATTGCTCTCCTAAATTGATCTCTTCAATTGATCAATTGAAGCAATTGATAGCTTCAATGCAATAACAATTTAAATTTCAGTATGCTTTCTTTTTGTGGTAATAGAGAAACCTCTATAAATCCGTGTGGAAATACAAATGACTTAGATTAGGCAATAGAAAATTTTAAAAAGAAAAGCAAATTTGAAAAACATACATAACAAGATTTCATACTTATACTGAAGATACAACAATAAAGACAGTGGGCATTGGTGCAAATCTAGATTCTTGATGTACGATCACAGCACTATTATAATTTAGAGGGGACAGGCGGGTCTTTTCAATAAATGCTCCTAAAACAATTGATTACCTATTTTAAAAAACAAAAACCCTGGATCTCTACCTCATACCATGTTTCAAATGTGAAAAGTTAAAATGTAAATAAATATTTTTTGAACACAAAATAGAACAACTTCATGACCTTATGGTACGTAAGTAAACATAGAATACCAAAAAGTACACTTTGCAAGGCACTGATACATGCAACAGCATATAAAACAAATAACAAGAAAAAAAACCCTCCATTCTTAGTAATCAAACTATTTCACAATTTAGCTATGGGCATCTGCATTTGAATTATTCATTAGGATTAATGTGTATTTTTCTTACATGTGGGTGGTTTAAAATAAACCCCACAGTTCAGAGTGAAAATTTCAGGTTTTGTTGTGAGTTATAGAAACCATTCACTCTAATAAATAAACTCCATTTTAAGGCCACAGGATAGAGAGTATGGGGAATTTAGAATGTACAAAGTGATATCCCTTACCTACCCTAATAGACTGTTGTAAACACTTGTTACATTTATTTGCATAATTTAGTGCATACATACACACTGTATCTACCTGATAAAAAGTTGAAACATGCTATATATTTAATTTATATAGAAGAGACAAATTAGAAATTGAAAAGTTTAGGAGTATATTTCATGATACAGCAAATGGTCGTTATCAAGTCATCACCCAAATACATCATTATGAATGAGCAACAGGTTCAGTTCAAATTTAGACTGAAAGAGCAACACTTTTATGTCGGAGACTGATAGTTATATATCCCAATATATACTCTTCTCTTCTTTTTCTAACGAAACCTGATTAAAATGCACAGCTTTCCTTGAAGGTTGGTATAGCTATGGGACTAAATTCTGGCTAATGGATTAGACCCTACAATTGTGGAGGACTGAGTCACACAGAGCTTGGTGGAGCTGACATTCCAGCCCATCGTATTCCTTTCTGGTAGGTAACTTCTTCATTCTCAAGGAGTGAATCTTTACTATGTGTTAAGAACTGTCCTTCTTTGTTTATGTGTACTCTCTAGTTTAACCCCCACAACGATCCTTAGAGATGAGCACCACAATTATCTTCATTTTAACAACAAAGTGAAATTGAGGTTTTAGGAGATAGCTAGTGGAGACACGTGGATTTGAATACAAGCTGTGGCTATTAATGTAATTTTGTTCAATATGCTTTTAATATTCCTTAATGTTTTATTTTTTGCATGCACTAATAACATTGTCACTAAGTATTTGTATTTGGGTTTTCTCAACCTGCTTACAAGAGGTTTCCAAAGACGTGTCTGCTTCCCTTGGTGCTCAGTTACCTTTATGATTTTCCTCTTAAAAAGACCAAATGCTCTTTTCGTTCAGTTTACTCTTACTGTTTCTAATATTTCATTTGGTGTGTTTCTGAAAGATATCCTGAACAAATACTTGCAGTGCCTCAGCAGTGGGCATGGTTTTGAGATGATTCCATAGAGGCAGTTGTTCAGTGTGAGGTGGGGAGGAAGAACGAGAAGAGGAATTAATGCCTAAGATCATGGCAACAGGTAATTACCCGTGCTTTTATTGTTAAGGATGGCCAAAACTCTCCATTCTTTATATGAAAAGAGTTCTTCATATCCTTTTATGACTTTGAATCTCATCAAGTAAATCTAAGGAGTAAAATTCATTGAATTCAGAGATTGTGGATTTCTGGGTTCATGAATTTGTTGTCTCACTGTTCCTGGCAGCAACCCATTCTGTACAGCAGATGGCATGGTCGGCTCTAGCTGCAGAAACACGAGTCGTCAAAACTAATATTCATGATGAAGACAATGGCACTCATTACTAATGTGTCGTATTTGAATAAAATACATGGGAAGTGGCCACATAATTAAATTTTTCTTTTGCCTTAACACACACTTATTTAATAGAGTACTCGTATATGCCAAATTGAAGTATATTCATACAAACACACTTGGTTGTATAAGCCCTTTAAAATACTTAGCCTTGGAATTAAGTATTGTAGTAAATGCTCCTTGTGCTCATAAAAGTTAACATGACTGAGAAGCAATAATCAAGAAGTTACAGACATTTTACCAGAGGAAAAACTATATGATAATGTAAGTCATAAAAAGAGGCAAGTGATCACTATGAAAATGTTGGTATGTTTGGCAAAACCACAGTGTGACACTCCTGTATCACTACTCCTGAAACTCATCTGAAAGCTTAGGTGCTTCTAGGACCTCCTCGGATGAAGTATTGGTTATTTATTAAGAGCATGACTAGCATCACTAAATCTTAGCTCCAATATTTAGCTGATGTGTGTCACATGGAATAAATTATTTATCGCTGTTTCCTTAACTGGAAAATGGAGATGATAATAATTTTACTACCTTGATGGAATTGTTCTAAGCAATCAGAGACTTAGTACATACAGGATTTAGAATACACAAACATCCAATAAGTATTAGCTGTTAGTAGTTATAGTAGATATGGTAATAACGGCAGCAACAGTGATATGGATTCTGGAGATAATAAAAAGGAAGCAACAATAAGTTTTAAACATGAAATTTTAGGAAAGGGAGAGGCTCTATTTTTACATGGGAAATCATGTCCAATATATTTGGTTTTAACTGTGTTGTTAGAAATGATCATCTATGATCTCATTTTTCAAAACGCTGTTCAAATTTTGGAAGCAGTGCACTCTCCAGGGAACCATAGAGTTCTGTTGTCTAGGTCTGGCTTGTTGTCTCTACTTCTCACGCTGAAATAGTTTCTATTGAGTTGGTGATATCAAGGAAAGCCTCTCAAAAATCACCACATGCTTTGTCAGTGAATAACAGTAATACCACAAACACTGTCTGAAATACCAGTTGTGAACATAGCACATGTTAAAATGATTCCTTACTGCAACAATATTAATTGAGGAAATCTTTGAAATGGGGATTTAAGAGAAATATAGTACTATCTCTGGTATATTTATTAATGAGGTATTTTTAAGGCAAATGAAGAATTCTATATAAAATACTTCAATTTGCATGAAATTATAATAAAATATTGCCTCCTCTGCAACAAACAATGTTTTTTACCTTTGCAATGTTTCGCATGTAGAATATTCCCTTTAAAAAAATGGAAGAATTTGATATCTCATGATTGCTTATATCTTTCTAGTTGGTAAGACACTCAAACACCCTACCAATAATTGTGTAATGAAATCAGGAATATGGTGTTAGAATCAATAATAAAAACATACTTTTTTCAGATAATTTCCTTATGGGGATTGGATAAGGTAGGTATATAGAAGAACCTCACCTAAATGTAGCATGATGTAGAAAAATAGGAGTTAGATTAACTTACATTACCTCCATTAATCCTGATACATGCCAAAAAGTGACAGCCAAAAGCAAAATCTATCTTTGGGCATATAAATACTTATTCCATGTAGTAAATGGAGAAAGGAGTTTCTATAAGGCCATGACAATAGTCAGTAAACTCGAAATGATTATTATCCAGAGTATATCTAGAAAAAGACCAAACTTTGTGTTTACCTACAAAATTAATTCTAGAACTCATTGAAAATTCACAGTCTAGACTTTATTTAAACATACAAACATTATAGTCTTTCTTTGATTATTTACAGTGAATAACATATTTGAATTTTGCCTTGCGTGAAAAACACAAAACTTTTATGTGTAACTTACTATGACAAAAAATGTACATATATATTTCCCCCAATTAAAGAATGATTTATCATAACTTCTAAATCTTTCATGATAGATACTATTTAAAAAAACAATATGAAAAAAGGATTGTGTAAGAATATCTAACTTCAGTTTTAATAAGAAGTCAAAATCCAGGTTATTAAGCACCAAATCTCACAGTCCAAATCATCAGTTGCATGACAGTGAATGTCAACTTTTGGAACCAGTGTTCAACTCTGGCAATGACCTTCAACCTCAATGGTTGTAGTTGGGGGTAAGTAGAATAATGTGTATTGCTTACCACTGTGACTCATGTTTCTCTATAAATTTCTGATAAAAAAAGAATTTACTTAAGAAATGTTTGTGGGAGAATGAATGAATGAATCAATCAATCAATCAACAACCAATGAATTGATGTTATTACACAAAGCTGTGAATACAAGATGTGGCTCATTAATGTCTATCTTCAAGGCTGCCTAGTAAAATATAATTTTTTGAGTTTGTCCTTAATTTGCGAGACATTATTTTGTGCTCAGCAAAAAAAATTGCAAATACTTTTAGCAGATAACTTGTTTTGTGACTTTAAATTTCATCTGGATGCTCATATGGTTAATTCAGCTTTTCACAATATAAAGTTGGGAGAAAAAAATATATATATAGGAAGAAAAAGTATCCTGTGAAAAGAGCAGCAAGAAAATCTGCTTGTAGCTTCTGCTCATATCCAAGAATCTGGAAGGCAAGAAAGGCCCTTTCTTATTTTTTTGCCAAACCATACTCTCCAGAAATGTAATGGATATTAAATGAATTCATTTGAAAGTATGGAAGAATACGGCTAATTATTTAGACACTTGTTCCTCTTCATTATTTTTTGAAAGCCTTGAAAACTTGCCTTTTTGGTGGTTTGGGTGGGAGAAGTTTCTTTGATCCTTTTCTCTTTTAGAAATAGATTATCAGAAGGGCACCTGGGTGGCTCTGTTGGTTGAGCGTCCAACTTTGGCTCAGGTCATGATCTCATAGTTTGTGGGTTTGAGTCCCGTGTCGGGCTCTGTGCTGACAGCTTGCTCAGAGCCTGGAAGCTGCTTTGGATTCTGTGTCTCCTTCTCTCTCTGCCCCTCCCTTGCTTGCTCTCTGTCCCTCAAAAATAAATAAATGTAAAAAAAATTTTTTTAAAGGACTATCCCATAACCAGGCAACTCTCAACCAGTGACTATTTTAAAGTCTGAGTTTCAATGGCATTCTTAAGTAAGGAAAACAAATTGAAATTAAAATAATGGTTATAAACTTTTTAAAATCTACTTTCCCAGTAATGTCTGAGAATATTTGAGTATGCTACAGATCCTTAGACAAATCAGAAGTTGCATTTCTATCCCTGATATTTAAAAAGAGGCTATAATAAAATTAGTATAAGTTTCCTGAGGAATTTTTTCCGTGGTGTTCTACCTTTATAGTGAATCTCTTCTAATGATCTCCTAAATCCAAAATTGGTAACTTTTTTTTTTCTTCTAGAAA
Source organism: Crocuta crocuta (assembly GCF_008692635.1). Classification (NCBI taxonomy): domain Eukaryota; kingdom Metazoa; phylum Chordata; class Mammalia; order Carnivora; family Hyaenidae; genus Crocuta; species Crocuta crocuta. Next base: position 37,813 of record NW_027529171.1, on the reverse strand, counting down.
GCCCTTGCACCCTCCCTTCTCTGATTCCTTTTTGCTCCCTTTTCATTTCTTATTTTTCTTTCTTTTATAAAATAAAAATAATAATACATGGTTCTATTCCCTGTCCTATGTTTTCTTTATTTCGCATATCACATTTATCCATGCTTTAAAAATTAATTAGCTTACATATCTTACTTTGTGTGAGTGTACTATAACTGTCTTGGAATTAATGTTGTAATTGTGCTTTATTATTTTAAATATGCAGAAAAGCAACTGAAAAGTCTGCTTTGCGAGGCTTCCTAGAAAGGTTATTAAAAGACCATGAAGGCTAAGAAGTTTCACTGAAACAGGCAGATTTTCTTCCAGAAAGGGTGCATCAGATTAAATTTCTACTAGAAACATATTAGAATACCCACTTTGCTATGTATTTCTATTTTTACATTTTTCTAATTTTCTTGGTATTCTTTGAGTATTGGTGATACGGTACATTCGCGTACAGTTCTTGGTCATTTGTGTTTCTTTAGTTAACTGTCTTATCTCTTGCTTAGCAATATTTATCATCATTATTATCATTATTATTATTATTTTAAAGTTTATTTATTTATTTTTGAGAAAGAGAGAACATGCAGGAGAGACAGAGAGAGAGAAAGAGAATCCCAAGCAGGCTCTGAAAAGTCATACGGATACTGACATGGAGCTTGAACTCACAGTGAGATTATGACCTGAGCCGAAATTAAGGGTTGGATGCTTAACCAACTTAGCCACACAGGTACTCCAAAATTTATTATTTTTGATTTTAGCTTTCTGATATAGGATATTCTAAAATTTGTGTGCAGAAATGCTTTGGCTCTTTAAAAAGTTTCCATTCCTTTTTAGAATAATATGCCCTTGCCATCTCTAGAGCCGTTAAAGATTCATCTATTTATTTTATCCATTGTCACTTTTTATTGTAACTTTTAAGCCTGAAATTTTAGCATGATAATACACATATATCATGTAACTACACACACACACACACACACACACACACACACACTATATTGTGGAGTATTCCACTTGATTTTTTCACCCCAAGTAGACAGACACTTTAGTGCTATTTAGTGAATATTCAACTGATTCTCTGTTGGTATGTAGCAATTCCCACTCAGCTTTCTCTGTCTCTCAGTCTCATACACATGGGACACGCCCCTCCACACACACACACACACACACACACACACACACACACACACACCCTTCCCACACAGTATTTTCTGTCTCCTTGGTTTAACTTGTGGATTTTTTAACAAAGTGTTACCTTTCACTGTTTTATTCATTGTTACCTTACCATATGCATTTTCCTATAGAATAAGTTACTGTTCATTGTTCTTCTTTTGCAGGCTATTACGTCACTGCACCTTGTATTTGTGAGGATTCTGTAGTTGCAAAATGGAGGAATCAAATCAAGAAAGGGATTTTTTTTTTAATTATTTCTGAGAGAGAGAGGCAGCGTGAGCAGGGGAGCGTAAGAGAGAGAGGGAGACACAGACTGAAACAGGCTCCAGGCTCTGAGCTGTCGGCACAGAGCCTGATGCGGGGCTCGAACCCACGAACCGCAAGATCATGACCTGAGCCGAAGCCGGTCGCTTAACTGACTGAGCCACCCAGGCGCCCCAAGAAAGAAAGGATTTATTGGTGCTTTTATCAAGTAATCTCATTTTTAGGCAGTGTCCTCGGGTACTCACCGTCTATCTCTCTCCTGGATTTCTCCTTGTAAGTCGGCCTCATGTTCCTGCTTCTCCAGATGAACTTCCTTCACACCCTGGGAATAACGGCCTCTGACAGATCCAAGCTTACATCAGTCCAGGCAGCATTCCTAGAAAAGAGAAATATTTTCTCCTTCCCAGTGTTTTTGTATAAAAGCTCAAAATTTTATCAAATCTCTGCCAATAATGTGGTTGAAGGATAAGGTACTTTATTGGCCAAGCCTGAGTTGAATTCTCACTTTTAAAATTCAGAACAGAGTTCAGTAATTGGGACCCCTATTAAAGCCACATGAATGAGGAAGCCAGATTTCTAAAATAAATCTGGATGTTACTTCCAGAACAAATGAAGAAGGAGATATCTAGCAAAATAAAAATAGGAGATGTTATACACAACTATAGGACTGAATACATAGAAATTTTCAATCTCCAGCTTAATAAGCTTTTTACTTTATTTTGTACAAATTTTACTATTTTAATGGAATAATTTTGTATTCATGGAGTTGAAAGCTAGAATAATAATCTAAGAAATAATTTTGCTTCATCTGAACATTTATTCATTTTTGCTTTTCTGGTGAGATTTGGAAAACTTATATACAATCATCATACCTCTAGAAGAACATCTTTCGCTTATGTTGTGCACCTTAACGAATTTTAAGAGTTAATTCAGTTGAATTGCTAAATAGTCATAAAATCACAAAAACTGGTTAAACATAATATTACCAAAAGGTAATACAATAAAAAATAGAAATCTACAACTGTATGTATAGTATACACCTTGGCAAATTACTATATTGTCCCTCTGTGCATAAAGACATCTGCAGATGATGTTTCTAACTTCACCATAAGTTTCTTTGTAAATGGAACCTCATATATTCAGCTTCCTGGAATTTTAAATGGTTAGTTTTTAATTGGATATTATTAGACCATGGCTGAAAGTGAATCTTAGGTTTTCTGTATACTAGTGTAAATTTAATTTCTGTAGAACTTGGACATGACTCTACCTTATTTAAAATAATTTAAACATTCAGATTTAAAAGGATACATCATAGTTTTAATTATATCTTCTGCTTAGAATTGCAAAATCTCACTCACAATTATCTAGGACCTATATAATTCTAACTTTTACATAATGGAAGCTAGGATGTATATATGCAAAAATATAAAGTAATTTTCAAAATAGCTGCAATGATCTTTTACTTTCTTTAAAATTTCTCACTTTTTTACTGACTTTCAGTTTGTTCACTACAAAAGTGGTCTCATGATTTCACTTGCTATGTGTAATAACACTAAGTGAGAGATGAGATTATGATGATAGTAAGGAGGTGACCCAATTAAATCTCATTATCAGATTCTGTTCTTTTTAAAGCTCATCCCTTTATATCTTTTCCCCTGTAATTTCCCCAGAGATTTCACTCTGGAGTCTACAGGATTTGAAGATGCTCAACTTCCTCTCCTTTGATGCTCATCGAGAATCTTGTTTTTTAAAGCTGTCAAGGAAATAAAAACTCCTATCTACTCTCCCAAATGCACTTCCTTTAGACAAGGCTCTTAATGAAATCCAGAATTTAAAGCCACAGTAGCATGAGCTGCTAGGGCATGGGGATAAGAAGCATCAGAGTTGTTTTTAATATCAAAGTGCTACCATGTAGAAGAAGGGATTAAAATAATGTTGAGCTGCTTCTCAGAGAATACACTGAACTAGTGGATGAGAGGAGCATAGCCTATACAAGGAAAATGTTCTCTAACAATTAGAGTTGTTCCTGACTCAACTCATTGCTAATTTATTGGCTATTTTCTAGAGGGATCCACAGGGAAGAAGTCGGATTGAAAAGTCTCCAAGCCCACTTTAGTTCTGAGATTCTGGTGACAAAGTCTGTAGTAAATCCAAAGAAAGTCTTAAATTTCTTCTTTAAAACCATTCTATGTAGCACAGGTCCAAATATTTTATTAATTCTTACTGTCTAATGATACAGATTATTAAGCCAAAACTCTGACATGATTAAATATTATTAAAAAATATTATACATTACTCTGATAATGTATAAGTCCTTTTGTAAAATTGGCTCTTTTGAGATAGCTAATCAGTTTATTTGGCTTTTTTTTAATGTTTATTTATTTTTGACAGAGTGCATGTACATGAATGGGGAGGGGCAGAGAGAAAGCGAGACAGAGAATCCTAAGCAGGCTTTGTGCTGACAGCAGAGAGCCCAATGAAGGGCTTGAATTCACAGACCCTGAGATCATGACCTGAGCCAAAATTGGACCCCTAACCGACTGAGCCACCCAGGTGCCCCAATATAGCTAATCAGTTTTAGTTTACAATGCTGACTTGTTTCATTCTGTTTTCTTCTAAAAACAATAAGGATAAGACATCACTGAGCATGCAGTCATAAAAGACTTCAGAGAAGAGGTAGTATATTTCATGTTTTGGTGATATTATAAACACTACCCTAGAATATACATTATAAAGCCAATTTAATAAACAAAAACCACTTACACTGTTAACAACTGAAAAGATAGAGGGAAAAGATGAAAATATGGACAAAGAGCCTAGTTTTATAACTTCTTAAGAAAACCCAATATCAGAAATAACAGCACCCCAAATCCACCTTCTTTTGTTTTATTTCTCAAATTTCATTTATACAAGCTTCAACATTCTTTGTAGTTTTCTTCCATGTTAAAAAGAGAAAAAAAAAAAACACTGCAAAGTATTTTCACAAGATCGTGACTTCACATTCTAGAAGCAGGACTTGAAGATTACATACTGGTTAACTGACTATAGATGAGTGATTTTTATTACTCTCTTTTGTTAACAGATAAATAATCTTGTCAACAGAAGCATCTTCAAATATATGAAAGGAAGCATATCCAAAGAAGTAAGCAGTTTCTTTTGATGCTCTCTTGATAGACAAGTTGGACTATGCTGTATAATCACTCACTATTCAGACCAGGTCAGAAAAATTAATTCCACGTCTGGCTTCATCTGTTCATTGCAAACCAAAAGAAATTAGCTAAAAAAAAAAAAAGAAAAAAAAAAAAGAAAATACCATCTTCACCTATTGACCTTAAGTCCTCTCTGAGAATTTAATAAATAGTTTCAAAATTTATAAAGAAAGGAAAGAAAGATTAAGTTAGAATGTCAATGATATTGTCACATTTGGATTTTTCTTCATCTTGTAATTATTTGGAAACCTTAGTGGAGAAAGTCAAGAGAGAAACATAATTTGCTATGTTGTGGAACTGAATATTGGAAATGCATGGACGTATGGTAGAATAATCCTGTGTAGAGGATAAAGATATTTTGGTTTTAGGCTTTACTGTGAAACAGCTAACCATGTGACCTTGGGAAGTCATTTCATTTAGTGATTAAATTGTACAATTTGTAAAATCAAAGATTTACTAGATGCATTATTTCAAGTGATTTTTACCCCTAAAATTTTGAGGCAGCTGTGAAAGTGCACCACCCTGATTTTCTTCAAAAGAGAACTTTTTCTGAAGAACGTAATTAGCTGATGGCCCTCAGCTGCTGCACCTTTAGACTCTGATAGGGTGTTTATGCCAAGGTTGCTTTCTTCCTGGGCTGCTTCCAATGCCTAACAGTGGGAGGACAAGAATTGTGTCATTTGTGCCTCGTGTGGGTCATCTCGTTCCTCCATCAGTTAGTCTTTGCTCATAATCTCTCCATCAGGTTAATGGGATTTTCTCAGAGTTGCAAGATAGTTTCAGGCTGTTACCACTCGATCTTTTCCCCTTCCCTCTCTTTCTTCACTGGTATCAGATCAACATGTGGTCTGGAGTGCGCCCATGTGGCAGCCATGAAAATGTACTTCCCAGACCTCCAACAGCTGGGAGAATAATTGACCAAGGGCTCCATCTGCTGTGCTCTGACAACCATTGCCAAGTTTACAAAGAGACTATGCTTTCCCTGGGATGCTTCCCATCAGTGACTGAGGGATGGGCCCATTCCTGGAAGGCAGAACACTCCTCTGAAGGCCAACTGTAGCTTGAGAACTCCCCAGACAGAACCTTGCTGACCCCTACCTTAGATTCCACAGCCGTCTGAGATGCTTCCACTCAACCTTCCCGCTTGTCTCCCCTTAGTATAGGACTTGCATTATGGTTAGAAGACTCTCCCGGTCTTCTCCAGGCACTGCCCATTTCCTTTCACACAGGCATTTGTTATAAAATGCTGTTGTTTTTAATTCCATCTTAACATCTGCTTCCCCGAGGATTTGGATATCACATCCCATCTATTAGTCCCGCTCCATCTAACTTTTATCCTTTACCGATATTTTCTCCAATCAGCATCTTACACTCTTAGTTCCATGCTGGCATATGATTTCTAGAGGTCCAAAACTGGCACAAGTCCTTCTTTCTTTGAAAGAAATGCAACAGGAAAAGGCCAATACTGGAAGTAATAGAATGGACTTCTGATTGAAGTGAGATTTGGGGGCCAAGGATTGCCTTACTTACTGCCATACGCCCCAGCTTTGCCTCCAGTGGGAGCTCCTGAATCATCTTTGAGAACTGTTTTAGGATGGGGGAAGCCAGTTTAGAAATTCGTGAACAAGATATCTCAACACATTAAATTGTATAATTTTGAAACATCTAAGTGTTTCACTTGGAGTCCATACGGAGCCTTTCTAGTGCTTCCCCAAAGGTGAAGTTTTACCACCAGAGCCAAGCCACGATAGACGTGTTCCCTGGCAGCAGCCACAAAAATTGGGGCGCCAGACAAGGTTTAACCTCCTTTCTAGGAGCCACAGGCAACCTGGAGCTAAGCAGAGGGAGAGAACAAAGATGGCATCCACCACTCTCTGTTCCCTCAAAGCAGCCCCTCAGGCCAAGGATTCTGGGTAAGAAGATAGGCCTGTTTCACAGAAAGACTGGTAAGTATTTTAATCAGCTGTGGTCCAATGCCCCGGGGGCAGCTTGAAGGGATTTGAGCAGAGACCCCTTCATCTAACAATTTCATGTTTGTTCCTATTTCCATGAGAATCATTATGTTGACTGACTAACAGGATTCTCCTTTGGTTACTGAGTACCTGAGACTTACATTGTGCTAATTCCTATTATAAAGAAAATGAAACAATTTATTTGCTCATCTGTTGCTGTGATGTCCAGGTGTGTGTGTGAGGGGGTGACTGGAGCTGAGGGAAGGCTGGAGCGGGCACGAGGAAAGAAATGCTGCTAAATTAGACAGCTGAAAACAGCAATATTGTGTAGAAGTGTGCACCAAATAGATCGGGGTGTGTATATATATTAAATCAGCATCTAAAGAAAACTGTCCCATTAATGCAATCACTAGGGATTTTAGTAAAACGGTAGCAACATAACAGAGCCTGACACTAACAGACTTTCAGGTTCTTTCAATAATAAGGATCCGAAGTTCTAGTCCTTTCACAGATCCAAGCAGTTTTTAAATAGTTTTCTTTTCAGTTTGATCCAGAATGCAAATTGCTCAGGCCCATTCACTATTGTAAGCATTAAAAGGGCAGTTTGTTCACATTATTCTGATATGTCATCACTTTTTGGGGCTCATTAGAAAGGGAAACATGGTTGATACCTGTGAGTTATAGTCAACTCAGCAGGCATTTAAAACATTAAAGGTATGGGTTCCCCTTCAAAAGGGAAGAAGCTGTGTGAGCAGTAACTTTTTATGTCTAGAGTAAATAGGAATTATTGTCCTTTGCGGTAGTCAATTAATCACCTGGAGTTTTACATATGATCCTGGCTAGGTCAGAAAGCTTTATTCATATTAGTCATTCTTTTTTTTCCAACTATTTTAGCTTTGAGCTATTATTATGCTATTAATTTCTTGGCATTCATTTTGGCTATTTTAGGACAATGTTTATATTTCATTGCCAACATAGATACTATTCTGCTTCCTCCTCCATGAAGTTTTTTTTCTGGCTGCAGACTGTCTTCCCTGCTCAGAGTTTAACTAACTTGCTTTCTATACTGTTAATTTGTCACTTTCTACCTTGAACTGTAATATCTTTTGTCTACGTATGTATTATGTCCACAAAGGTTTTAACCTACCTGAAAGGCACTTAACTGAAATCTCTTTATATCCCCCAATTCTTCAAGAGTCTTTCATTCATTTACTTTATGTTTTTATTATTGAAAGGTAGTTGACATAGAATATTTTCTTAGTTTCAGGTATACACCATAGTGATTCAACATTTATACACATTATGAAATGATTACCATTCATTCCCTATCTCCTGAAAGTTTTGCAACATGACTTTCCTGAAGACATAACATGATTTTTTTTGACATAAATATCTCACTCTGTATTTTAACTTGTGGTATTTTCTGATAACGCAAATAAGAGACTGAATGCAATTGAAAATTCCCATACTTGATTACACCGTAATTTATAAGTCAGATACTGCAGACATTAGAGATGAAAGTCAATTATTATGCATTTATATGTAGTCTTTTCTGAATAAGTGTATTTCATGTACATCAAAAATTATTTATCATCTAGATAAAAACCTATCTGGAAACCAACCTGGCATTCAGACTGCCACCTGCACATTCATTGATCTAATTGTCAGGTTCTTAAACTATAAAACTAATGAATTTGGAATGTCAAGAAACATGGAGACCAACAACTCCTCAATTTCATATCTTAAAAAATCATCTCTCGTGATCTTCTGTTATTTTGCGCCTACGTTGAACCAATATTTATTGAGTACATACAATAAGTAATTTTGGAAATACACAGGATTCCAAGGTGGAAAAAAAATTAAAGTTCACATTTTTTTAATGTGCATGTACGTGTGTATATACATATAGGTTGGAGCAGGAGCTGATAGTGAATATGTCAGATGTCAAGTTGTTTATAAACAAACAAACAAAAATAAAGAAAAGAGACTTAAATGAAGTAAACCATTTGGGTATTGAAGGCAACAAAGCTCCAGGAATATAAGCAGCAAGTACAAAAATGTTAAGAACAGATCTTGTTTGGCCTGACTAGGGAATAGTAGGTGACCTGATAGAGTGAACACTATCTGAGCAAGGAGAAGTGTGGCAGAGGCGGCCAGGGGTCTGATTATAGGATCTTGCAAGACACATAAAGAATTACAGATTATATTCTGATTATGATAAACCCGTGAAAGGTTGGAGCCACTGGAGATATGATTTGACTTATGCAATAAGTCAATAACCATTAATGCGCATAATGGTTAAAATAGACTGTCATAATTCCTGGACTGATAAAACGTGATTTTACACTGTTAGGTGTTTAAAACATTAAATATTCGGACTCTTTTTTCAAAAAGTCATATATGTAATTAAATCATATACTAGGACTTTGAATCTTAAGGATTAGCTTCTACATACAAAACGGCTCATGTGTTAATTATTGTTATTGTCTTCTTTTAAATGCTGGTGACTCTGGATCTGAGTGTTGTGGAGCTTCAGAAGGGTCTGGTGACCTCAAGACCAAGAGGGTGGGACTAGTAGCGAATGCTTAGGTTCTTAGAAATTTGGTAGCTCTCTCGGAATCATTCACATGGCGTAACGCAGCTACGTTTTCACAGGCAAACTTCTTCAGTCTCTTATAGGGAATTAAAGACTCTGAAAACCAAGCATTCTCCCCAGGGAAGACACATTACTGCCAAAGGCAATTTCCACTACCAAATAAATAGAAATAAAAAAAACTAGAGGACGTAATTCGACTCCGTTGGACCAGTCATCGCATTCTCAAACAGTGAGCCACGGCACAAGGCTCACTCCTCTGCATTAGAGCCCTATCCCAGTGATGTGGGAGAAAACTTGCAGGAAGACGTTCACATCAAAAATCTCTTCTCCAGGTACAGTGACAGAGACTGGGACACCTAGCAAGAGACACAGTAAGACAAGAGAGTAGAGAATCAGTGAAAAAATAGAGATTCTTGGGAGACAGGATTTTAGCCAAAGTAATTGTTAACAGCAACATTCATTCACTCATTCAATGTTTATTGAGTGGCTAATATGTATAGGTACCTGGAGATACTTTGGAGGCAGTGATGACCAAGAGAGAGTCACTATCACTCATGCACCTACATTCTATGGTGGTTTTCATCCCTCTTCTCCACTCAAATCAGTTCTAGAGGAAGAAAAGCTTTCATGAAGAAGGGATAGAATTTGTGAGAAACAGAAGGCTGGCTGTTGTATTTGTTCAAAGGAAGAAAAATCAAAACAATTTGTGGTCATATTAGTTCAATAGCTGCTAAGTTTGAGGTGTATTTTTCAATCCCTGGGGAAGCTTTGAAAAAAATACCAAACCCTAGATTGTACTCTAGACCAGTGCAATCAGCTCTCTAGGATTTGGGGTGTAGGGATGTGGGGGGCCAGGGAGACATCAGTAATTTCTAAAGCTCCCTGAGTGATTGGAATGTGCATCCAGATTGAAAAGCCACTGCAGTAGCTTTATGTTCGACTTGTGTACTCCTGGGTATTTTCTTGGGCAAGTATATACTCCAGAACACATGTATGCATGTATATTTGTATGTATGCATATCCCTATGTGTGTGTATTTCTCTCTATATGGTATAGTAATTATGTGAGTCAGAGATTATCTGACTAGAAATATATTTGGAGGACTTTGTTTTACTAAATACATCTGAGCTCTTCTATAAGCTGTGGCAATTTGGTATCATAACACATGTTTGATAGCTCTGCAGAGAGGAATCTACCTGAAGCTATTATTATTACTGTAATAATAATAATTAATAATAAATCCAGCATTAGTTTCTGGCTAAAATCTGCATTAAATCCATGGTTATATATAATACCCTAATTTATTTTCCTATTAAAAAACACAGCATAACCTCTCAAAAGTTAGACATTATCTTTTCTTTTTAAGTTTATTTATTTTGAAAGAGAGAGTGTGAATAAGGGAGGGGCAGAGGGAGCGTGAGAGAATCCCAGGAAGGCTCTGGGCTGTCAGCATGGAGCCTGACTCCTGGGGCCTCAAACTCACAAACCAAGAGATCATGACCTGAGCCGAAACCAAGAGTCAGATGCTTAACCCACTGAGCCACCCAGGCACCCCAGACTTATCTTTAAATAACATGAAACTCTTTTGTTACTATAACTCTCATTCTACTATTAGATGTTGACATTCCGTTTCTTATCAAGCAAACCTGTTTCCTGTAGTACTGACTTACCTAAAGCCTCTTCTTGCTGTGATTAATAGATGTCTGAAAATAGGTGATGCACACGAGTGGCACTCAGCATCCCCTTACCAGCCCTCCTGTGCCTCTGTCTGTTCTTCTAGTCTCTCGCATCTCTCCGAGTAACAGCTATAAAACCAGCCACACAGAGGAGAGCATCTTATTCAGGAGCTTAAAGTGGATTTGGTCTCATAAAACAACAAGGGAATGGACCACTGATGTCCTCTGCCTTTAGAGAATATATATTACTTAGTGTGGGGTAGACACCAAACCAACATTAAATTACCTCTGCATAAATAAGTTGTATGACATCAGTAATTAAGAGACATGGCTATAAAAACACGGCCTCATTTATGAAAAGATTAAGATTCACTTCCAGATCAATTTACATGCATGTTTAAATCCTTTCATGGGGGCGCCTGGGTGGCTCAATCAGTTAAGGGTCTGACTTCAGCTCAGGTCATGATCTCGCGGTTCGTGGGTTCGAGCCCCATGTCAGGCCCTGTCCTGAACGCTTGCTCAGAGCCTGGATCCTGCTTTGGATTCTGTGTCTCCTCTCTCTGCCCCTCCCCCGCTCTTGCTCTGTCTTACTCTGTCTCTCAAAAATAAATAAATGTAAAAAAGATTTTTAAATCCTTTCATGGTACAACCAAAACCTTTAAGCAGTTTGATTCTCTGCCGCTCTCCTCATCCTTCCAGTAGGGTCCCAGCTGTGATTTGTCAAATGTTATGATATTACTCTCAGATCTAGACTGAGTGTGCTAATTATTCTTTTAAAGGATGCCAGGATTTCATCATGCCGTTACAATATTTTGCACCTTTTAAAATACTTTGCTTCTGTTTTGATTTCAAAAAGCTGATTCCACCACACTATCTCTATTGCTTCTTGGTATTGTGGTGTTTTTTTTATTTTTTTATTTTTTTGGTAATAAACAATGGGGCTTATTGTATTGCTATTGTTTTGGGATGCATGACAAATAGTCCTTTTAACAGTGTATAAACATGAATAGACCATCCAAGGGTTTATTGCTGGAAATTCAAAGTCTGTTGCTCTTGGCGTCTTGATCTTTTTTACATTTGCATGGAACAAAGAGCCTGTGACCAGTTTTATTTTGTTGCTGCTGCTACTGCCAGATATAGCAAAGCTAAGACACGTTGCTTTATGTTATGTCCGAGTCAGTTTTGTCAGCACTCTAACTAAACTGCTCCACTTTAGTTCACTTGAGTGGTTCTGTGGATATCTTGATGTGTTCCATATTATACATGGTCATAAATATCCTATAGAGAAGAACTGTGTACAACAGTTATTGCTTCTGTGGTTATGGCGTGGGTTCATTCTAGGGCTAAGACTTCTTTTTTCTTGATAAACAGTTCCCAAAATTTAATTATGCATGGGTTATCCTGACAAAAAAGTTAACAGACCAAATACGTTTGAGGCACATGCCACCAGGTCATAACAAAAAAGTTGTCTTATCGCCCATCTTTCCCTGAACTTCCATCATCTGGTTAACAAGGCTGGGTATTTTGCAGGCTCCAGAGATCAGCACTTCTCAGTGTTCATGTGTGTCCAAAATACCTGGGGATTTTACCAAATCGCAGATTCTCATCCAGAAAGTTTAGGGTGGCGTCTGCGATTCTCATTTGCCAGATACAAGAGTTTACTGCTGAAAATTCAGTCTGTTGCTCTTGGCTTCTTGATCTTTTTTACAATTGATTGATACCAGGCTGCTTGTCCAAGGACCACACCTTGAACAGAAAAGAACTAGAGAACTGGCTTAAAACCTACATTCTTAGGCTCTGTACCTCACTTACTAAACTGGACTAAACTGGAATCACCACAGAAAACTGATTAGTTTGAAATTTCTCTATTAATTCCAATGAACAGCAAAGTTATAAACCACAAACTCAAGAGACACAATATAAAGAACTCAACAGGGTAAGTCAGAGTCCGATTTCAAATTAATTCATCTCCTATCTCTTAAATCTTAGAGGAAGGTCATCAGATTCAGCACTCCTGGAGATTAGGCTTTTAAAGTAGAAGCCTGCTTGGAATTATAGGGCTCCATTAGGAAACACCTTTCTCTCACCTGTCCCCTCAGGACGAGACTTCTGGTGCGTGTGGGCTCTGAGGCCTGAAGACTGAAGACAATGCTATCACTCCCTAAGCATTGCTGTGTTCCCAGAGCTTTTGAGAGACCGCTGGAGTCTGAGGCAGTGTTCCCGGTGCAGCTGATCNGGTGCCACCCCCCCCCGCCATACCCTGTGTTGCTCACTGTAAACGGAAACTTTTAATGGTCGATCATGTGGAAGGCCTCGAGTTTGCATAACGGTATCCCTAATGTGGAAATTTTAAGTGATGGTATTTTTCAAGTATTCCAGAATATCCAACTGTAGGAACACCTTTATGCATCTACCGTTTTCAAATTTTATATTTCCTTAAATTATGTTCTAGCAGACAAAATATTTAAATTTTGTTTAATGTTTGTTTATTTATTTATGTATTTATTTATTTATTTATTGAGAGAGAGAGAGAGAGAGAGCAGTGGAACATCAGAGAGAGGGAGTCACAGAATCCGAAGCAGGCTCCAGGCTCTGATCCATCAGCACAGAGCCGGATGAGAGAGTAGAGGTCACAAACCGAACTGCGAGATCATGACCAGAGCAGAAGTCAGACGCTTAACCACTGAGCCACCCAGTCACCTGTAACAGACAAAATATTTTTTTAATTTTATTAACGTTTTATTTATTTCTGAGATAGAGAGAGAGAGACAGCGTGAGCAGGGGGGGGTCAGAGAGAGAGGGCGATACAGAATCCGAAACAGGCTCCAGGCTCTGAGCTGGCAGTCAGCACAGAGCCTGACGCGGGGCTCGAACCCACGAACCAGAGATCATGACCTGAGCCGAAGTCGGACGCTTAACCGACTGAGCCACCCCGGCGCCCCAAAATATTTAAACATAATTCTTTTAAGGCTGTCATTACATTATCAAACAATTAAAGAAATGTTACCAATTTAGTTTTAACAAGAATCTATAGAAATGTATCTTTTACTTCATCTTTGCTAACGTTGAGTAGAACTTACCTAAAAATAATACAGGAGGTTGAGCAGTGGGAGTAGAAAGGAGACAAGATTGGTCATGCACTGATAACTATTTAAGTTGGGTGAAGGAGATGTGAGGTCTCATTATTCCATTCTATCCGTTTTGTACATGTTAAAAATTTTCCTCAATAAAATGTAAAAAAGAAAAAAAAAAGCTAGATCACACTGATACTATAAAGCCAGCCAAATCTTTCTAAAGGAAAATCTGCTCATATCGGTCCCCTCCTCAGAAACTATTGCTCTCCATTACTCTCAAACTTCAAAACAGTTAACTGAGCTCATACGACCACATAGATTCTAGCTCTCATGTAATTAATTATTCAGCTGCATCTTGAACCATGTCCTCCCTTATTCTCTAAGGTTTTCTGAGTTGATTTAGTTGCACCTCCTGTGACATGCTTTTCATCTCCGGGGCCACATTTTCTCTTCTCCTTTGAAACTTCTTTCATTAACCTCTAATCCCAGTTTTTCATAAATATTTTTTTTAAATGTATGATCTCTCTTTTTTGGAGTTCCTTGTCCATATTTTGTCCATGAATCTTAATCTTCTCTCATATAACTTTTATCTCTTCTTTTACCTTTATTTTCTTCCAATGCTTTTGACTTTATTGCTATCACCAATTAAGTATAAAGCATTTGAATTTATACTGTTAATGGTAGTGCTGATTTTGCTATTGCTATTTTCATTTTTTATTTCAGTCTTCCTGTCTTTTTTCAGTGTATTGTGACATTTGATGTTGAGTCTGTTTTCTTTTATTAACCATGAAAATTATTTTAAAACTCTTTCATTTCATCTAGTACATTATTTTTAGATGTACCTCCTTCATGTACATTTTGAGGGCAATGTTTCCTCTTCTTAATTTGTAGAAACATGTCATTAATTCTGACTTAGATTGGGTACATATAGATGGAGTGAGTTGGAAATTTTCAGCAGAGGTTTACTAAAGAGTGCTCTTCGAAACCCACTTCTAAAATGTAAGGAAAGCAGGATCAAATAGAAGGAGAAGTTGAATTGCGATGAAGTTGAAAAAGTCACCTGATCTGCACCATAGTTTGCCCTGAGAGCAGTCTGCTGAGGAGGAAAGCATGTCAGGCCTTGTACACCCATCCCCACATTAATGTGAAAAGACAGTTCTGGGGTGGATGCAGCTTTGAGTCCTCAGCAGCTGATGCCCTATCAGTTGGGAGATTAGATAATTTGGACCTTTAGGGATAGCACATCAAAGGGTCACTACTATCCACTCAGATCCATTTACTACTTCTTGTAATTTCAACCTGTCTGGAAACAGCTTTCTCAGGATTCTGGTTTGTCTCATCTTCTGGGGAAGCCTAAAAGTTGAATGTTAGTGGAAGAGATTCAAGCCCTTGTTGCTCCAGCTGATTGAGAAGCTCACCATCTCCTTTCTTAAATTCCTCATGCCTGTGAACAGCACCTCTGCTACTCTGTGTGGCGTACCTGGTGAAGTGATCCAGACCTAAGGTTCTGGTCACCATGTCCTTATCAGCCTATGGCTGCTGCATTTTTTCATTTGTCATCAAAATTGGTCAGGGGAGTACCAAGAGATACTACCAAGAGATGAAAGATAAACCTTGATCAAACATAGACCTCTTTGTCCTGAGATAGAAAAGTAGCCTTTTCCAGCTGATGTCAGTTACATCAGACAACAATTTTTTCCTTTGTCTGTACATTTTACTTTGGGCATAGGATCCTGAAGAGATTGAGTGGCAAGCATAGCTTGAGGTGCAGTGGAACTCTAACTCTCTCCCCTGGTGGGAGAAATTTCCTCTCTGGGAACCAGGATGTCCAGATCAGAGTTCCTAAAGCTTGCCTCCACTGACATTTTGAGCCAGATAATTCTTTGTTATAGGAAACTTATGGGAAATTGCAGTATGTTTAGCAGCATCCCTGGCCTCTAACCACTACTTACCAGTAGTGTCTTCCATTTGTGACAACTAAAAAATGTCTGTGGACATTGTTACTTCCTGCCTCCGCCCCGCCCCATTTCTCCCAGGAGGAAAGGCAAAATCATCTCCATTGTCCTAGGCCCACAGAGACAAAACTTTAGGGAATGAGAAGCACATATTCCCCAACTGCCTCACTATCTTTTGGTTCCAGTACCCATCATCCTACCATTTGGGAACAAAACAGTATTCACCGATGTGGGGTATGTACCATGTCCTCATGGAAAATGGCGTACGGTATCTTGTCTAAGCTGAACTTGTAGGTGCGCTTTCAAAAGACCATCCTTCACTCTATTTGTCCAGTGCCTCAGGGGCAATGGTGGGAGGTGGAAGGCAGGGGGAAAAAGTACTTCTTGAGTCTGAGGACCTCGTGGGTCCAGTGTGAGCCAGCCCTTGGCCAGGACTTAATTTATTACCAAGTCCAATTACCCCTGTTTAACAGAGGCACAATGATGACACTTTGGGACCTGGATTATTGGTATTGATTCAGTCCCTTTATCCTAGGGCTAAAATCCCTATTCCTCTCTCCTAGCACATAGTGGACAGGCAGACAGTCATGAGTTTCTTTAGAAAAACACTGGGGGAATCACTCACATCTACACCTCTGTTCATGTCTAGAATCCTTCCTCATGGGGCCTTGATGACTCTTCTTCAGTCGGTGGATTTCAGTCAGAGTTATATCATGTCTGGAAACTGGATCTGCAAATGTGACAGTTTATCGGGGAAGCTGCCGTTAACCTCTTCATTGTCCATCTTCAAATTTTTTTTTTTTTTTTACTGTATATATTAACCAACATCCTGTTGGCTTCTACACCTTTTTGTGTCTTGGAACATTGTGTTCTGTTTTTCAATAGTTCTCTATGGGTCGGGACCACAGGCTGCCCCTCACACCTTGCTATTCATTATGGTAATTGTTCCCACCTGAATTCTGATGGTTAAGGGCTACCAGCTGGACTCTATTATCTCATGATCCTTATTACTTTCAGGGACCTCGGTTCTGAATCAGCATTTTCTACGATGATCTCTGCCTATGGTGGACAACCACCACGGAATTTCTCAATGACACCTGTTAACTCTCACTAACATGTTCCTTTTTGCTTTGAAAAATGGAGTGTCCTTTGGGCACTCCCCATGAACATAGTTGGCTTGTGGGTTTTTCAGCCTTGCCTGGTAATAGAAATTACAGCAGCATTCCCCCCACCCCATTTGAGAATTTGGATACTGTTATGAATTGAATGTGTGCCTCCCACACCACCAAATTCATATGTTGAAGTCTTTAACTCTCAATGTGATGTTATTAGGAGTTGAGGCCATGTGAGGGTAAGGCAAGAAGAAAGCCATACACAAGCAAGGAAGAGGGTCCTCACCAAGAAATGAATCTGTATGCATCTTAATCTTAGACTTTCATCTTCCAGAACTGTCAGAAATAAATTGATGTTGTTTCAGCAGTCTTGTAGCTTGAGAAAACTAAGACTTGGCTCTTCCTCCAGCCTGTAGCTAAGTGATCACTTTCTCCAGACATCCAAGGACATCCCAGTAGATGAGTAACACTGTCTATGAGATCTCTGCCAAAATATTCAATCTCATATTATAGGAGAACTCTTTGTCATCTAACTTGATGCCTGTCTCCTTGATCCTACACCCAAAATGTTATCTCCTCTTTCTCTAATATATGTTGCCTAGATGCCAAAGCTTCTTTGGAGTGTATTCCTTTTCCTTCTTTAGCAAGTCCAACACTGCCTCAGTTGGGTTATGCTGACATTCTACTCAAACTGTGGGTCCAATGGCCAGGTAGGGAAGGTAGAATGCAATGTATAAGGCAGAGCATCATGTCTTACCAGGCAGAGACCTCTGCATTGCCTATAAGCAGGAATCAAGTTGGAATACTAACATTTAAGCAAGACCCTCTGTAGGTTCAGAGGGTTCAGGGAGATCTGAAGTTTTAGAGATCTCAAAGTGATAAACTAAGATGTCCCCATCTCACATCTGAGGACTCCATTTTTTACCTACCAATGCCTAATCTTGGTGGAGCAAGCTTGTCAGGGTTGAGAAGTCAAACCTCTCTAGAGGTTTCTAGCATTATGATTAAGTTCTGGACCCAATCTTCCTTTTTATCTTGCCCTTTAGCTGTAGGTGATGGGGATCCCTTTATAGGCAGCCAAAGAAACAAGCCTCTAACTTTCACATTTCATCTTAAGTTGGTGACGATTCACCCTCAGCCTTCTATTTCTTCTCCGAGTGCATCAGATAGCTTCTAGCAACAACCATCTAATTTCATAGTTCTTAAAAATTCTACTTTTCACTGTACTTTCTAAATGCTTGGGATGTCCATTGCATTCCTCCTGCAGCCATCCATGCCCATTTACCACCAGGGTTTTTACACTCACCTCACTAGAGAATATCAAGGACTACAGGTGTTCTGGTGACCATCAGAGATGAGGTCTTCATTATTATCTGGCTGACAGGTGAGGCAAGCCTCCAATTCTCACTTTAGAGTCGGCTCCCTAGAACTTTTTTAATGCCACCTCCTTAGGCCAGGATTCCTGGAAACAAAATAGAGATTTAGGTACAGGAGGTTTATTGAGAGCACATGCTGGGCTACTTCTGTAGGGCCATGAAGAAAGTGGGATTGAGCAGGGAAAAAGAGTTGAACTGCAATCAGTCATAGTACCTGAGTTGATCCCTGGGGAGCTGGAGAGGTGGTGTGACCCTTCAGACTCTTCCAAGATGGAAGCAAAGAAGCATTTATTCACCGCCACCTCCCCAACACTTAACATTAGTTAGTTTTATTGTCTGTAAATAATAATAAATAAGAGGGGAGAAAATATTTATACCTTTGTAACAAGTAAAATAAAAATTTTATTTATTTATTTAAAAATTTTTAAATGTTTTATTTANGTTATCTCCTCTTTCTCTAATATATGTTGCCTAGATGCCAAAGCTTCTTTGGAGTGTATTCCTTTTCCTTCTTTAGCAAGTCCAACACTGCCTCAGTTGGGTTATGCTGACATTCTACTCAAACTGTGGGTCCAATGGCCAGGTAGGGAAGGTAGAATGCAATGTATAAGGCAGAGCATCATGTCTTACCAGGCAGAGACCTCTGCATTGCCTATAAGCAGGAATCAAGTTGGAATACTAACATTTAAGCAAGACCCTCTGTAGGTTCAGAGGGTTCAGGGAGATCTGAAGTTTTAGAGATCTCAAAGTGATAAACTAAGATGTCCCCATCTCACATCTGAGGACTCCATTTTTTACCTACCAATGCCTAATCTTGGTGGAGCAAGCTTGTCAGGGTTGAGAAGTCAAACCTCTCTAGAGGTTTCTAGCATTATGATTAAGTTCTGGACCCAATCTTCCTTTTTATCTTGCCCTTTAGCTGTAGGTGATGGGGATCCCTTTATAGGCAGCCAAAGAAACAAGCCTCTAACTTTCACATTTCATCTTAAGTTGGTGACGATTCACCCTCAGCCTTCTATTTCTTCTCCGAGTGCATCAGATAGCTTCTAGCAACAACCATCTAATTTCATAGTTCTTAAAAATTCTACTTTTCACTGTACTTTCTAAATGCTTGGGATGTCCATTGCATTCCTCCTGCAGCCATCCATGCCCATTTACCACCAGGGTTTTTACACTCACCTCACTAGAGAATATCAAGGACTACAGGTGTTCTGGTGACCATCAGAGATGAGGTCTTCATTATTATCTGGCTGACAGGTGAGGCAAGCCTCCAATTCTCACTTTAGAGTCGGCTCCCTAGAACTTTTTTAATGCCACCTCCTTAGGCCAGGATTCCTGGAAACAAAATAGAGATTTAGGTACAGGAGGTTTATTGAGAGCACATGCTGGGCTACTTCTGTAGGGCCATGAAGAAAGTGGGATTGAGCAGGGAAAAAGAGTTGAACTGCAATCAGTCATAGTACCTGAGTTGATCCCTGGGGAGCTGGAGAGGTGGTGTGACCCTTCAGACTCTTCCAAGATGGAAGCAAAGAAGCATTTATTCACCGCCACCTCCCCAACACTTAACATTAGTTAGTTTTATTGTCTGTAAATAATAATAAATAAGAGGGGAGAAAATATTTATACCTTTGTAACAAGTAAAATAAAAATTTTATTTATTTATTTAAAAATTTTTAAATGTTTTATTTATTTTTGAGATAGAGATAGAGACAGCATGAGCAAGGGAAGGTCAGAGAAAGGGAGACAGAATCCGAAGCAGGCTCCAGGCTCTGAGCTAGCTGTCAGCACAGAGCCTGACACAGGGCTCGAACCTACGAACCATGAGACCATGAGCCAAAGCCAGACACTTAATTGACTTAGCCACCTAGGTGCCCCAAAATAAAAATTTTGAATAGCATTATTACAATAGTGAAGACTTTTCTGAATATGCAAGAGAATGGAGGAGAGGGTTAGAGGACATATAGAAAAACAACTTCTTCAAAACACTTTAAAAAAATCTCCTTTTGCCCAACATCTGATTCTTTAAAAGCACATTTTACATCTTTTCTATCCTTTTACTCTGCTTGCAGACTTAGCCCTTCTTGGAGCATTTCTAATATATTCTTGGGCTTTCTATCTACATCTCTAAGTTTCCCTGACCATTTCTTTTTCACATAGGATAATTTGACTCTCTCTCAGCTTTTGCTGTTTGCAGCTCCATTCAGGGATCTACATTATTAGTCAGGGACCTTCTTTGGGATCCATCCACCTTCAAAGACTAAAGACTGAAGATTATTGTATTTAATATTTTCTCCCCTCATGTCTAATATGTAAATTGTAGCCCTCAGGCATTCCCTATCAGTGAAAATAAAATCTTTTAATCTTTAACTCAAAATGACCAATAATCTCTATTGTTTAAAGAATAAAAATCAGGGGCACTTGGGTGGCTCAGTTGGTTAATTATCCAACTTTGGCTCAGGCCATGATCTTAGTTTGTGGGTTCGAGCCCTGCATCCGGCTGTGTGCTGACAGCTCAGAGTCTGGAGCCTGCTTCAGATTCTGTGTCTCCTCCTCTCTCTGCCCCTCTCCTTCTCCTGCTCTTCTCTCTCTGTCTCTCAATAATAAGTAAATGTTAAACAAAATAAAGAATAAAAATCAGAATTCACCAGCATCAGCTTAACCAAAGACTGCAAATTTTAAAACTAGACTGGGCAGGACAAATTCAGATCCCATGGAAGATGCTGCAGTTCTCACAGTAGAATATTTTAAACAAATGTGTATCAAAAATTAATATTTCTAGCAAAACTTTATTCTGTTTAGAAAATTAATGACTTCACTGCAAATATATACATTTCAATCAAATGGTGGACGATGCAACAGCACACACTGAGAGTCAGTTTAAGAGGTGATTGTACATGAGAGTGGTAGCTCATCTTTCGCATGTTGAAAACTGTCATTAGATTTCTGGCTCAATTACTGTCTGTTGACTAAAGAAAACTTGTAGGAATATTTATTAACCTGTAGGTGAGCTCAGATAGATTATTTTTTATGCTAGGAGAGAAAATTGGAAATTGCTGGATGGAGTCATGATACGGGAAACTAAAGGGAGAAAGTAATAAGCTGGATGGGTAAGCAGTCCTTTCTAGCATGAGAATAGGCCCCTTGTCAGATGTTCTCAGCTGATTTTTTTAATATCCTTTTCTCGTCCTTTCTGAGCCACAGGTAAGCTACTTTAGCTCTTCACTGAACTCACCCAAGGTTTCCTTTTCTGAATTATTTACCAATTCAAAGCCAGCTTCTTTTTGCAAGGGACATGCATTGAGGAGGAAAAAAAAATAAATCTATAATATCTAGGACCATTTCAAGGAATTCAAAAGCATAAAGAGTTTTTTAAAATTATTTACACCATCATTCTACACAAAACAATGATTATTTCGCCCTTTGGTCTGCTGCATTTGTCCTCATTTTGACAAAAGAGTCTAAAAATATACAGCTTAACTGTGCAAACATTCACCACAAAACCTGATTATTTCACTCTAAAAACCTTAGAGATTATGATGCTTATTGGTTTGAGTCAAAGTCTAAGGATAAACACTCTGGAACAAAAATTCCACTCAAATCCTATCAGGTTATTTTATGTATATGGTTATTTCCCCAAACATGCTGAAATTGGGAGAATCTCAACAATGTCATAAAATGAAAATTACTTACTTTTTCATTTTTAGCAAAGCAGAGTATGACTCTGTGCAGTTAATAGTTGAAGAAAAAATAATGGGTTTACTTACATATCATAAAATGTCTAAGTTCAATCCAATAACAATGAGCAGTTCAAGCTTTTTCACGGAAGGATATTTGCAGAAATTCGTTAGATTCCTGTTAATGTTTTCCATATTAGGCATTTCTATACAAGGTTTACTTTTGTTAGACCTCTTAGGCAGCAGTAAGATAGTCCTAGGTCCTCCCAGACCTAGAGAAAAAGTCAATACAGAATCAAAGAAACAGAAAATATCTGTTTGGATTTTGCTTTTTATTTTTTGAAACTAAGATATAACTCCCCCACCCCAACGTTGTATATTGATGAAGTCAATACATAAATATTGCTTTAAATGAAAATTTTATTTAATGGTAGTGAATGCTATAATTGAGATTTTATAACAGAGGTTATATTATTTTATATTAATTTAGAAAAACACTCGTGCTAGTTATGGTACAAAGCACTGTTCTAAGTGGTTTATTAAGTTTAACTCATTGACTCCTTTGCACACGGACATGGACATCCCTGTTTTACAGACAGGAAACAGGCACAGAGCAGTTACTACTTTCCTGAAGGTCACACAGGCGGTAATTGGCAAAGACAGAGCTCAATCCAGGCATTCAGCTCTCCAGGGTTGATACTCCTAACCATTACACTATGCTGGATAGTAGAAGATAAGTTATAAAGCTAGAACTTATTAAATTGTTCTATTTTCCAAAGTTATAACAAAATAACAAGAGTAAAAATCAGTTTAAAGGAACTCTGTATCTCATTTTCACTTTCTCTGTCCACTCCTTATCCTACATTATCCTCAGTGACTCCAGCGTATTCGCCGTCAACCCATAAAATCGAATAGCCTTATGCCTAGTATCGTACTGTCTCTTTGTCAGGCAGCAAAGATTTGAAAGAAAGGGTCTTGGAACTGTGCTCTTTGAGTTTAGATCCTGGTTCTGCTGCTTAAAAACCATGTCACTTTGCAAGTTATTTACCCTCAGGGACTCCATTTGAATTGCTGGGAAGATTAAATGAATTAAAATGAAGAGCACTTACATGAGGAGCAGGTCAATATTGCTCCTTTATCATTCCTCTCATTAGAAGTACTTACTTTAGAAGAATGTTGCAAGTTTTAACTCAAACCTGTGTAGTTCTAAAAAGCATCCCGCTCATTGCCAGGTGCTCAACAGTGAATGTGTTTCTTCTCTCTAAACTTCAGATCTTTTTATCTCTCTTTCCTTGACTATGACCATCTAACTGGGCTCTTTTCTTCCAGATTTCCCACCCAGTTTTGCTAATTAGTCTTACTTCAGAATCCAAATTTGGATTGCACTCTGTCACATACAGAGTAAATTTTAAATGTTAGAAAGCCGTTCAATGTCCTGTGCATTTTGACTCCAGCTTTTTTTCCCCTGCTTCATGTCCTCAGTCTTCCTGATTTAGATGCACTGTGTTCCTGTTACACCAAAGAAGTCACTTATCCAAACACACTTTTATACCTCGGTATTGGTACTAATGCCTTTCTTTCTACTGGAATGCTCTCTTGAGCACAGGCCTCATCAGAAGTTCTCTATGATCCTGTTCAGTTCGCTGGAAACAATTTATTATTCTTTAAACTTTGCTCCAAATGTCCACCTCTTAGAGTCTTCCAGTAGTTCTAATTACCCTCCACTGTATTTTATAATAATTAGTTGTATATTTATTTGTGTCACTATGCAGGAAGTAAATGCCCTGCATACTTGTCTACACCAGAAAAAAAAATGCCTGTTGTAAAGTCCCCAAAAAATAACCTCTGCAAAAAATATGGAATGAACACTTAATGATTCTTCAGGAACAATTTGAAAAAGGTAGCTATGTCAGAAATACAGAAGGAAAACAAAAACTTAATATTTACACTGGAAATTGGTTGGCATTCAACTTCTAAAAACAAATTTGGAAAATAATATAAAGCAGATACTCAGTTAATGGGAGCAAGATGGAAAATTCTATTGCCAAACCATATTTAAGAGTAATCAAGTTCTCTAAATTGAGCATAAGTCTGAAGCATGATCAGGTTAACAAAAAAGAAAAGGCCAGTGTTATTTTGCCTCAATTGAAAACAGAGTGTGGGGAAATTTGTATTTTTTCCTCAGAGAGCAGGGGACTTTGTTCCTTCCATGAAGCCAGTTTTGTGCCAAATAATAGCCGACGCTTTAGATCTTTATTGATACCTCTTTCCTCATTGAGCTTATGTAGCTCCTGTTTTGTGCCTGCCTTTCTCTGCTCCCTAAGTGGTTGTGCCGTCACCCTAAATTTTGTGTTAATGAACACCAGTGTAATAGCGTTCCTTATATTAAATGTGTATTTCAAAGAGCTTTATGGATTTAGAGACTTGATTAAAGATAAACTAAGAGTTGAAATCCCCTTAGACTCACCGTGCAAGATGGTTGGTCAATCAGCAAATTTATTAAGTATCTGGTATATGTCAACCATTATAGGGTGGAGCATTGTCATAAGAGAGGCATAACTTGGTCTCATCCATAGAAACTAGATGGCGAAGGGGACATCATCATTTGGGGAGTAGAGCAGTCCGAATCACACATTGTGGCACCGCTGGGGTTCTAAGAGCTACCACCTTCAGAAGTCCACCTGTGGCAAATGAAATCTCAGGAAAGCACATTTCAAGGCCATCACCCACCTATTGTTCAAAAGGGCCTGCAGGCTGTCCTGCTGAGCAGAGGAGAAAATAGAGCCAGAATGCCAAGGCTAAAAGACAAAATGCCACACGACTTGTCTAATGGGGCACCTATAAGTTGTATACTGCAGATTTAGGCACTGATTCCATGAAGGAACAACGCCTAAATCCAAGACCTTGTTATAGCATTCAGTTCATCTTAAGGACTTCAACAATTAGTTGATTAGTTGCACAATAAATGTTCTGGGGAACTGGGAAGGGAAGAAAGAAGGAAGGAAGGAAGGAAGGAAGGAAGGAAGGAAGGAAGGAAGGAAGGCAGGCACAATCATTATCTACATGGAGCTCCCAGGTCCAGGTAGCAGGAATAATGTGTGTGCAGTTTGCAATGACAAAACAATGAGGGACTCAAGAAGCAAATAAAAGAAGCCAGCATTTTTGCAGAGAAGACAAAGAATCAAATACATAAGGCTAGAGATAAGGGCAAAATAATCTGAAGTCTTCTAGCTGACTTCAGCATTTTGGACTTGGTCCTAGAGTTCTGCTTTCCTTCCTCCTACAAAGGATGGATTCTCCCTGAAGAGAGGGAGACTTTGTTCCTACAATCACATATGTGTTCTCTCTCCCGAACCATTATTTTTTCATACTGGATTATTCCTATAAAAATGCTCCATAAGAGATCACATCTTACAAAAGAAAAAGCCATTCTTCACCAGCCCATCTTCCCTGCCCCTTTTTTCTACACCCTTTATGGAATATCTCATCCCAAAATTTGTCTATACTCACTGTCTATACTTTCTTGCCAATCTGTCTTAACGTATCCATCTTAATATAATTCTATCAGGATTTTTTCCCCCCATGATACACTAAACCCACTTTGGCAAGTAATCTGTGACCGTCATCAGGCATGCTACAGCTGATCCAATAACATTTAATAAGTCTGCATCTCACTCTTTAAATTTCTTCGTCCGATCTCAGACATGAGTCCACCCGTATATTCCTAACTTTAGTTAATACATATAAAAATCTCTAAGTGGTTTCACTGAAGCCATTGTCACAAGTGTTTTAGTGAGATAAAGAAATTGTTGGTGCTTATAGCATACCAACAGTTTAATGTTTTTTAATGCCCCTCCTTTACTCTTCAATTCCTGAAGCTTTGATAGTCTAGGGAAGACTACAGGTTTCAGAGTTGTCTAACAGGTTTTCAGCCACTTACATTCGACATCTCGGCAGAGTTGTCTCACTTTGGAATGTACAGTCTCTGATGTTAATGGCTCACATAAACTGAGGTGAAAAAAAATCACCCATGTATCTTGAGATGAATCACAATTTTTCGTTTAGAACAGAGAATCATTCCACCTGAGGACTCTAAGTTCAAAATTGCCTGTGTATCATGAAATTGCTAGGTCGTTAGTAGTTGAGAAAGTGAGACCACTTTTTCTTTTCTTAACAGCAGAGTTCAAGTATCGGTCCACAGACAGGAGCATGCTTGCTTTAATCCAAGTCTCTTCATGAAAGTACAATAAAACATACAGATGAGAAAATAAGAAACAAAAATGACTGTTCTGCCACTGCAAGTGACAGAACCACTTCGGTCACGTGCTTAAACCCATAAAGGACTGAAATTCCTAAAGTATGTGCAAACCTGCTTTCTCTGGGACAGCCAAGTCCTGGTATGTCGTATTAGAGAAGAAAACATCCTACAAAGTAAACTATAAAAGACTGAAAATATTAGAGAGGAAAATGAAGATAAAATAATGAACAAAATATGGATGTTATATTTTATAATCAGGAAAGAAAGAGAGATAACTTATATGCTCAAGGATTGTCAACTGTGTTTTTTTCTTAGCAGAGCCCAATGTGCTTTGCATTATAATTTACCATTTATCTGATAATAGAAACAAACATATATATATATATATATATATACGTGTGTGTGTATACATATATATATATGGAATTGTATAGCAATATATATTTTATATGTAAAGTAATTATTTTACATCCTGGAAAATGTCTTATTTTTTTAAAATACACCATTTTTTGTATTCTTATAAGGGAGAAAAGCTAGAAACAATGCTGTTACGGTACATTCCAAAAAGTTATAGAATTTCAATGTTTGTGTGGTATCTCAAAATAATTAAACAAAAATGTAGATTATAAAACATCACCTGAGAGTTCTGCCATATCTACTTAAAATTTTCAACAATATTCATAGTTTAATGATGATAAATTTCATCATAAGCCTCAGAGGTAATATATTGATAAGAATAAAAATTTATTGATGACTCAATTTTAGATAGGATATATACTGATTTGATTGATATTCTCCATCCATTACATAATTGTGTGGTTATTATGTAATGTTGCAAACCTACCCTTACTTACAAAGTAAGCATTTTTCCAATTCACATCCCATTTCATTTTCGTATGAAATGCACTTACTTTGAGTACATTTTTATAATTTAATTACTTGTCATGACCATGGGCATCAATAAGACAATGCAACTTAACTAGATCATTTTATTTCTAAGCAGACTTCATATTATATGGCTGAGGTGGCTATTCATATCACTGACATTTTGACACGAGGAGGCCATAACTCCTCCTATCCACCAGTGCATATAACCATATGGTGTTATTTCTTGTAATGAAGAGCCACACTCATGCAGAGTTCGATGCTGCCATTAATCTTTTTTGGGCTAATACAGAGAGTAAAATGATAAACAACTTGGTGAGGTATAGGGATGGAAGTATAAGTGGAAGATGAAGCAAAAACAAAGGAAATTTGAATGAATATCTTACAGCAAATCTTGATTAATACTTTGCAACTAATTAGTCAAGGATCTTTGAACTTAACGTGTCCTGCACAGAGTGCTTTACCTCAGTTAGACCTTTACGGTTTTCTGTTTATTAGCTATCTTCCCAGCTAACGTGAATTGTTTTCTCTTTCTCCTTAGCACCTATAGAGATAACACATTTACAGTATAAAAAAACAGTATTTTTTAAATGATTATTTATTTATTTATTTATTTATTTATTTATTTATTTTGAGAGAGACAGAGTACAAGCTGGGGAGGGGCAGAGAGAGATGGAGAATCCCAAGCGGGTTGGGCTCAGCCAGTGCACGGCCCAATGCAAGGCTTGAAGTCAAGAAACTCCAAGATCAGGACCTGAACCAAAAATCAGGACCTGAGTATGACACTCAACTAACTGAGCCACCCTGGTGCCCCATAAAAATAATAGTTTTAAACTATGTACTAAATAAAACTATATATTCTCTTCAGTTAAGAGAGTATCCAAAACAAAACATCTTTCTTAGGTTTCCAGTAGTATATTGTGAAGCAATATCACCTATAAAATACTGTTGATGAAAAGAAATTCACATGTGTGGATGTGAGGGAATAGTGTTTAGGAAACAGGACACTCCAACTGCTCATTGTCTAGTTGGGACTGAAGAAAAGTTTTACTTTGAATTTTTAAACACATGGAGAAAAATCTGAGGGTTTAAAATTTTCTAGCTGAACCCTAACCTTTAGGCATTGGTCTTTGTTTATTCTTGGCAAAATGCAATGCTAGTTCAGAGATAAAAAGGCTTAAATGGGCTATTAAAAATCTCCTTGAACTTCAAAGAGTCCTGGAAAGGAACATTTCACGAGTTAAATACAAATGAATGAAACCATGTGGCTTGCCTTTCCTTTAAATTTTACATGCACTTAAAAATTAAGGAAAAATAGACACAAAAATAAATTTTCAGTTTTCATTAGACTCTACATTGGGTGGTCAGTAATGTCATAACATGTCTATAATGAGTTTAAAAATTAAAAACTCTGAAGCAGAAAAATGCTTAATCTCTAGATCAGAGTAAAAAAAAGCTTTACCATGATACAAATCCTCAATGTCACCCAAAACTTGCTAGTAATCTTCTGACTGTACATGACAATGTACTATAAAATGCTACTAAGTTCGATCCAGTCTCTGCTCTCTGAGAGTTTACAGTATTTCACAAACATTGTGAGATGAATTAATTTATTCACCCTACAAAAGAAAATTATAAAATATTTACAGGATAATTTACAAAATGCATTTTCAAGACTGTGTATGTGAAGAAAAACTATAGACTTGCCAAGTCAAAGTCTGAGAGAGAAGGGTATGGGTGGGGGAAATTGAGCTCTTTACTCTCTCTCACACTTGGAAAAGAAATAAAATCTTGTGTGAAATTTATTTTTCAGTGATGATAGGATAGTAGCTTCTCAAGCTATAATTTGAAGAGACTTTCTATCTGTTGCTGCTTATCCAACCAATTGAGGGCACATTTTTTAAGTCCTGGCTGTTGTATTATGCTACTAGCAAACATTCCCACTGATGGATGATGATAATTGCTGGGAACTCTTTTTAAGAGGCATCTCCATGGAGCCCTGAATCTTGGAAAGAAATGAAGAATCACTTGTATTCTTGTTTGACTCAAATAATTTTATGTTCTCCAAATTGAGATGGAAGACAGAAGATATAAAGGAGCTTCTAAAATGACAGTAACCATGTTCCATCAAGCTCAGTGAAATGAGGCTCCAATGTAGTCTCTCGGTTTTGTAGGTATCCGATGGATTTTTTTTTTTACCATGGCTATATGTGCAACCCCCTATCAATTGAGAAATCATATTTATGCTTTTTACATTGTCAATCTCAATACAACCAGGTTCCCATTTCTCCTCTCATTTATCCAAAAGGGATACAATGCCCAGGACTAGGCATTCTAAATATAGTGAATCCATAGTTACAATCTTGTATGTATTGGGTTCCCTGATTCTGTCTTTTAGGAGATCAGAGTTAACTGGCATCCATCAACTTTGTCTTTTTTTTTTCCCCGCAAGAAAAGCAGAGGCAAACAATTACAGTTCTTGTTTTCAAGCACATCAAACAAACTTGTTGCCAGGGCCAAAACCTGACTGATCTCTAAGGTTTGAAACTTTACCCAGATTCTGATCTCTCATTGAAAACGGACTGACATGTCCAATTTAGACCCTTGCACAAAGCTTCTATTCTAAACAGCGGTGGCCGCGTTTTGTTGTCAAACCCTACGGGTCTCTCACAGTTCTCAGTAACTAAACAATATGAAGTTTTGCAAAAAGAAATCTCAGTTCATTTATACTGTTTCCCAGAAGGCATCACTTTTGATTGACTCTGCGCTGCTTTCTGGAAATGGAAGAGTTGTTTGTTCCCTCTAGGTCGGAGTTAAATATATTCTTCCCAGAGAAAGCCCTCAACTCAGTATGAATACCTGTTTATTGCACTAAGATTTGAAGGCACGGCAAAGGAGACAAGCTGACTTTGGTACAGTCTTTCTTGCCATCTCTATGGGAACATTTTTGATAGCAAGTAACTATTGACTCTAAGCTCACAGGGGTATCTCTTAACACCCAAAGGAAAGAAGCACACCGGGGCCTGTCCTAGGATGAGAAATGCCTGCTGGAAAGTTATCAGAGATCAGGAAAGTACTTGTGACTTGATACAGAATTTTGTAGTGGATAAAAGCTTGGGATCCAAAACCAGATCTGCATGAGTTCAAGTCCCAGTTCCTTCATTTGCTTGCAATGTACTTATGAATATATAATCTCTCCCTGTGTCTTATTTCTTCACATATGAAGTAGGGATAATAATATTTCCTATTACAGAGGATTGTTGTAAGAGTTAAGAAATACAAAATACTTATAGTACCTGACACATAGGAATACATTCAATAAAAATTGACCACACTAATAATCTATTCATTGATAATGTGACATTTATTATATTACCTGTGGGCAATTGTTTCTTCAATATTTATCTTTAGAAAAAGACATTTCTTTATATAAAATATTAACAATTTGGCTCAGTTAATTTAAAAGTAGGGGGAAGTAATTAGGTCAATTGCAAGAGTAACATCAAACAGAATTGCTCCATGATACAAAATATCCATGAAATAACATCCATGTAATATCAAACTCATTTAAACTGGTATTTCTTTTGCATTGCACAAGAATTTCCCATGAAGTCTAGGTTTCTGTGACTTTAGTATGTATCAAATGCAACTCAGCAATATATTATTTATCTTTTTTGAATGCATAAAAATTGTTATATCAATGGAAAACCTGTTCTATACAATAACAAAATTGGATTTCACATAGAACAATCCATTGGTTGTATGTATTTATTTTGATCTACATAATACCGGCTCTCAGAATATAGGCAGTGTTGTACATAGCCAGTAGAGGTATGAAATGTCTACCAAATTTACAGCATTATCTCTGCTGAGTTCTTTTTTTCCTAGCAGAGCTGGTCTCCCACTCGAATAGCTGAAAATATCAGCTACTTGTTTTTTTAACAACTAGTAGTGAGAACCTGCGCATACAAACTAATACAGACAGAACCCGAGAGGATGTCTGGGATTTGTAGTAGAAAGGAACACACAGAGGAAGAATAGTTTCCACTTCCATATGATGTTTTTGACTGTGGCACCATCTTAGACCCCTAGGGGACAAGCTAAAAATGACTTGCATTTAGATTTTGTGTTCTGTGAAAAGGATATGTCGATGTTTTCAGCAGCTTTTACTTAGGTTGTCTTATTTGCAGCTTGTAAGCATTCTGATTCATGAAATTTTTCAGAAAGTGGATCAAATGTGAGAAACAAAGCTTGTAACTCCTTACAGAGCAAAAGTGGAGGTGTAGAGGTGCATCAGGGAGAGAGGGCCAAAGGAAGGGAACATTGTCATTTTCTGTAGGTGTGCATTGCTGTGCTTGAGCAAAAGCGTTCCTTACTTGTGTGGTTTAAGAGCATATGGCTTTAATCATACCATCAAATACAATTTCTGGGCATAACAAATGCTAATATAATTTGCTGAATGAATGTGGAATTCAAGAAAATAGCTTCTCAATGAACAATGATAACACTGAGTTTTAGTGTCTTTTACATCTTTGTTGATTTTATCTATTTCAGATGTCAACACCTCTTTGTTATTTGGACCCCTAAATATAGTGATCATTCAGAACAGACTCACAGTATCGGTCTCTCCTAAGCTATCCGGTAACCAGCACTTGACTTGTAAAAATCTAAGTTATGATTCTATGAAACCCCCATAGAATTCTTACTGTCTTATAAACTCAGTATGTTTACCTTCTAGGCAGCATTCATTTTTAGACTTTAAATTCTATAGTCTGAAATAATTCAAAGAATTTAATTTTTTCTCTAAATTAGGTCATATAACTGACTGATAATTCGTTAAGATATTTGTATATAACAGATAAATTAATGGTAGAAGTTACAAAGAGGATAATTAAAGATTTCTGTTAGCAATGACTAAATATGTCCTATTCTAATACCCAAACAAAAAGCTGGTAAAAATGATTAATTTCCAGAACTATGAATCACTTTTCTAGCTCTAATTTTCTGCAGTTAATATTCATCTCAGTGAAATCAGTAGGGTGATTCTGAAAGTGGGAAATTCTATGTAAACCAGTATCAAAACTATGTAATTTTAAAATTTATGAGCACTAAAGACTATTGACTTCTTTATTTTGCCATTAGGTCTATGGCTAAATCATACTCCTTATATACATTTGCCATCATACTTACTATTCCCTATGGAGTTTGAGAAATTTTTTTAAACCTTATAAAATCTACATGAAATTGGAACCACTTTATTTGCCAAAGAAATGGCTCTAAGAAATTATGCATCTTCACATATATTTAGGTTTCATTTCTAGAATTAACATGAAATATTTAATGTAGAATTTACTCAAATAAATTCTTTATTTTTTAATGTTCATTTATTTATTTTTTAGAGAAAGAGAGCATGCAAGCAGGGGAGAGGCAGAGGAGGAGGGAGAGAAAAATCCAAAGCAGGCTCCATGCTGCCAGTGCAGAGCATGACACGGGGCTCAAACTCACAAACCATGAGATTGTGACCTGAGCTGAAATCAAGAATTGGATCCTTAACCAAATGAGCCACCCAGGCATCCCACAATTAAAATCTTTATTAAACATCAAATTCTATGTGGGGCATTTAAAATACTTCACTGTATTTGTTGTTTATAATGTTAAATATTCAAGTATAAAGAAAAAGATATGTTAATTAGTGAGAAATTTATATTGTGTCCTGAGGAAGAATGGAGGTAGTGTACACATCCGGTCAATTCCCTGTGCTGTAAGGACACTGAAATCGTGTGTTGTGTCAAGGAGGCACCTAGGGATGAAAGAATTGCTGTCAGGGAGAGAGGGCAAAGTGAGAGCAACCTGTGATATTTTTCAACGAGCCATGGCTGTGTTTGAGGAAGAACTATCACAGGTTTAACACCAAAAGCATTAAGGAGTGATGGAGATTCCTCTGAAGGATTCCTGGGCATCTGGGGTGTCGGAAGGCAGTTATCATTAAGTATTATAGCCAGAGCTTCCTCAAAACCCTCCTTGAGCACATCCTGATTGATACAAGTTTTGTTCCCTAAAGCAAATGATACTCATCTTGTTCTCATTCTTTCCTTCTGCCCAGACTTCTTTCTTCACACACCCCTTCTTGTCAAGCTCTCCTTATTTCCCTCTCCCCACCCCCTGCCCAGTTTTTCCTTCTTCTGCATTTTTATCCTGCCAAGCAAAAAGTGTCTCAGCCATGAGCCCTGTGTTTAGATAGTGGTTTTCCATTGCCACGGCCCTTGGAGGAGTACGCATTTGTTGGAGTGTGAGGTAAGAGTCTCACTTCTTCCTGCCTTATATCATATATAGGTCTGTGACAATAAATTTGTTGCATCTCACCTATGTACCTAGTGCTCACCAGTGGGGATTCACGAATACAGACACATATATGTATACACATAAATAGACACATCTATACACACATAAACGCACACATACATAATGTGTATGTATATAATATAATTTCCTTATTTNGGGCTCAAACTCACAAACCATGAGATTGTGACCTGAGCTGAAATCAAGAATTGGATCCTTAACCAAATGAGCCACCCAGGCATCCCACAATTAAAATCTTTATTAAACATCAAATTCTATGTGGGGCATTTAAAATACTTCACTGTATTTGTTGTTTATAATGTTAAATATTCAAGTATAAAGAAAAAGATATGTTAATTAGTGAGAAATTTATATTGTGTCCTGAGGAAGAATGGAGGTAGTGTACACATCCGGTCAATTCCCTGTGCTGTAAGGACACTGAAATCGTGTGTTGTGTCAAGGAGGCACCTAGGGATGAAAGAATTGCTGTCAGGGAGAGAGGGCAAAGTGAGAGCAACCTGTGATATTTTTCAACGAGCCATGGCTGTGTTTGAGGAAGAACTATCACAGGTTTAACACCAAAAGCATTAAGGAGTGATGGAGATTCCTCTGAAGGATTCCTGGGCATCTGGGGTGTCGGGAGGCAGTTATCATTACGTATTATAGCCAGAGCTTCCTCAAAACCCTCCTTGAGCACATCTTGATTGATACAAGTTTTGTTCCCTAAAGCAAATGATACTCATCTTGTTCTCATTCTTTCCTTCTGCCCAGACTTCTTTCTTCACACACCCCTTCTTGTCAAGCTCTCCTTATTTCCCTCTCCCCACCCCCTGCCCAGTTTTTCCTTCTTCTGCATTTTTATCCTGCCAAGCAAAAAGTGTCTCAGCCATGAGCCCTGTGTTTAGATAGTGGTTTTCCATTGCCACGGCCCTTGGAGGAGTACGCATTTGTTGGAGTGTGAGGTAAGAGTCTCACTTCTTCCTGCCTTATATCATATATAGGTCTGTGACAATAAATTTGTTGCATCTCACCTATGTACCTAGTGCTCACCAGTGGGGATTCACGAATACAGACACATATATGTATACACATAAATAGACACATCTATACACACATAAACGCACACATACATAATGTGTATGTATATAATATAATTTCCTTATTTCATATTATATAGTACAACTTTTTTTTTTTGCAATTAAGACTCTTACTCCAACCCAGATTATACATTTCCTTATGTGATTTCACTTCTGTCTCCAGAATATTTGGTAAGATTTTTAGTAATTTCATTGATCATATACCTGATGCACTCACGGTTACTCTTTGCTTTCTCTGTTTTTAACTTGTTTCCATTTCCTGGACCCCACAATGGTCACCTCTTGATAAGCCTCACAAAAAGATATGTATGCAAAGGTATAAACATTCAGAAGGAGTGCATTTAAATAACATACAGAACAAGCAAGCCCCCAGTCTCATTGTCAGCTACTCAGCATTTTGTTAAGTTCTTCGTTCATGTTTCGTGATGAGCATGGTGTGGTGTTTCTTCTGCTTGACAAGAGCTCTGGGCTGCACTTCTTTGCTGTCATTCAGTTGATTTGCTTCAACAGTTCGACTTTCATTCATGGAGACAAGTCCTAGTGAAGGAAACTATTAAACTTAGTTGTCCCAGGTTTTTCCCATTCTGTTTGAGTTATATGCCCCTGCCCCCTCTGGAACATCAAGTTCCTCCTTGTCCTGTTCTTAGTCAGCATAAAGATTAATTGGTCATATTTCCATCATTTCTCCTTTATCTGAAGGCCATCATAGATTCATTGTCTCCATTCTATTTGATTTCATCCCAAACCCTCCCTGTTATTTTAAGAGCATACCACAGCTAAGAAATAACTAATTATTCTTCAGTGTATTCCTGCATTGTGATGTATTGCCTTTACTTTCAATTTTATCTATATTTTAAAAATAAGAATCAACATAGCACTTTCCAAAATGTATTTAATATATCTAAATTTTTTTCAACTTTAATTTTGAGAGAGAGAGAGAGAGAGAGAGAGAGACAGAATGCGAGTGAGGAGGGGCAGAGAGAGAAGGAGACACAAAATCCAAAACAGGCTCCAGGCTCCGAACTGTCAGCACAGAACCTGACCCGGGGCTCAAACTCAGACTGTAAGATCATGACCTGAGCTGAAGTCGGACACCCAACCAACTGAACCACTCAGTCTCCCCATCTTCTGTATTCAATTTAAAACATTATTTGCACTCATGGACACTTGACTGAAGTTTTCACCCATTCTGAAATACCCTCAGAAATCTCTAAGGAGTGGATCTTCATGGGATGTTTTTTTCTCTTCCATATACAAAGCAGTAGTGTCTGGAAGAAAAACCTTAAAAGAATAAAGCTTTGTTTCATTTAACCAACGGAAACAATAGGGTTCCTCAATTTCAACAGGTGTTGTCCTTTATTAAAATATCACTCATCTACTCTAAAACATTAGGAAAATATGATATTCACTGTCCTTCAGCTCTAAATTTGTAAGTGATTTTTAAAGCTGGCATTAGTCCATGGAATAACCAGAAAGAAATGTCTTTTATTTACACACCAGTGAAAATACTTTTCTAAAATTTTTGTCAGTGAGTTTGCACAGGGACACATCTAATTATGGTGTTTGTGTCACAAAGATTGGATAATACTGCTAATGATTATGATTATTTTAGATCTTTTCCATAATTAGCCCTACCTAATGCACTTGAGTGGTTCATGCATCTTTGCTTCAAATGAGTACCATTTTATGACAAAATTGCTTGGGGTAAGTGAGTTTTCTTTTCCAAATAATTTTCTTTCAGTACTAAGAGAGAGAGAGTACATTCATTGTCAGGCCATTTCCATTTGCTGGAGGTAGAAAAAGGCCTTTAAAAAGCCATTGTGTGTAATGGTAGACAAGCAGGAGAGCATGGTG